>NW_006408544.1:704939-720339 GCF_000296735.1 Chrysochloris asiatica | reverse complement strand
ATGCATTGCTAAGCCTGATTCAGAAGTCTTCTTTTCTGGTGAATTTTCTTGAGGCTTAAGAGTTATTCTACTTAAAGGTAAGAAGATGGACTGAGTTGCCTTCTGAATTCCGTGACAGATTTGTGATACTATGGTTATGCTTTGGTGCAAGTAATGTTAGATGGAGAAGAAACAGCAGCAGTAGAAATTTCCCACAGTGATTACAATCTTGTGTCTGTCTATGTATATGTTTATCTATCTACCTATCCTTCCATCTGCCTATCTATCTGAGTCCTGGTGTAACACTGTAAGATAAACAATAAGCACTGGACTAGTAGTCACAAGGTCATCAGTTCAAACCAACCAGCTGCTCCCTGGAAACCCTATATAGTGCTGCATTGAGTCAGAACTGACTCCTTGGTATGTAATAACAATATATATATATAATTGATGTCAATCCATCTTATTGAGGGTCTTCCTCTGTTTTGCTGACCCTCTGCCTTATCAAGCATGATGTCCTTCTCTAAGGACAGGTCCCTTCTGATAGCATGTCCAAAGTACTTAAGACAAAGTCTCCCCATTCTCATTTTTAACGAGCATTCTGGCTGTACTTCATACAAGACAGGTTTGTTCATTCTTCTACAGTCCATAATATATTCCGTATTCTTCACCAACACTGTAATTCAAAACATATATACACTGGTTTGTTTGTATGTGTTTGTGTTTTAATATGATAGGGTGGTTTTTCAGAAACACCTTCTGATAGCTTTGATTTTTCTCAAACATGCTGGAAAGAACAGGAATTGCAGTGGTTCCTTGTAGTACTGAGGTTGGAGGTGGCTCTAACTCATAGCCTTGCTGGAGACTCCCATTATGCCCCCTGGCAATGCCCTTCCCCTAGGGCAGGGAGAAGGAGAGGGGAGAAGAGTAATAGTTTCCTTGCGGGAGGTCTGCACCTTGTCACTGAGCCTTCGGGGCTCAAGTCTGTGGTGGCTGCCAGAGATCCAGCTCCAAAGCTGTCTGGTTGGTAACATTTCCGGCTGCCCGTGCCCAGCCAATCAGTGACAGGCCCAGTCAGCTCTGGTGATGACACATGAAATATGATAATTTTCTGCTGAAGAGCCTTAGAAGGGGGAAGGGGAAGGAGAAAGTGTGTGTGTGTGTGTGTGTGTGTGTGTGTGTTTACCTGCAATGATGTGGGGAGGTTAGAGTGCATCCTTTGACTTCAGTGGTTTGCAGGACTAGGCAGGGGCAGATAGGCTCTGGTGCTAGGGCTAGAGGACCTTCCCCCTGAGAGTGGCTGTGGCTCCTCAGGTAAGCTGCTGCTACTGCTACTGCTGGGTGGGAAGCAGAAAGGAAGTACCAGCTCCATTCTGAAGCTTCTTGGCTCTTGGGATAGAAAAAGAAACCGTAGGTGTTTTCTTTCCTTTCACACCTAAGTAAGGTTAGGAGTTTCTGTTTCTTCTCAGGACTGCCTCTTTGAAAGTCAAAACAATACTGGAATAAGCGTCATCTAAGTGAAGTCCTGATATGGGTTATAGAATAAGCACTGGACTGCTAGCTGCAAGGTCAGCAGTTCAAACCCCATCAGCTGCTCCTTGGAACCTTTTATAGGGTCGTTATGAGTCAGAACTGACTAGACGGCACTTAACAACAACAACAACAAATGACTAAACTAGCCCTTAAAGAAAATATAAAAAACAACCCAAACCTTCCCTAAGAATATCGTGAAGAACTATATCTTAAAAACTAAAGGTTTGGGTAGTGGTTTTAATTTCAGATTCTGGTTGAAGAAGACATGTTTTAGAACATAGCTGATCCTTGATTATATCTAGTTTAGAAGTTATGATAGAACAGTAATTAGGTTTGAGACATGGTACCTGAGCCTGGAGGAAATAACAGAGCAAGGAGTGACCTCTGGTTAATTTTGAGGGGGCAGAGACCCCCACTCCTTTCTGCAACTTTCAGCTTCCTGGTCCTTCATCAGCAGTTAGGGGCTGGTGAGGGGCAACACCCTGTACTGACAAGAGCTCAGGCATTGTCTGACCTCAAGAACGTGTGTCTTTGGAAGGGAATGATCCTAGTGTAACATGCTGATTAATCATCTAACCACTTGTCATCACTGCAATAAATATGTGTGCTAGTTTTACACCTTGCATTCTCTCACTCTACATATATGCATGTATTTTTTTTTTTTTTTAAATTTAAGGCACCAGTAAATGAAATCACTGTCCCTGCATGCAAGCCTGCAATCGGGATGGCTTCCTGGGCACAGAGTGACAGCTGTTCAGAAGTAATAATTGGTGTACTGTATCTTTAAAAGGTTAAAACCCCTTTAAAAAAAAAAAAAAAAAAAAAGGCCTGGACTCATAGTGGGAAAGACAAGAGAGGCATGGGTTGGCTCTGAATTCTGAAAACAGCTGCTGATTAGATTCTGTCTGCAGGCTGAATTTATTCCGTGTTTTTCAGCAGCAGGAATTCAAGAGGGATGCTTCTGTTTGGGTTTCTGATCGTGATTTATATTTATTCAGAGGAATAACAGAGGGTGGATCTGTTCCCGGCGCAAACGAGCATGCTCACAACCACCCGACTCTCCCATTATCCAACTGCCTAGTTTTGGTGCTTCAATGTACATGTATTTTCAGTGTGCATATGTGTGTATACAAACACGCATGCCTACCTGGATGGACATATGCATGCACAGGTTATTTTTTAAGGAATATTATTTCAATAAGGTCTTTACCCCTTACTTGAAACAGGTGTTCATGAAAAAAAAAATGCACAAAATCCTGCTGGGCCGGAGTAATTCATGAAGAAGGGGCTGAATCCGTGAGTCTGAAAACACAGGACCACTTTGTCATCCCAAGACAGAAGGTAGGGACTCCGGATTTTTATTCGGCGGATGAATTCCTTTCGCTTAATTTTATTTATTGTTGGTTTTTTTTTTTTTTTTTGCTTGCTGCTACCACGGGAGATGGAATAGCGAGCTGCGATTCCATTTTGTTATTTTGTTGTTGGCTTTCGTAGGCAAGGTGTCAGGTTGCAGAAAAGCAGACCTGTTCGGTGACCAGGCTGGGTGGGCAGCCGTGTTGTCTCAGGTCCCCTCGGTGGGCTGAGGTCCCAGCTCGGCCTGATGATGGGGGAGCAGCTTGAGCCTCAAGTAACCTCAGCGCGTCAATCAGCTGCGGTGGCGGCGGCGGGGCTGTAACCCTGTGCGCGCCGCTTGCTGGCTCACAGAGTGATCAGCGCACCAGCGCACTGTCACTGGGGTTTTCTAATGAGCCTCAGCTGTTGGACAAATGGATCGCCTCCTGGCAGCACCTGCATTTTCTTCTTCTGTCCTGGCTGCTGCTTGGGGATTATTCAGACGGACTCAAGTGGTGTGTGTTACCTGGTTGGTTGAGAATGACATTTGAATGATGCTGGGTGTTAAGAGGGGAGAGACATCTTCCCCCACACCACTCCCCTTAATTGTTCTTCAAAATGTTCTTAAAGTAAAATCATCCTTTCCTCCAAAAGTCCATCTCCTATTCTGTTAGGGGATGCTTTCCCCCTCACAGTTATGCTCCACATTTTACCATCTTTTAAAATGAGAATTACTGTTGGTGTTGAAATGCCACTGATAACATTGTAAGGGAAACCTGAGGACCCTTGAAGGTGCAGACCCCTGAGCACAGGTAGGCTTGGGCAGAGAAGTCGTGTAGAGGAACTCTAAGGGTGTTGTTCATTTAGTTTAATGTGGCTGGTTTGGTACTTGATGCAGATTGGGACTATTTCTGTGGCTGGGTTCTGCCTTGAACTTGGGCAGGAATGGTTGTTGGCAGAATGGTCTGCTGGAATCTGGAGGCTGGCTGAGTGATACCTTGGTCTCTTACTAATGCGCACTCTGGATTTACTGACAGCCCCTGGTTTGTGTAGGTAAAGCAGCCCGGTGGCCCCCTAGCCTCACCCTGTGCTTCAGTTTTGCTAAAACTGCCTTGTGTTGTACGTGTTCCTGGGGGTGGGACTGGGAGAGAGAGTGAGATATGTACTGAACTGATCTCCACGAATATTCTCCAAACCTTGCTTGTGTGATTATGTAACCCCAGCTAACGATCATACTGTGAACCCAAGCAGCGCCCTGCCACCTTCTCAGTCCTTGTGCTCTCTGGACTGAAGAAATTGGATCCTACAGTTGTCTGAGATGTCTTTATGTAATTACATATATTGGGGGCAGGGAGAGTGTTGGAAACTGAACCGTGAAGAACACAGGTGCGTGATATAGTATTGGCTTTGGGCTGGTCTTGATCTAGTCACCCTCCCACGTCCCTCTCAACCAGTTGTTGCTTATCTGAACTTTCATTTGGTAACTTCATCCCTCTTGGACTCTGGAGAAAGTCAGAATCACACCTTCAGGGCCCCCAGTTTCCTAACTCCCCAAAAACGTGAATCCTGAGTCCAGAGTGCCCACCGGGCTCATCTATTTATGGTCCCAGCTGTTCTTCATGCTACCTGCCTAGTGGGCTAGATGTGGGGAAGGGTTTCTGTTACACCAGAGTTTCAGTTTTGCTCTGGGTTGGGTTATAGTGTGGGGTTGAGGTGCAGACTTCTGATGCTGGCTGAGCTGTTTGACATACTCTCTTTAAAGCGGTGGTGACTTGGAGGGGCTGGAGAGGAGGCCCAGGACAATTTTGTGGGTTTTTTGGAGGGTAGAAAAACAGCTGTCCCACTGAGATACCTTCAGGGAGGAGGGAAGGGTATGCTTAACACTTAGCTCTTTCTCCTTCCTCCCCACTCTGTTTAGTTAAGACACCCACAGGACACAGATTTGTTTACATGGGCCCGCCTATTCTATTACACTCTCCTTATTACTTTAGCCTAAGGCTGCTGGGTAGACTTGTTGATTTGGTGGCACGGTTTGGTCCTTTGAAGCTAAGATTATTTTTGTATTTTGTTTGTTCTTAGTACCTTAGTGGGCTTGCTCTAAGGGCCTGCTACTAATGTGTATTGTGTGGCAGCAGATCAAGGTGTGCTCATCTGGCACTGTTGCTGAATGTCTCTGCCTGTTGTATTGCAGTTGTGACTTGACAGCACACATCATCACCACCACCACCACCATCCTTTCTTTAAGTGGAGAAGTATGTGCTGCTTTTGGCTCCTTGCTTTTGAGCCATTAAATCATTTAATGTGTGAAGGGTACAGGCAGAAAGAAGACACATTTAGTGTTGAGTCCTGGTGGGTTCCAGAAGCTGACTTGAAGGGAGATAATGTTAAGAAAGCTATGTAATAACTGGATAGCTTTCTCTTTGTTTCTCTCTCCTTGCTCTGTGAGTTTCCTGATGTCTGTTGGGTTCTCGTCTGTCTTCCATGCTGCCCACTGAGGAGACCCTGCTATTCTTCATTTCATTTCCTGAAATCCATAGCATGTTTACAAATCTACAGATGAGCACAGGGTGGGAAACTCAGGCCACATGATCGGGCAACCACATTGACATTCCATGCCAGACTTGGCCAGGGCCTGAGACCTGATTAATCTGTTCTTCATCTACAAAGTGGGCACAATCATCATAGCCTTGGCAAGTCTGCTGAGATACCTTGAGAACAACACTGGAGAGAGTGAAAAGTAGCATGTGGTCTGTAATTAATGAGCTGGGTTAATGTGCTCGATTGCAAACTCAGTTTGAACCACAAGGTCGGCGGTTCAAGCTCACCCGCTGTTACTCGGAAACCCTATATAGGGTCGCTATGGGTTGGAACCAACTCGACGGCACTTATTAACAACAACAATAACATCAACAGGGTAATATCACGATAATCTGGAACTCACACTTAACAGTTTCACTTATTCAGTCAGAATCTAAGAGGTAAAGCTAAGAAAAATGTCATAAGCCCATGAGCTATACATGTATTTTGATCATCAGAGAAAATTCAGACCTTTCTCCATAACTATTAATACTTAAAATTCCAAAAGTCTGGGTTATTAGTTTGCCAAAGCTACGTAGCAAATTAGAAGAGATTGCTAAAGTCTTATACACGGGTCATTCTTTTATCAATATGTATAAGAAGTAATAGCAATGTAAGAAACAGAAAATCTAAAAGTAAAAAATAATGGCACAAGAATTCAAAGCATAGAATTCTAGAACGGTTTCATGTAAGTACTTAGCATAAGTAATTCAGTGAAATTTTCTATGTTCCAGTGGGTCTTTAGGACTCTGTTTTGTAATTAATGATCACAGTGACTTGAACATGATGGATATAAGTTAATGTCACTAAACTGTACATTCAAAGAATGTTGAAATGGGCAAATGTTTTTGTTACATATATATTTACCATAATAAAAAAGGAGCAGTTTAAGTTACATTTTGTGTGTCCAACTGAAGATGGCATGAGAATTTGAAGTATACCCCAAATGATTATTGTAGCATAAGCTTTGAGGAAAATCTGCAACTATCCAGAATAATGGTACCCCCGAGTTTCCTGGACAGCTAGGAGTTATTGATCAAAATTATATTATAACTATAAAGCCCTCCTATTAAAATTAATTGAGATTTTTATGATCTGAGACTTCATAGGGAACTATTATACTGTTATTAGAAATGCCTATGTTCTAACATTTAATGTAAGAGAATATATTAAGAGGGAGAGATGCAAACCCTAACCCGTCTGTTGCCAACAGGGAGACACACCTAGAGAGCCCTCCAACTTGGTAACTTTAATGGTGGCGATGGATGATAGAAAAGACAGAGCAAGAGTGGTCGGCCCTAATGACATCTGTTTCTTATGTCAGTGCAGGAAGTGTGGACTCACCACTACCAGTGTGTTCTTCGGTCAGAAAAATGAGTTCAAGATGTCATGGCAACACCCTCATGCTAAGCAATGGTATTTACTCAATTAGACATTGTGCTCAAAACTGGAACGATATCTGAATTACATAAGCCTTCTGACCTTCTGCTATTGTGTTCAGTTAAAATTTGCTCCAAACCAGGCAATCAGAAAAACAAGAGTAGAGGGAAATTCATGCTGACAAATTTTTAAAAGCATTTTAAAATTCTATACATATGTGGGAAATGGTGTGGTGCTACTGGACCTCAAGGTCAGTTTGAGCCACAAGGTCAGCAGTTCAAACCCACCAGCCACTCCTAGGAAACCCTGTACAGGGTTGCTATGGGTTGGAACCAACTTGGCGGCACTTAACACACTATGAAAAGTAATGGAAGTGTGGTAGCACCATACGACAAGCGCTGGATTGTGAACCACAAGGTTTATGGTTTGAGTCCACCAGTTGCTCCATGGGAATAAGATGAGGCTTTCTGCTCCCTCGATGATCTGAAAGCCTCAGAAACCCTATGAGTCGGAACCAACTCAACAGCACTTAACAACAACAACAATGAGGAGTATTGGAAGGGAATTGCTCAATTTCTTGAGGGACGTACATTCAGTATTTTGGTAAGCTATTTGAAGAAATTCTTGAACTTGCTAAAAGGCACTGTTAACTACAGGTCATTGAATGTGATCAGAAATTCTTAGAGCTGTCTGAAGTTTCCACATGTATAAGCAAAGGGATATTGATGTAATAAGATGGAGAAAATGGTAATGGTTGAAATTCAGGAGGTTTGAAGGACAGAGAAGGTGTGGGTTGGTGGTGGAAGACGGCAGCCCCACTGAAAATGTAGGACAGCAAGGGCTGGAGAACCACCTCAACGATGGGTTCATGAGTACATGAGTGATGTGACTCTTGTCCTCACTGTAAGCATTACAAAATACCAGGTGTCATCAGAATTCTTGTGGAAAGAGAACAATAGAACTTTATATAGAGATAGATGTACATTGGGGAGAAACTGACAATACCCCTCAGCTTTAGGAAGTGAAGTCAGGAAGAAAGAGGGACATTTGTCTCATAAGAAAGTAGGTTAGACTTTCTGAGCAGCCATGGACCCTTGAATTTGGGTAATGGCACATTAAGGGGATCCAACAAAAAAGCAGATATATAGTAGGCAGAGATGGAAAAAAATAAAAGCAGTATTTTAAATACACAAGGTTCTGTGCTGAGTCTGTGCCACCCAAAGTGAGTCTGTTCAGTCATACTTTGGACCTTTAGGCTCAGCATTAGATGCTGAAAGTATCTTAATAAAGAAGAGCCTTGGTACAAATGAGCTGATTTAATTTCAATAGAAGGAGGATTTTGAAAATCTTGTCAATCAAGATTCAGTACAGCAGACCCCTGACATTCTCAGTGGATACATCCCAAGCCCTTGGCAAATCCCTGGATTTACAGATGCAGAGTTATTTGCATAGATCCCCGGTTTCCTTTTGAGCTATGTTCCAGTCCAGAGGAGAGGTTCCTGTGACCATTCACAGACCACCAATTATTGACCTTTTCAACTACAAGTAAATAAAGTTTCTCTTGCTTCTGGATAGTTTCTGTTTCCCCAGTGGCACCTTGGAATGGTGATGCTGATTAGTTGATAAGACTTCCTCTCTAGCTAAATGGCTTGCTCTTGTGCTCCAGCTTTGCAACATACAGTTCAAACTTTTGCTTCTGAAAAAAGACAAATTGTCATATGATATGACTACTGGTGATTGCTGACAAATAACTGAAAAAGTGAATGTGAAATCTTCAAATGCCATGCATCTGCTGTGGTTGCTAAAAAAGAAAAAATGCACATGTGTACCCTACCCCCTTGACCCTCAAGTCACACTTGTACTTTTAGAAGCCTTCTCTGACTACAGCAAATCTTGACCAAGGGAATTGTGGCATCACACAACTGAAATGTATGATGTTGTTGTTAAGTGTTGTTGAGTTGGTTTAGACTCTTAATGACCCTGTATAGGGTTTCCAAGGAGCAGCTTGTGGGTTTGAACTGCTGACCTTGTTGTTCTTGGTCTAGTACTGATCCTACAGTGCCATACCAGGAGTCCCAAAATGTGTGATAAATAACTGAAAATGATAGCATCATCACTGAAATCTAGGCAAGGGAAACAATGTAGTCATTTGTTCCATGTCCTCATTTTAAGGATTTCAAAATTTGAGAAGGATGCTGTGATTATAAATATACCAACTAAAGGTACCAGAGCCAAATACATGTAGAGTTAGGACCTCTCTACACTTTATTGGTGAGATTCTTCTACGAAAGTTTCTAGAGTGATTTGGAGAGAAGCTCTTAAGGCTTTGAAGTGGGTTTAAGAGTTCCACCAGTTACAACTAAAGAGATAATCTTTGCCCCACAACTAGAAAACATATGGTACAAAATATGTGGTATTAAGTTTTATAACTTTTTCAAATTATTTTATGAAATATTCACTAGATACAAAAGAACACTTATAATTGTATGTAAAGGTATAAAGAATAATAATACAATCAACACTCATGCATTCATCCATCAATTTAAGCAAAGGTCTTTACCTTTGAAGTTCCCTGTGTGCTCCTCTCCATTCCATTCGATCTCCTGGTTATTAGAAATGGATAACCATTTTCTGGAAATTTCTGCCTTTTCCCTAGGCTTTTCTTTATTGTCATACTTCCCTTATTTATATATTGTTTAGTTGTGCATGTTTATAAACTTTATGTAAGTGGAATCACACTGAACCCTGGTAGCACAGCAGTTAAGCGCTCACCTGCTAACCTAAAGACCTGCAGTTCTAATCTACTGGTCACTCTGCAGAAGAAAGATGTGGTAGTCTGTTTCCATGAAGATGAGAAACCAAACCAAACCCACTGCCACTGAGTCGATTCTGACTTAGAGCAACACCATAGGACAGAGAAGAACTTCTCCATGGAGTGTTCAAGGCTGTGAATCTTCACAGAAACAGACGGTCACATTTTCTCCCATGGAGTGGCTTAACCACGGTGCCATCAGGATTCCTTTCTGTAATGATTACAGGCTTGGAAACGCTTGGGTTCTACTCCGTCCTGTGGGGTCTCTGTGAACCAGAATCAACTCAGTGTCAATGGGTTGGATTTCGTTTTCTTCTTCTGATCTTATTTATACACATGCACACTAGTGAGGTTGCACTGGTTGATAAACAGCTTAAATACTTTCATCAATTGGTAAATTGCTGAGTGTCCTAATGATGCTCCCTCAAGTTCATCCCTAACCTACTTTCTAAAGAGATTAAACCTGGCACTTCAGGGAAGTGTTGAGATCAAGCTCTGGCACTATGACTGAGGTCCCTTCTATTGTTGATGTGGTTGTTGTTGGTGGTGGTAAGTGCTATCGAGTCGGTTCTGACTCACAGTGACCCTGTGTAGGATTTCTGAGGAGCGGCTGGTGGGAAGTCCCTTCTGAGTGGTTGTTATGTTTCATTTCTGGATTCATTTATGCTGAGTGTTGCTGAAAATTTTTTCATTTGGTTGAACTGCAATATACCATTGAGTGTATCTATTCTATTGTTAATGAATGCCTAAGTTATTTCCAGGGATTTTTGTTTTTGTGCAATTATAAATAGTGCTACTGTGAACATTCTTACACAGCTCTCCTTGTGAGCCTGTCTATGAATTTACATGGGGAATATAATAGGAGTAGAAATTCTTGGATCATAGGCTATGAACATCTTTAACACTACTGTTGTTGTTAAGTGCTGTCGATGTCAGTTCCGACCCATAGCAACCCTGCATAGGGTTGCCAAGTAGTGACTGGTAAGCTTGAACCTCCGACCTTGCAGTTCAAACGGCTTTGCAGTCTGGCACATTCACCCGCAACGCCACACCAGAACTCTTTAACACTACTAAAATAATGCAAAATTAATTTCAAGTGTGTATATACAATTTTTATACCCAACTATGGTGCACAATTATTTCCATTGCTTCATATCTTTGTTGGATATTGTCAGATATTTTTTTTGCCAATCTTGTGGGTGTGTAACAATACATCACCTGGTTTTAATTTGAATATATTTTATTATGAAAGTGGTTCAGCATTTTCATATACTTGTTAGTCTTTTAGATTTTGTTTTTGGTGAGGTATCTCCAAGTCTTTTGCTCATTTATTTTAAACTGGGATAGTTTGTATTTGTAGAAGTTTATAGATGCTGGAGACTAACCATTTCAGAGTGTTACAAATATCCTCTCAAAATTTGTAGCATTTTGGGGGTTAAGCATGGAGCTGCTCACCACAGGCTTAATTAGCATTTCAAACCCACCAGCAGCTCTGCAAGAGAAAGATGAGGCTCTCTGCTCCCTTGAAGACTGACAGTTCCAGAAACCTTATGGAACAGTTTCACTCAGTCCTATAGGGTCACTGCAAGTTGACATCAACTTGATGACCAAGGGTTTGGTTTGGTTTTAGTATTGTTTAAGTGGGCAGAAGTTCTCAATTTTAAAGTAATGAAATTTATCAATGTTTCCCTTTACAATAAATTATTTGTGCCATTTTAAAGGCATTCTTTCCCAGGACAAGGCTATAAAATAGTTTCTTGTATGGTCTTCTAAACGTTTCAGAGTTTTGCCTTTTATGTGCAACCTTTTCCCTTAAGAATGATATTCTTTACAGGTTTGATATCCTTTAGCAGGATAAAGAAGTATCTTTATAAAGCACATTAAGATAGTTTAAAAAATTTTTTTAATGGAATTTTTATAAAATACCTTTCCTGTATTTATTGTTGTAATTGTTGTTAAGTGCTATTGAGTTGGTTTTGACTCATAGTGACCCTGTATAGGATTTCTAAGGAGTGGCTGGTGGGTCTGAACTGCTGACTTAGAGGTTAGAAGCCTAGTGTTTATTGTACAATATCACAGGAGATGTTTATGGGGAGGACATAAATGTTTGTTATTTTCTTTCTTTAATTTTTTAATGTCTGATAAACTCATTTTCAAATGTTTCAGTCTTGCTATCCTAAAATAAACCTGTCTTCTTTGTGATGGATCTTTTTTATATTTTTCTAGGTTAATTTTGATAGTATTTTATTGATAAATTTTCATCTGTGTTTATGAGTGTATTGTACTATAATTTTCATTTCTCATATTGTTCCTGTCAGACTTTGATATCAAGGTTATGCTAGGCTTGTAAAATGTTCCCTCTTTATCAGTTCTCAAAAAGAATTATGTAAAGCTGAAATAATTTCTTTCCTTAAGATTTCAAACCTCTGATTCAATTCCTTTAATAGTTAGATTTTTCATGTTTTCTTGCAAAAATTTTGGTAAATTAGATTTTCTAGGAATTTTTCTATTTTATTTTAGTTTTCAAAAATTTTAATACAAAGTGATTTTATGTTTTTGTCTTTTTAAGCTCTGTGTTACTTGTGATTATGTCCCCATTTTCATTTGTAATACTGTTTGTGCCGTCTATGTTTTTCTGTTGAATAGTCTTTTTATGGTTTAATCAATCTCATTAGTCTTTTAAAGTTGTTAAGTGATACTCGATATTATTGATTTGTTATCTAATTTGTTAATTTCTGTGCTTATGTTTCCTCCACCCATCTGCCAGTTTGTTGTACTGTGGTGGCTTGTGTGTTGCTATGATTCTGGAAGATCTGCCACTAATATTTAAAATACCAAAAGGGTCATCTATGGCAGACAAGTTTCAGTAGAGCTCCCAGGTTAAGACACACTAGGAAGGCACTAAAAATGCTACTAGGGCAGAGCCGCCTCCTCAAATTAGAGTTACCTTGATAATATAGATGGAGCAAAGCTTTTGGGACCATCATCTGCTGATGGGACACAACTCAAAATGAGAAGAAACAGTTCCAAACATCCATTGACAATTAGAACATGGAATGCATGAAGTATGAATCTAGGAAAATTAGAAGTTATCACAAATTGAATGGAACACATAAAGATCCATATCCTAGGCATTAATGAGCTAAAATGGACAGGAATTGGCCATTTTGAATTGGACAGTCATAGTTTGCTATACTGAGAATGACAAATTTAAGAGAAATGGGATTGCATTCACTGTCAAAAAGAGCATTTCAAGGCAGACCGGTTAATCTGACATTATTCAAATTTATCTACCAGCCATTAAAGTCAATAATGATGAAACTGAAGAATTCTGCCAAATTCTTTAGTCTGAAATTGATCAGACATGTAATCAAGGTGCATTGATAGTTACTGGTTACTGGAAGGGAAAAATTGGAAAATAGGCCTTGGTGATAGAAACAGTGCTGGAGATCACATGATATAATATAAGACCAACAACTTACTCATTACAAATATCTTTTTCAAAAAACATCAAAGGTAATTATATGCATAGCCCCATCAGATGGAATACACAGAAATCAAATTGATTAGAACTATGCTTATTGTCATCAGCCAAAAGAAGGCCATGGGGACTGTGGAACAGACTTATTAATTGCTCATATGCAAGCTCAGACTAAGGCTGAAGAAAATTTAAACAAGTCCACAAGAACCCAAATATGACCTTAAGTGTATCCTACCTGAATTTAGAGACCATCTCAAGAACAAATTTGATGCATGAGACACTACTGACTGAAGACCAAAGGAGTTTTTAGATGTCATAAAGAACATCATCCTTGAAGAAAGCAAAATTTCAATAAAAAGACAGGAAATAAAGAAAAGGCCAAAGTCTATATCAGAAGCGACTCTGAAACTTGCTCTTGTGGGTAGAGAAGCTAAAGTGACTAGAAGAAATGATGAAATAAAAGAGCTGAATGGAAAATTTCAAAAGGCAACTAAAAAATAACTAGGAAATTTAATGAAATGTGCAAAGACCTGGAATTAGAAAACCAAAAGGGAAGAACACACCCAGCAGTTCTCAAGCTGAAAGAATTAAAGAAAAAAGTCAAGCCTTGGGTTGAAATACTGAAGGATCCTATGAGCAAAATATTGAATGAGGCAAGAAGCTTCAAAAGAAGATGGAAGGAATACAGAGTGTCACTGTACCAAAAAGAATTGGTCAGTCTGTAGTCATTTCAAGAAGTAGCATATGATCAAGAACTGATGGTATTGAAAAAGAAGTCCAAGCTGTATTGAAGACAATGGGGAAAAACAAAGCTTCAGGAATTGATGTAATACAAATTGAAATATTTCAACAAACTGATGCAGTACTGGAGACACCACTCACTCATCTATGCCAAGAAACCTGGCCAACTGGAAGAGATTCATATCTGTCCCCATTCCAAAGAAAGGTGACCCATCAGAAAGCAGATTTCACTGAATGAAATTGAATGAATTTCATTGAATGACAATATCATTAATAGCACATGTAACTAAAAATTTTGCAGAGAATTCAAAATTAGTTGCAAAGGTACATTAACAAGAAGTTACCATAAATTCAAGTCAGATTCACAACTATATGCGAGATGGCAGATACCTTTGTTGACTTCAGATGGATCTTGGCTGATAGCAGAGAACACCAGAAAAATATTTACTTGTGCTTTATTGAATATGCAAAGGCATTCGATTGTGTAGATCATAAACTATAGATAATTTGCAAAGAATGGGAATTCCAGTGCACTTTATTGTGCTCATGAGGAACCAAGAGACAGTTATTCGGACAGAATGAGGAGATACTGAATGGTTTAAAATCAGGAAAGGTGTGAGCCATGGTTATATCCTTTCACCATCCATATTCAGTATGAATGCTGAACAAATAATCTAAGAAGATGCATTATATAAAAAAAAACACATGACATCAGGATTGGAGGAAGGCTCATTAACAACCTATGATATGCAAATGATACAACCTTGCTTACTAGAAGCAAAGAGGAGTTGAAATACATACTTTTTTTTATGGAGATAAAAAACTACAGCCCTCAGTATGGATTGCACCTCAATGTAAGACAATAAAAAATCACTAAATAATGCCATGATAAATGGAGAAAAGATTGAAGTTTTCAAAGACCTCATTTTACTTGGATCCATAATCAATGTTCATGGAAGCATCAGTCAAGCAATCAAATGACTTATGGCATTAAGCAAATCTGACACAAAAGACTGCTTTAATGTGTTGAGAGCAAATATATTATTTGAGGACTAAGGTATGCCTGTACAATGCTGTCTGTGATAGGATAATATCTATGTGCCTACAGGGAAGCCCAGTTAATACCACTATTATTCAAATGTATGCACCAACCACTAAAGTCAGTAAGGATGAAATAGAAGAATATTACCATCTCCTTCAATCTGAAATTGATCAAACATGCAATTAAGATGTATTGATCATTACTGGTGATTGGAATGCAAAGGTTGGAAGCAAAGAGGAAGGATCAGTAGTTAGAAAATATGGCCTTGGTGATAGGAATGATGCTGGAGAATGCATGATAGAATTCTGCAAAACTTAAAACATTTACTGATGAAGATCAAAGAATACATCCTTCAGTATGGATTGTATCTCAATGTAAAGAAAACAAAAATACTCACCACTGGACCAATAAACAACATTCTTATCAGTGGAGAAAAGATTGAAGTTGTCAAGGACTTCATTCTTCTTGGATCAACTATCAACACTCATGGAAGCAGTAGTCAAGAAATCAAACGATGTATTGC
>NW_006408544.1:688505-703534 GCF_000296735.1 Chrysochloris asiatica | reverse complement strand
ACTTTAAAAAGTTCCTGTGCAGCAGATTTGCCCAATGCAATACATCGTCTGATCTCTTGACTGCTGCTTCCGCAAATGTTGATAGTTGATCTAAGACGAATGAAGTCCTTACAACTTCAATCTCATAGGGTGACTAAAAGTCGAAACTGACTCAACAGCACGTAACAACAGCAACAGCAGCAACAACATATTAATTTTCACTATATTCTCTATTTTAATGTATGTTTGGAGTCCTCATGTAGCGCTATGGGTTAATGCGCTGGACTGCAAAGTTGTTTGAACTACAGGGTTGATGGTTCAAACTCACCAGCTGCTCCTTGGAAACCCTACACAAGGTTGCTATGGATCAGAACTGACTCGATGGCATTTAACAGCGATGTATATTTACTCTGTTATTCCTTTCTTAACTACTTAAGTTGGATGATTGGTTGTATTAACTTCTAGGCCTTTTCTCTCTAATGTGAACATTTTAGGCTATATATTTCCCTGTAAATACTACTTTTATATAGAATTGTATTTTTATATGCAATATTTTATATCATTTGGTTCTAAATATAATACAATTTCCATTGTGATATTTTGATTCATAATTTATTTATTATTATGTTTTATAATTTCCAAACATTGGAGTTTTTGTTAGATCTTGTTCCTTTTTTATTAATGATTTGTGATTTAATTGTATCATGGTTAGAAAATGTTTATATAATATCCAGTCATTTAACTTTACTTAGATTTCTTGTAAGGCTTAGGATTTGATCCATTTTTATTGTGTGTTATGGATTTTACCACTATTAGATGCAATATTCAATATAAAAAATCATTAAATCAGTATTCAATATAAATACATTAAATCAATTATGTTGTTAAATTACTTTGTAGCATGTGTTAGGTGGAACATGGGTTGTTTTTGCCTTTTGGCTGTTATGAATAGTGCTACAATGAATGAACGTTGGTGTAGAACCAGCTGACTGAGTTGCCTCTTTCAATTCTTTTGGGTATTACCTAGTAATGGAATTGCTAGACTATAAGGTCCTGGTGTGGCACTGTAGGATAAGAACTGGACTATAAGGTTGGTTTGAACCACAAGGTCAGTGGTTCAAACTCACCAGCTACTCCTTGGAAATCCTATACAGGGTTGCTATGAATTGAAACTGACTCTACGACACTTTACAGTAACAAAAAACAAGGTATTTCTATGTTTAACTCTGTTTTTAAAACTACCAAACCTGGATGCAATTTTTTTCCAAACCTGGACCAAAGTAAATTAGATATAAATATGATCTCTTTCTTTTTCTCCTTATAAGAACTAGATGCCCAGAATTATTCAGTTGCTGATGTCTGCCTTTTGACTTGTCTTAGGCCAGAATTCTACCTTCATGCTGTCCTTGTCTCTTCATTCTGTCTGTTATTGAATTTCAGACCTTAAGACCTGGGGATCAACTCTCTTTTTTTTGGCAGCAGGAGGGGTGGGGAGGGAAGTATGAGCACTCAGTTCTCTAAGACCAGCTCTCTTAGCTGCCAGAAAATAGGACTTGGATGGCAGTTGGCATCCCTATCTCCTTTCCACTGTCCATGTGGCTGTGTTGCGCTTGGCTGAACTCAACTACTACTATGTCCCTTCACCAACGGACTTTATATTTTCTGTTTCTGTGAGGCGTTTCTCCAGGAGGACCCTGCCTGATGGCTATGATATGGTTTACTACTAGGCAGGTGACCCTGCTACTCACTTCCTGGTGTGACTTCTGAGCAAGAAGTAGTTGGGTCATTCTTGTTCCCTCCCCTTCCTGTGAGCCACTAGTGGTGGGAGGTAGCAGATGGACATCCATCTGCCATGACCCTCCTGCAAGCCCAGGGGAGGGAACAGCGCCCATTTCATATTCTGTCCCCTTTCTTGCTACCTGCCTGCCTGTTAACCCCCTCTTATACTTTTCTCATTTAGAAAGGGCAGAAACATGCCCTGATAAATGTGCTGTTCCCATGTGGGAACTAGTTGGGCAAAATGTTCCTTCTTTCTCTCCATCCTTCCTAGGTTTTAAGTGGTGAGAATTTATCTTGTTGCTACTAGTATATGTTTGCTTCCCCTGTTGTTTCCTTCTCCCTCTTTCCCCTGATGCAGCCCCTCTAACTCTCATCCTCGAATGGTTTGAAGAGAACAATTTAAGGGTCATGTGGAATTATTTTTCTTGGACAGAGTCAAATGACCTCCCTCTGTTCCAAGGCCGAGAATTTCTTAGAAAGGTCCTCCTCTTTCTTCTTCTGTTTGATATATGGGAGACTGAAGCCTCAGAAGGACCCTACTGAAGAGGCCTGCAGGCTTGCCAGCTTTCTAGTCTGTGAGTCACTGGCCTGTTTTTCAGAATGTCTGCCCCTCTGAAATGGGATAAGGATAAATTTCCCCACGAATTTAGTAATTCCCACTCGTTTGTAGTGGCAGCTCTGGGTATGTTTGTAGTTTAGGGGCTGTCTTTTAGGCTTGGCTTGGAAAGGGGGCTGCTGGTGGCAGGTTTTTGGGAATGAGAGAGGAAAGACAGAAGTAAAAGGAAGGGAGAGAGGGAGTAAGAAAAAAAGTAAGGCAGCAAAGAAGAACGGGAGGAAAAATAAAGAAGAGAAGAGAGAAAAGGAAAGAAAACGTTAGCAAAATGTATATAACTTTCACTCGTAGCTTCAGAGTCTAGCACTTCTTAGGAGGAACTGTGTAACATGGAGTCTTTCAAAAATGTTTTTCCAGTTGAAGTATAATTTACTTATAATGAAATTCATCTCATGTTAAGTAAGCTGGGTTGCGAACTTCAAGGTTGCATACAACCCATGGTTATGAACCAACCCTGTTGTTGCTGTTAGATGCCATTGAGTTGATTCGGACTCACTGTGACATTATATACAACACAACGAGACACTGCCCACTCCTCCACTCTCCTCAGAGTCATTGTTAAACTTGAGTCCATTGCTACAACCCTGCAAAGCCTACTTACATTAAAAATTCAAGATACATGTAGTATTCATGTAATAACAAATATATGTTACTTTGAGACTCAAAGTTATAGTAATTGTTGTTGTTGTTGTGAAGTACTGTCAAGTCGATTCCGACCCATAGCGACCCTATATAGGGTTTTCAAGAAGCAGCTGGTGAGCTTGAACCACCGACCTCACAGTTTAAACTTCTTTGCAGTCTGACTGACGCATTAACCCACAGTGCCACACCAGGACTCCTTAGTACTGTATTATTCTGTTAAAGATGTTTTAGTGTGTCCGAAAGTGTTTCTTTAATGGTCTTATTCACAAAAAGGTATACCATATGCTATATACTAAGATAAACATTTGACTAGCTGATATTATTGACAAACCATACCTAACTGTTCCGATTTACATGTAAATTTAACTTAAAAACAGATTTCAGAATGGACCTAGTTCGTAATCTGGTGACTGCTTATATACAATTCAGTGAATTCTGACAAATTTCTACAATCATGCAGCCATCATCTCAACCAAGATATGAATATTACATCATCCCCTTAAAGTTCCCCCACACCCGTTTCGGTCAGTTCCCTCTCCCACTCCTAGCCCCTGTCAATCACTTATCTGCTTTCTGATACTAGAGTTTTGCCTTTTCAAAAATATCATATAGATAGAATCATGTAATATGAGGATAAGTGAAAATAGTATTTTTAGTAGGGTCCCAGTTCATACATGCATGGATTTATCCCAAACAAAACATCTTTAACTGTGTCTCTGCAATCATGGCTGGCTGCAGGCAAATCTTCTCAGTAATACACTTGTCTTAATCTTGTTCAAATGCCTTCAAAAAGAAGGTCTAATCAAAATGGGGACTTCTGAGGAAATCTGTTATGGCGGTTCAGTTTAAGACAGAGGGGTTACCTCAGAAGTTATGGTGATTTTTTTGGTTTTGATTCTGAAAGGGTAATCTTTATAAGTTTTCTCAAAGAATATAAGATGATCACGGAGGCTTATTAGAAAGAAGTTTGAAAACTCTATTGGTGAGAAAAAGGCCAGGAAAATTGCATCATGGAATTTTCCCCCCATCATGACAATGTACCTGCGTGTTCTTCAAGAATAATAAGAACTGTCCTATGAGAATATATCATTGGGAAACCTTACAAGCCATGATCTTGCCCCTCAGACTTTCCTCCCTCCCCCCCAAAAAAACAACAACAAACAAACAAAAAACTCAAAGAACGTTGGAAAGGTCCCTCAAGGATGCTACAACTTCTGTTTGACACGGTGTAAATCAAAGAGCTCAGAACTCTTTGGGACAAGGGTTAGAGAGATGAAAACACTGTCCTCAGAAGTGTATAGACCTAGATGGAGAATATGTTGGGAAATAATAACTTCACATTTTGATATTTTTATGTAATAAAGGTTTCTATGATTCTGTAGCAATATTTGTTGACTTCCCCTGATGTGTACTTGTTTTGCTCTGGCTTCTTTCACTTAGCGCGTTACTACTAAGAATCACCCATGATGTGTGTATCAGCGGGTTGCTCTTTACATTGCTGGGTGGTATTCCATTGTATGAATAGATCACAATCTGTGGAATGTGGGGTTCTTTGCTGTTTTGTGGCTATTGCAGATAAAGCTTCCAAAAACATTCACATACAGGTCTTTGTGTGAACATGTTTTCTTTTCTTTTGGGTTGATATCTAGCAAATCCAGGAGTCCTGGTGTGGTGTTGTGGGTTAATGTGTCAGACTGCAAAGCCATTTGAACTGCTTGGTTGATAGTTCAAATTCACCAGCTGCTCCTCAGAAACACTATACAGGGTTGCTATGGGTCGGAACTGACTGGACAGCACTTAACAACACCAATATCTAGCAAAGGTTCTGTTTTTCTTTATCTCTCCAGTGATTGAAATGTGTTTTATTTGCCTTTGTGCTTACCAACCTGTCATCAGGTGATCATTTCTGCTTCCCTTCTAATGAATGGTATCAGATATTGATGGGATTTTGGAACCCATGACCAGAGCTATATCCTGGTGTATCACTTAGTGTATTCTAATTGTCTGGTGGCCTGTTTGACCCCATCACTACAGTAGAAACACTTTGATATAATGATCAAGTCTTTGGACTCAGACTTCCAGAATTCAAATCCCAACACTAACTGTATGTACTTGGACAAGTTGCATGACTTTTGTCATCCTCAGTTTCTTTATGTGAAAAATGAGTATAATAATAGTATCTGGACTTTGGTAGTGTAGTGGTTACGAATTGGGCTGCGAACCTCAAGGTCAGCAGTTTGAAACTACCATCTGTTCCATGGGAAAAAGATGAGGCTTTCTGCACCTGTAAAGATTTACAGCCTTGGAAATCCTGTACAAGGATCTCTATGAGTTGGAACCGACTCTATGGCACATAACAACAACACCAACAACCTTATTGGGTTTTGAAAAGCTGTACAGATATACCTGGCCCATATAAGTACTATGCCTTGAATCACTTCACAAGAAGAAATGTTAAATGTGGGGTTCAAATGCACACAGTTAGGAATCCTTTCAGTCATTCATGATGGAACTGAAACAGTCTTTAACAACTGCACTATTATTGTTCGACAGCCTAGCATCCAAGTTACCTAGCATTAGTCCCTAAGTCCAAACTTGTGCTGTGTGGACAGCACTTTACCCACCCCCATCCACACCCATCACCCTCTAACTCTTCTTTTAGTTGGTATGCAAGCTGCCCCTTTTTGAATCAAAATTCTCTTCTGTTCTCCTGGGTATTTATTACTCTTTGAAGAACATAAATATAAGCTGCAAGGGATTCTGCCTGCTTGTTGTATTCTCTCTGTTCTAGGTCCAGTCTTGTCAGCCATGTAGGAAGCAAGACCTGAAAGGCTGCTCCTACATGCTTAAATCCTCATATCTTGTTTACATGAATCTTCATGTATCACATCACATGAAGGCCTATGTTGAATAAAGACATGGCCAGGAAAGGACACTGGCCTAGAATCATTTTTAGATGATTCTAACAAGAATGCAACAGAAGAAAG
The DNA here is from genome assembly GCF_000296735.1 of Chrysochloris asiatica. Taxonomy (NCBI): domain Eukaryota; kingdom Metazoa; phylum Chordata; class Mammalia; order Afrosoricida; family Chrysochloridae; genus Chrysochloris; species Chrysochloris asiatica. The sequence continues at coordinate 697,534 of NW_006408544.1, read as the reverse complement.
ATGAGGCTTTCTGCACCTGCAAAGACTTACAGGCTTGGGAACCCTATTCAGGTTCTCTGTGACTCAGAACTGACTCAACAGCACTTAACAGCAACAACAACATCAAGGATGCAACTGCCAATGCAGCTTCCACAGGAGCCAGGGTGTTGGTGCCCACAGGCAAGCCCTGGCCCCTCTCTAAGGCAGAAACAGAGGGTCCCTCTGGATGGAAGTCCTCTATTAGGATATGAGACACATTGAGTGCATTATTGGAAAGAAGGATTTAGCCTCACAGCCCCATCCGGAGAGAGAAACACTTTTAGGGTCTGATCTTTACCTCCCTCCAAGAATAAGGTGGTGATCAAAAGAACTAGAGAAATAGAAATATGGGCTTGACCTTGATTGTCACCAAGTGAAAGCATTTGAACAATCTTTTTCTATGGAGAGACTGAAGATTCTAAAATCCAGTCTTCTGTGGATCTTTGGGCAAGGTGGGATGGGGTGGGGGCACTACTTCTAGAGCCTTGCAATCTCATGACTGTTTGAGTCTGCTGCAGATACCCAGGAAAAAGGTCTGGAGATCTACTTCCCCCAAATCAGTCATTTGGAAATCTGTGGAGCATAGTTCCATCCTGACATACATGAGATTCCTAGGAGCTCAAATCAGCTCACTGGCAATTTTTGTTTTTTAGGATTGAATGGCACAACATGATAGCTGCTTTTCATAAGCCTCTGTAATCACAGCACTACATAGTTCCAGAGATCTTCTCATTTACTTCTGCTCCTGGGAACAGAGGACCACCTCCTTTGACAACAATGTGTCCCTTCCTGGGAGGCTTTGATTTTATTGGTCTCGGGGATGACCTGGCATTTGGATTTTTAAACATTCAGCAGGGAGTTTCATGTGCAGTCAAGGTCAGGAGATGCTTTACAGACAAGGGCATTGAGCCTTTAGAAGTTGAAGTCATTAGCTCAAGGTTACACAGCTGTGGGTGGAGGGACAGGATGGGAACACAGGACCTTGTAACTGTTTCACTTGGGCTTAGGCATTCCACTCACTCAACATGCTAATCAGTAAAGTGCACTGGCTTGCTTGTGCTATGTAGGAAACAGTCCATAGGGATAGAAAGATGCTGATGGCTTACTAGTATGCCTTTGCTGACTCCACCTATTAAAGAGTCTGACTGAGCATGTGTGTGCTGTCAGTCTGACAGACTCTCAGGACTGAAAGCTGTTACCTCATCTCCTGACCAACTCAGCACAAGAGCACAAAGCCCTCCAGCTCTGGTCCAGGCTTAACTGGGTTGCATCTTGGTCTAAGGAATCAGGACAGATGTGTCTTGCTTTCTTTTCTAGTGTGACCATCATGTTGTAGTTGGACTCATAGTGACCACATACATGATGGTAGGAAATGGCTCCTGGTCCTGTGTCATTCTATGATTTGTTGTGTCTTGGGCTAATGTGGTGCATAAGGTTTACATTGGCTGATTCTTCTTAAGTATATTGCCAGACCTTTCTTCCTACTTTGTCTTAGCCTGGAAACGCTTCAGAAATCTGTTTTACATCATAGCAATGGGCAGGCCTCCACTGACAGCGACTTGGCTGCCTATGAAGAACACTGGCCAGAAGCAAATCTGGGCCTCCTACATAGAAAATGAGAATTCAACCAATGAACCACCTTCATACCAAACCAAACACCAAACACCAAACTCACTGCCATCAAGTTAATTCCAAATCATGGTGACCCTATGTAGGGTTTCTGAGACTGTGAATCTTTCTTTACAGGAGCAGATAGCCTCACCTGTCTCCCACAAAATTGCTGGTTGGGTTTGAACTGCTAACCTTTCACTTGACAACCCAATGCCTAACCCTCAGCACCACCAGGGCTTCTTATGACCCTCATTTGTTAGGTACTGTTGTTTGGTGCTGTTGAGTTGGTTCCAACTCACAGTGGCCCTATACACAGCAGAATGGAACACTGTTCAGTCCTGCATTATTCTCACAATTGTTACACTTGAGTCCATTGTTGCTGCCACTGTGTCAATCCATTTCATTGAGACGTCTTCTTTTTTTGCCAATCCTCCACATTACCACAGATACTTTACCATTTATTCCCTCCGAGGAATAGATGTCTTTGGTCCTTCCTGAGTAGACCAGGTAGTTATTGGTCTTTTCTGTGCTTCATCTCCAATAATGACAGCAGCAAAGGGACTTATAAGGACTATGTGATTTCTGTCTGCACTCACAAGAATCTTGTGAAGTAGGTACTAATATTATCTCTGGTTTCAAGTGGGTAAACTGAGGAATAGTCTGGTGACAAAGGTCAGAGTAAGCCCAGGCAATCTGACTGTGGAACTCAGCTCTCAACACTGCTTGCCATGGATCCTATCTTGTAGTGTTGTTTAGTTTAAAAGCATTATCTGGGCCCCAGCCTGATAATCAATTTATAGTATGAGAAACAGTTCTTTTCACTGTTTCTGGCACCGAGTAGATTCAGAGCAGGTATTCAGTAAGTGTTGTTTGGGTCTATTGATTTATTTATGATGATTCTCTAATATCGCAGTACTGTAACAATGATAAACATGTTTCAGAAATGTAATACACGTTATCCAACTTTCTATTTCTATAAACTCTCAGTACCTTTATAATAGTTGTATGTCACATTAGGTATTAGTGTTGTTAAGTACCACTGATTTAATTCCAACTTACAGTGATCCTGTATAAGGTTTCCAAGGAGAGACTGGTGGGTTTGAGCCACCAACTTTGTGGTTAGCAATTCAATGCTTATCCTACAGTGTCATACCAGGACTTTTTGGTATTAATTGCTGTTGCTGCTGTTAAGTGCTATTGAATGGTTCTGACTCATAGGGACCCTATATAGAGTTTCCAAGAAGCAGCTGGTGGGATTGAACTGCCAACCCTGTGGTTAGGTGTATAGTACTTATCCTACAGCACCACACCAGGATTTCTTGGTATTAGTAGTGGCGCTTATGTGCCGTGGAATCTGTTCAGACTCATAGCGTCCCTGTATAGGGTTTCTGAGGTTATAAATCTTTATGGGAGCAGAAAGCCTCATCTTTCTCCTGTGGAACTGCTGGTAGTTTCCAGTTAGCTGACCTTGAGATCAGCAGCCCAACTTGTAACCACCACGTTACCAGAGCTCCCTCCTTGGTATTAGTAGCTGTACTAAACTTACCCGTGCAGTTTTCTGAGAAGAGCGCTTCTGTTCCCTTTAGGAGCCTTCATACCATCCTTGGAAGGATTGTTTTCTACAACAGATAGTTTAAATTTAACTGCCTTTACCTCCCTGCCCCACCCCCACTGTCACTTCTGACAGTGTTGGACTCTTCTAGAATAAGCCACACAAAACTATGCCTTGATAATCGTAGTAAACATTGTTGGCTCTTTGCCCAGACACTCTTGGATCACATTGAGTCATTCTGTGTGTCTATCCCCAGCGGCTGTGGTCTTTGCTCCTATGGGCTTGCTTCTGTCATCTTCTTCAGTGGATTGTCCTCTTGCAAAGGGAGCTAGTGTGCTGCCTGCTGCTTTCTGTTCCCTTGGGACAGTTGGTAATCTATACTAACTGCCATGGGCATATGAAAGCCCAGCTACCTTTCCTGCCATTGTGGTATGCTGTTGAGTCGGTGCCGACTCATAATGACCTTATATAAGGTTTCCAAGTGTGGCTGATGGGGTTGAACTTCCAGTCTGGCAGTCAACAGTCAACTGCTTATCCTATAGCACCTTACTTTCCCTAGAGGGGGAAATTTAATTTACATTCCAGGGATCTTTCTGAAATTAGACTAAGTCTGAGACTTTGCTTAAGATCACACCTGGCTTGGCTTTTCCGCATCTCTGTGCTGCTTCATTTATCCCCTTATCTATATCCCTAGGGGCATTTCCTTGTTTCAGGGTTGGCTCCAGGGGAGTCTGACCTAATATAAGCATGTGCAAGTAACAGTGTGGGTTAGATGCCATATAGACCAGAGGATAGCTTTACTTCTTTCTCTCTTGTTCCTTTAAAACTATAGAAAAATAATTTTATCTTTAACTTCCCAGTTCAGTACACATGTAGATGCATGTATGTGCTGTCATGTGATTGTGTGTGTGTGTGATATCTCCTTGTGTTTTGTTGTTGTTGTTATTGTTAAAATAGAGATAACATTTTGTTTTAAAACATTGCCAATTCAATTTTTTTTTTTGTATGTACAGTTCAGTGACACCCGGTATATCAGTCATGTTGTACAACTATCAGGGACACTAACCATTCCTCCTCTTCTCCATACCAGCTCATTTCCATCAGTGGCTCCTACTGGCAGCCTACCACTTTTTGGCCCCATCTCTTTCTACTCAGCCAAACATATCGGTACTCTCTGTTCCTATCTCATTATTCTATATTCAACAGGTATTTAGTGAATCCCAACTCTGTGCCAAGGATTCTGTGAGGTGGTTCAACTCTGAACAAAGCAAACTCTGCCCTAATAGATCTTTCATTTCAAAGGAGAGAAACAGACAATCAACAAGTAAGCAAATAAATAAACAAGGTAATTGTAAATTAAGATTTTGACTCTGGAGGAAATAAACTAAGCTATCTGAGATACATGCCTACAGCTCACCTCCTACTCACTCTTCCAATCACACCATGTGACCTGCTCTTATTAAGAACACTGGAAATATCAGATCCATTGCTGTCTAGTTGTTTCTGACTCTATAGAACAGAGTAGAACTGCTCCCTAAGGTTTTCCTGGTGTGGTGCTGCAGGATAATGCACTGGACCACAATATCGGTTTGAATCTCAAGGCCAGCGGTTCAAACTCACCAGATTCTCCTTGGAAACACTGAGTCAGAGCCGACTCAACGGCACTTAACAACAACAAATCTTTATGGAAGCAGATGGCCACATCTACCTCCTGTGAGACTGCTAGAGAGTTTGAATCACTGACTTGTCAGTTAGCAGCCTAGTGCCTAAGTGCTGTGGCACCATTATTCCTATTTAGAACATTACTTACCTGCATTATCTATAAATGTCGATGTCATTTTTCAATCATCTTTCTCAATCTTGGAATAGCATTTTATGCAGCTTAATTACATCTTTACATCTTCTTTTCTCCCCTTAGCTTCTGAGGCTCTTGGTTTTCTTCCTCCTTCTCTGACTAACCCTTCTCAGTTTCCTTTGCTGCCTCCTCCACCAGCTCTGCTTGATCAGGAAGTGTTGCAGTTCCCCAGAACTTAGTCTGTGGATTTCTCTTCTTACTATATACTCTCACCAGGTTAACTTGGCACCTCCCACGGTTTCAGTTTTCTTCCATCCTGTCTAGTCTGCTCTTTGGGACCTCTGACTATAAGGACAACCATCTTCTCAGCATATCCACTTGGGTGACTCAACATGTGCAACAGCTCACATTCACTGCCCAACCCACACCCTATCCTGCCTCTGCTGCCAGTCTTTGAGTCTCTCCTCTGCAGAATGCCCTGCAATCACCACGAGTGCTATTGACCCTTTGATGTCCTCTCGATAAACAAATGCATCTCATCTATTTATTCCCCTGCCTACATAGGTGTTTTAAAATCCAAGTGGATCCATTCTAACTTCTACTAACCTCATCCAAGCCACTATCACTTGACCGCTGCATAAAATCCCTAACCTGTTCCCCACACCCTTGCTCGTATCTTCTGGGCTCTTATTTCCACTGAATCTAATCATATCTGTGGCTTCTTGTGGGACTACATATAACTGAAAATTCTTAACAAGGTCTTCATGGCCTAGATCACTTCTCCAGTGCATCTGCAGCTACCCTCCTTTCTCCTTCTCCTCCAGCCTTCCTAAATGGCATGATCTTGCCCAGTGATGAGCTTTTCTTTTCTCTGGAACATTTTCCAGGAAGACCTTCTGTGGCCATGCCCATACGTACTTTGAAGGCCTTCTTTTCCTTTGAAATATTATGACCGCTGTGGGGATGAGGAACAGAAGAGACCGCTGCCAACTATACTTTCCTCTCTGTTGGAAAATCTACAAGAGAGCTAAGCCATGGCATCTGGAGTGGGGGCTGGAGGGGGTGGCAGTGGGTGGTGGCTGGTGGCATTGGGAGCAATTCACCCCAGATGCAGAAACTAAGGGGGTACATTGTAGAGAATTTGAAAGCAATAATAAAACCAATTAAAAGTCTGTTTGCTGTATACTATCACCATGCATGATAAAATATCCTGTAGAGCAGGACTACTCCCCTACTCTCCTCCCAACTGATTCTAGGAATCATAATAGTAGTAACAATCATTGTTTACAAACCATCATCCATGTGCCAGGCACTTAGTTAAATGTGTTGTTAGGATTCTTATCACATTGAATCATCACAGCAGCCCTGTAGGACCAGGCATCATTGCATCTACTGAAGATGAACTAAGAACAAAGATGTACCAGAGTCTGGGCTGGTACATCCTGAACTGCTGGCTGCTGGTGGGTTAACCTTGACTGCAGGTGTCTGTGTTTGCCTCTTGAGCAGGAGACTTTCCAATTTCTTTCTGTTCTTTGCCCCCATGTCCCTGGAAAGACCTGTGCTTCCAATGAATTGGCTTTAGAGAAGGGCTTTGTCATTCAAAACTGACAATGGGAAATCCCTGACAATGAGAAACCTCACCAGCACTTCAAATTTCTGATTACAAGGGAGAAGACAGCAGCCTGAAACATTTTGGTGCAGAGACAGAAACACAGATTTGAAGAAAGGTTGGGCTGGATTTGAATCCTAGACTTACCACTTACAGAACCTTGTGTAGATTATCCTCAGAGCCTCAGTTTCCTCTTCTATAAAATGGGGATAATAATAATACTTGATAGAGTTATAAGTGATGACATAAACGTGAAACTTTTATCACTGTGCTCATTGAATATTGTTGTTTTTGCTAAGTGCCATTGAATTGGTTCTGACCCATAGCAACCCTTTATAGGGTTTCCAAGGAGCGGCTGGTGAGCTTGAATCGCCGACCTTGTGGTTCAAACAGACTTTGCAGTCTAGCGCATTAACCCACAGCGCCACACCATTGAATATCAGCGTCTATGATGTGAGTTAAGGTCCCAGCAGAGTAAATCATAAGTAGCATAAATGTAATTTTTTTTCCCCTTTTGTACAAGGGTTATATGGAGGAATGTCAACATTCATTCCTTCAAGGGCAATACCTCACTTTTCAAGGTCATCCATGGAGATAGGGAAGGGAACCTTAAAAATGCCTGGAGTTGTGCAAATGACATCATATTGGGAAACTGAAATTTCTGGTTGAAAGGCCCAGGTAGAAGGACAAACAGCCAATAAATGAATGTGTTCTCGGGACATTACAACTTGTAAAAAACTGAAACTTATTAATATAGTACAAGAGATTGTGGCAAAGATAGAGGTTTGTTTTTTTAAATTGTTTTTATCGTTATTGCCTGATTGATATTACTGCTCCAAATGGCAACTGCAATGTCTTGTGCAGGCCCTGGTAGTCAAGATGTTAGCCCTTGGGGTTGCACTGCTCTTCACAGGAACCCTGCTTGCAAAGAGGAAGCTGCTGGTCTATTAATTAATCAGTGGATTTTTAATGCTTGCTGAATAAATAGATGTGGTCTTCTAGCCTGGAAACCAGAGCTCTTAGGTTTTGTGTTCTTTCTCCAAAACAATAAATTCTTACAACACTCCAGTGAGAAGACAAAACCTCTGTTTGCTTCAGCTGGAATGAAGCTTCGTTACTCTTTCTTTCCATTGGCGGAGACACTGTTAGCTTCAGAAAGTCAGACCCAGCTATGACACTGTGTTGCTTCTGCTGATGGCAGACACCTTTGTAAATTCTTAGACAGGAAGTCTGCCGTCTCCTCTTTATCTCAGGTGTGCAGGTGGGGTATGCATGAGTGTACATGTACACCTGTTTTCGTACAGGTAGGCTGACCTGAGGAGTCAGGGCCATCAACTGAACCAGGACAAGCACAAAGGGAGAAAGGCAGAAATGCTTGTGGAGAGGGGTTATGCCCCTTTCTCTGGGACTCTTGGAAAGCAGTAAGCACAGGCGAGTATGTAAGATGATGCTTTGGATGATGGTGGTGTCAGCAGTTTTTTTGTGTGTGGTAAGACTCTGAATTGCTTCCTTCCTTCCCTTCTCCCCACCCTTATCTCAGAAGAAGACTGCTGGGGAAGAAAAGTCCTTTCTTTCTGCCATGTTTGCTTTACTTTACTCTATCAATGTTGGCTTAACAGAAGCCAATTTTTCTTTCTTGTGTTGGATAAAAAGAGCCAGAATTAGTTCTTTGTCAATACAATGAGAACTTTGATTCCTAAGTGTACCAGGAAGTAAACTAATAAACAAACTAATAAAACCACTGTTTCCTGCTCCTAGGGTGCTGGGAGATTAAGAATGCTTTTTCCTTTATGGAATGCATAGGAGAGCAAATGGCATCATGGTTGGTGGCAAGCGTTTAACCTCATCCTGCTCCTGATACCGCTCTCTCTTCCCTGCCCTTTCCCACTTCCCAGTATTCTCCTTATCCCAGGACAGAAGAAGTAGCCCAGTCAAAGAATCACCTCTTAGTCGAAAAAGATAAATGTTCCGTGGTACATTTAGAGTAATAATAGAGTATTATTCAGTGGTAAAGAAAAATAAACTATGAAGCCATAAAGAGACAAGGAGAAACTTTAATAAGTGCATATTGCTACATGAAAGGAACTAGTCTGAAGAAGCTATATGACATTCTGGAAAAGGCAAACAATGAAGTGATGTAAAAGATCAGTTGAGTGCCAAGGGTCCAGGGGGAGATGGGAAAGATGATTAGGTGGAACAGTGGAACTATGCTGAATAATACTATGACGGTAACACATGACATTAAGCACTTGTCAAAACTCAGAGAGCTGAACAACGCAAGAGTGAACCTTAACTTAATAGACTACAGTTAATAAGAATGTATCAGTATTGATCAATTGTACCAAATGTACCACACCAATGCAACATGTTAATAATAGGAGAAAGAGGGTGGGGAGAGGGCAAATGGAAACTCTGTCTTTTCTGCAAAAAATTATCACCTCTCC
>NW_006408544.1:687679-688146 GCF_000296735.1 Chrysochloris asiatica | reverse complement strand
GGTGGACGTAGACTTCCAACCTTTTTGGTTAGTATCCACACATGTGAACTATATTCATGTGCAAGCAGGAATTTCAAAAGGGCAGAACTTATTGAGGGGGAATCCAGGCCCTTTGGGAATAAGATGAGCCTCAAGACTCAGGTCTGTCCAAACTGAAACTGGAATTTCAGTTTGGACAGAATACAGATTAGAGAAACAGTAGACCAGGCCCCAGCATAGATGCCAACAGAATGGAAAGAACCTATCTTTGTAGGTAACTCAAGTTCCCCATGACAAATGGAGGACAAGATCATTCAGCACTAGGCAGTGAAGGCAAGGAGTACCCAGAAACTGCCTCATGCTCCAGGTCTAATCCAGTTTAACCCTGAGCCTTTTTCAAAATAAGCACTAACTTAAAATATGTGGTCATTTTGAGGTAGACATTGTTTTGACCCCCATTTTAGGAGAAAGTGACTACATGGTTAAAT
>NW_006408544.1:662875-687311 GCF_000296735.1 Chrysochloris asiatica | reverse complement strand
AGAGCAAACCTTCCTTCTACCACACCACATTGCCAAATCGATTCATCGCCACTGGTGGAGGTGACCAGTATTCATTGAACATATCATGCGATGCATATAACAATATTATCTTTCATAATGTAATATGAGGGGGGCTTCAAAAATTTCATGGAAAAATTCCACAGAGACTGATAGAACCCCAAGACTTGCTCACCCTTCAAGTCTAGAAGTAAACTCCCTACAAGGCTCAATATTCAGCTAATAAGGTCTGTAGCAGGGGCAACACCACTAGTGAGGGACACACACCATAGAACTGTCAACCATCTGAGATCAAAAGGACAGTATTTGCAAGCGGAAAGAGTGCAGAAGGACTGGGACAGGAGAAATGCAAATAAGAAACCCAGGAAGTGGGATGAGTGTTATTACATTGCAGGGGTCGCAATCAATGAGACAAAAATAAGTTTGATATGATTTGCTGAACACTGATGAGCTGCTCTGTAAGCCTGCACCCAGTCAATTCACAATACAAAAGTAAAAAAAGAAAAATTTAATTAAAGAAAACTGCCGTTCTCTTTCACTCTTATTTTTCTACAAACTTTTTGAAGCCACCTCTTATAGTCTAACAACGTTGAGTTGTTGTTAAGTGCCATCGAGTGGATTCCTACCCAGAGCGACCCTGTTTAGGGTTTCTGAAGAGTGGCTGGTAGGTTTGAACTGTTCCATTAATAGTTGTTGAGGCAGCAATATGATGTGCTGTAGATTAATTTAGCCATCGGGCTTATGTTCTAGATATGTTGGATATATGAAAGGGCTTCAAAATGTTCATAGAAAAATGGAATGAAAAGACAATGGAATTTTTCCATGAGCTTTTTGAAGCCTCTTATATTTTTGAATGGCCTTTCCTTTGGAATTTTACCTGCTCTCCTTCATTTCTGTGGGGGGGGAGAAATTAAGCCACAGTTGAGAGCTGCTTTTTCAGGATCCACTACAATGAGAAAGGTTACATCTTGCTTTCCTTGTCTGTCTTTTTCACTTTCTAAACACAGTCCCTCTATCTTTAAGCCTCTTCCTTGTTCCCAGTATTTCGAGTTTTCTATATGCTAAGTTCTGTTCTTATACCAGCAGCTATATATATTTATTGTCACCTCGGTGTGACGCTGTAAGATTAGCACTGGACTGTGAACCACAAGGTCGGCAGTTCAAACCCACCAGCTGTTCCTTGGAAACACTATGCAGGGTTGCTATGAGTTGGAACCAACTTGGCAGCACTTCCCACAACAACCAACACAGCATTCCTGGAAGATGGCCACAGATACTCCCTGTGCCTGTGGCCTTCCTGCCACCCTGAGTGCCCTTGCCTTCCATTCTACTCTTCCCTGTTTAGCCAGGTCAGCCTTCCCAGGTCTGCTCAAGAGCTCTGCAAAGGGGCTGGAAATTTCATCTCCTGCGCTCCAATTGGATCACACCACGGACAGATTCATTTGCCAGTGGGTAAGGGCAGCAGCCTCCAGCCCCATTTTTATACCATCACAGACCGTTTTGTTCTCCCCATTTCTGCACCCCACCAATTAGACCTCTACATGAATTGATCTGTTTTATTTTTATTTTAATATTTTTACTTAATAAAAAATGTGCCCTTTTACAAAAGAATCAGCTCTTTTGACTGGCTTGGGCTGGCCTTATTAATACACCAGGTTACCTGTAACAGTCCAGCCCTCAGTTTTGGTACCTTCACACCTGGTAAATGTCAGTTCTGTTGAAAATATTCACTATGACCAGTGGAACCTATGGCTTTGAATAGCCCAGTGTGAGAGCATACTACCAAAGGGACTAGGAAGAGGGTTTAAGAACAGTCTGCTGGGATGGATATATGTGAGGAGAGATGAGGGTATGAGTTGAGAGACTAGGAGGAGTAGAAGGGAGGAAACTGGGGGTAGAGGACAGGAGGGCTTTCTGGATAAGAGTCCGTCCAGAGGACTGTCCTGTGCTTCAGGGACTATACCATCTCAACAATTGAGACTATGTCCTTCACAAAACTATCAAATGTTCAAAAGTTTGGCTTGGCTTGCTTGTGCTTACAAACCCAACCACACTAAAAGTTGTGGGTTTTCTTTTCCTCCTAATTTATCTTGCAGGTTAGTTTCTGCTTCTGCAAAATGGCCAGCAAGGGAGCTCTCAGCACACTTCTAAGAGTATGTTTTCAGATTGCTTAGTAAGACCTGATTATGTACTAACTCTAGACAATACTTTTAACTTCTTTCCACATAAATACACTGTGACTTTCCAAAGCCAGGTTGGTGATTATCAGAGTGGCCTTTCCTGTTCGGTTACAGCAGATGTAGGATATTGTTCTCAGTAACCCTGATGAAAGCATGAGCTGGAAACTCACACTTATCATGAGTCAGTCACCATTGTAGTCAAGTGGTGATGTTTGAAGGCATTGCGTTGGAGTGTATTGATGTCATTCTCACTAGGGCTCATTTTCAATGTCTGACTCAACCTTTTGGTGTAGCTGCATGTCATGGGAGTGGAAGTGTTTGAACATTTGCCAATGTGGGGGTTGTAAATGATAGAGAAAAGTCAAGTCGAGTGATCCTTGCTCTCAGTAGTCAAGGTTGCTTAATATGAACACTGTAGGGTTAATGCCAAGTGAAGTCTGAGAAGGTTTATTTGTTACACACCTTTAACTTAAGTAATATATGTAAGTTTTAGCCTATAGGACAAACCTATAGATGAGCTGTACTCTTTGTTGTTGTTTGTTAAGTGCTGTTGAGTCTGTTCAGACCCATAGCAACCTCGTATGGGGTTTCCGAGGAGCAGCTGTTGAGCTTGAACTGCCGACCTTATGGTTCAAAGCAACTTTGCAGTCCAGCGCATTAACCTACAGCGCCACACCAGTGCTTCAGCCCATAGTGCCACACCAAATATAGAAGAGCTTTATAAACGAAGTCCTGGTATGGCACTGTGGGTTAATGTGCTGGACTGAAAAATGGGTTTGAACCTCAAGGTCAAGGGCTCAAGCTCACCAGATGCTCCTTGGAAACCCTATACAGGGTGGCTATGGGTCGGGACTGACTTGATGATACTTAACAACAACAACATAAATGTGAGGTACCTGGGTCTCTGAGAGGTGAAGTGACTTGGGCAAGGCCCCTGAGCTAAGAAGTAGTAGAGTTGAGATTTGAACTCAGCATTGTCTGGCTCAAGAGCAGGGCTCCTCAACTGCAGCACTATTGATATTTTGAACCAGATAATTATTTGCATTGGAGGGCTATCCTGTGCATTGCAGGATGTTTAGCAGCATTCCTGTACTCTAGATGCCAGCAGTACCTCTCAGTTGAGACAACCAAAAATGTCTCCAGACATTGGGGTTAAATCACCGCTACTTGAGAATGACTAAACTAGGAGGTGTAGCAGATTGGTGGGTTTAATTTCTCGATTCCAGGGTTAAACATCCAGTTCCCACTTACTGCCTTTTTTCTTTATAGACCATCCAGTACCAGTGTGACCAGTGTGACCAGTGTCTGCATGCAGTGCTGCTGAGAAGCCTCTGCAAGTGGACTTCTCCACCATGTACTTGAGTTGTGTTCCTTTTTGCTGAGGTCATTGTCACCAGGCCACAAGGGAGTCCCTTATAGCCTGTTTGTGTTTCTTGCTAAGGCTACAGCCAAATTGACCCCAGGCAGGCTTTCTGTGCAAGCACAGCTGGTTGGTTTAATTGCAGTCAGAAGGTGCACGGCTCCAGGGCAGAATGGTCAGCAGATGAGAGGAAAGCTAATATTTATCGATGCTCTATGGCCACACCACTGTACCTATTCTCCATTACTATCTATATGTCTTTCTCTTCCCCTCCTTCTCTTTGGATTTCAGACACTTCACCTTGTGGTGATGATGGACTGTGGTGTGACTGTTGAGGCACGTGTGGGATGTGTGGCTGCTTTCTTGGCCCCCAGTTTCGTCTGCTCACTCAACCCCATTTATAGGCAATATGTCGGCTAGTCACTTGGTGTCTCTGACCAGACTCATGGAAAACTCTCAGGAGTAACATGTGCTTGTCTTTGGGGGTAGGAGGAAGATAGAATTTCTTTTTTTTTATTTTCAAGATAAGTATCTAGTGTTTAAATTGACTTCAAGAGAGCTATGCTTGGATCTGATCCCATTTTGTATGGGGTCGCCATGAGTCGAGGGCTTTTTTGAATATTTGCGTTTGTTGGTTAACAGGTTTCCATCAGTATTCACAATTTGGGCATCCACAATTTTTTGTTCTGGTTCAGATCCTGATTTTCTCTTGTTTTGGACAAGCTATTTTCCCAACATGCTCTATTTCTGTTCAGCTGAAAGATGATATTTGCCCTCGTGATGAAGTGCCGAGTATTGATGTAGGCTTGAAAACAGGTCGTTCTCTAGGGCTAGCAAGGCTGCACGTGCCATTCACATTAAACCCTCAAAACACTTTCTTTTGTACATTTGACACATTCTTTTGTCTCCCTTTGGAAGCCAATTACAGCAATAAAATTAGGACCAGGAAAGATACAACTGTCAGGTAGATTTTGGAAGAAGACAACTCTCCAGTAAACACAGTTAACCCCTGATCTCCTCTGGAGTGAGCTCATTGTCTAGACCAGCCATAGTAGATGCTCAGTACAGAGAGAAGGGGAATGACCGAGGACTTCTAGAGGGAACTGTGCATAGGGCTCTCCTCCAGTAACTGAGGGAGCATCTTTGGAAACTGGTATTTGCTGAGTTCCAGCAGGGTGCTATGCTAGGATACAGGGCCCAATGCCCCCAAATAGAATTGGTGTCCAGAGTAAAAGGTGACCATGCACCATTGCTTGGCCCTCTGTGTTGTGACACGCACAATCATTCCTCCTGCCCCTGCGATACTGCTGTTTGATGGCTGAAAATCACAGCAAAGGGAAAATGAGTTTTGTCTTCTGACAAGGTTTAATTAAAACTCTGAATCCCTACTCTTGGATGCAAGCTTTCTTCTGTGAATAGAAATAAATGTGAAACCCAAGTTGGAAAGATGTGTTTTAGGTTTTTAGTGTATGGCTTGCCTAATGTTTTGTTGTTTCCTCTACTATCTTGTATATTTACTGGAGTTCTTTGCCCAGTTAGTCCAGAGTTGAAGGGGAAGACCAGGAAGTTTGGACACATAAATCTTACTAGACAAGTTTCCTGAAGAGGAAGACTAGGCTGGACCAGAAGAAGTAGCAGTCAGTCCTTTCCTGTAAGTGCTGCTGGGAGATCAGAATGGCTGGCAGTCCAGGGAGCACAGAGCCTCTGGTGAAATTGTGTGTTCACATCCCCACAGTTCCAGTTTGTCTGCTCAGTTCAGGAGCTACCACACTCTACTTGTCAGGGCAGGAGCAGGACTGCATGAGAAGAGGTAAGCCTTCTAGACAAGCTACTAATGCAAACCTCTTCTTTCAATATTAGCCAATCTCAGGAGGCACAGAAGGGATGCCTGTGTGGAGCATTTATTTTCAGTTGAGGAAACTGTCTTCTGTGGTCCAGGCAGGGTCCGTGCACATTCTGCAGGTGATATAAGACAGCTTAAGCACAGGCATGAGTAATCTGGGCCTACATTTCGCTCTGGACTAGACACATGTGGACTTCAACCCTGGCTTCACTACGTACCATCTGGGTGACAGTTCCTTAACTCCTCTGAGCCTCAGGCTCTTCATTTTAAAAACAGAGTCAAGGCCTATTTCTCAAGGTTGATGATGAGAATTAAATGAAAAACTCTACAAAGAAGTTCTTTGAAACTTAGCCCAAAGCTCCTCTGTCCATAAATCACACCCTTTCCCTCTGTGCTTTGAGCATCTTCTCTTCTCTTGTTCACTTTTATGATTAGAAGTTCTTTGAGGGCAGAGATTGTGTTTTAGTTGTCTTAATGTCCTCAGTGCCTGGAATATGGCAGCTAACACTTCAGGATTGCTTACCATATGCCAGGCCCAGATCTAAGTACTTTACATGCATGCATTTATGTAATTTCAGGTGAGGGCACTGTCTTTTCTGGTCCAGGCTCGAGAAAGGTGGTGGTTGTTCAGTAAGAGAACTCTCGCCTACTACAAGAGAGGCTCCAATTTGATTCCCTGGTCAATGCACCTCATGTGTAACAACCCTATGAGGAAGGTACATGTATTTTTATCCCCAATTCACCGACAAGTAAATTAAGGCACAAAATAGTTAATTAATATGCCCAAGGTCATGCAGTTAATAATTGACAGAACCAGGATTTGAACCAAGAAGTCAGCTTCAGTCTTTGTACTCTTGCCCACTGTGCAAGCTGATTATTGAGAGATGTTCGTTGGATGGATGGATGGCACAATGTTAAAGTCATTGTCTTTTCCAGACTTGTTTTTTGGTCAGTAGTGTGGGCATTAGCGCTCTAGTCGGGATTAGGTTAGGTAATCTATGCAAAGTAAATGCTAAGCCTCTGTCCAATGTCACCATAGTAGTAAGAGTCTTACTCTTGTTCTGTAACAACTCTGGGGTGAATAGCTTGTTGCCTCATTTTCTCATAAACTTTCCACTTTCTCCAATGACAGGCACCGAAACCTCTGGGACACATGCACCCCTCACTCTGCTGAGCCTCCCAGCTCTAAAACACACTGAACATGTACCCATGGCAGTCCATGGAATGGACTAGAGGCCCCCAAGTTGCCCTTTAATCTCAGGCTACTTAGAAAGACTTGTTGCATGTTTGGGGTTAGATGCAGGATTTATAAATTCCCTCTTCATGAGACCCAGCAGGGGAATAAGGCCAAGTATCCCTTCAGCTCTTTCTGGTCTTTAATTATGGCTGGAGTTGGCAGCAGTTTTCTTGGGGGTGAGTTGTGGCAATGGAGGGGGAGGCCTGAGGAAGTGGATGGTATTAACACTGCTGCCAGTAACTCCACACGCCATGCTTTAGATCTTCCAGCTGTGCAGAAGTATAATGAAGATTCCCCAGCAAAGACCTGGACCGCAGCATACAGTTTAAAGTGTGTGAGTAAGGAGTATGTAAAGTATGTAAGGATACACAGGACTTGATTCTGGCCTTTATTCTTGGAGCTAATTTTTTTAACTTCTTACTCTTTCTCACCTTATGCTTTGAATCATTTCCTTGGCTCATATGTCTGATGAAACTTTTGTTCCTTTTAAAGCTCCACACCCCTGTTAGATCTGGGTTCTTATTGCCTCTCTAGTTCTCCCTCGTCTTCCCTGCAGATGGGTTGTTCCACTCTCTAGCTAGGACTTTCTGCCTCCTACTGCTTCTCTGCCACACTCACCTGAAAATACACTCTGTTTGAGAAGGCTAGTGGTAGTTCAGTGGGAGAATTCTGGCCTTCTACAAGGAGACTCCGTTCTGATTGCCTGGCCAGTGCACCTCCTGCAGATCCACCAGCTGTCTGTCAGTGAAGGCTTGCATGCTGCTATGATGCTGAACCGATGTCAGTGGAACTTCCAGATAAAGAAAAGCCTGTGATTTCATTATCAACATCAGCAATGAAAACTCTATAGGTCACAAGGGTCCAATCTGCAATCCATAATGGGGATGACACAGGACTGGACGGGGCAGTATTTCTTTTCATTGTGCATTGGATTGCTATGAGAGGGCATGCTCAATGGCAGCTAACTAAGAGATAACAGTAGTGGATATTTAAAACAAGTTGAGCTATACCATATAACTTTTTGTGATGGTGGAAATGTTCTATATCTATGCTGCCTAATATAGTAATCACTTGCCAAATCATGTAGCTGTGGAGCATTTAAAATCAGTGCAAGTAGTAGACTCAATGGTTTCTTTGGTTTTAATTCATTTGCATTTAAATTCCAGATTAATTTGGTTGTCAGTTTTGTATAGTACATGTCTAGGAAATGTGATGCCTGAAAACATCAAATCAAATTTGTGTGGGGGTTTGGGTTTATTTCTCTTTAGCCTGGGCATTTGGTTGTAACAGACTCATGTTTGGTCAGGTCTTTTAAAAGCCATACCCATGGAGGATAGAAACCAAATGTATTGACTGCTGCGATTGAGAACCTAGTTCACTAATCTGTCACCCTTCAACCTATTCCATTAGCTCTGTGAATTATGAGGTGGAGAGAATTCTACACCCAAGGTCCCAAAGCCTCTAGTCCTGGGTCAGCCACTTTCTGACTGGGGAAATTAGTCTATCTGTAAAGAGGAAATACAATTTTGTTGGGTTTGAAACTTATATACTTTAAGGATTTTTAAATTTTTTTTTTAAGAAAAAGAATTGTTGTTGTTGTTGTTAAGTGCCATCGAGTCGGGTCCGACCCATAGCGACCTTGTACAGGGTTTCCGAGGGTGTAAATCTTTACGGGAGTAGAAAGCCTCATCTTTCTCCCGCGGAGCGACTGGTAGTTTCGAACCGCTGACCTTAAGGTTCGCAGCCCGATTCGTAACCACTACGCTACAAGAAAAAGAATACAAAATGACAAATTAAAAAATCAGGTATAATAGTGAATATTTGCTTAGCATGAGAAGAGAAATCACAACTAACATATATCCTAAAATTTGACATGTCTCACAAATGTCACACAAATCAGAAAAATAACAAAGTATTTTTATTAATTAACTGGCTGGCAGATACCCATAATATTGTTTTTTCTCTCTAGTTTTTTTGGCTGCATACTTTTTGATTACCTCTTCATTTGAAGAATGATTTTGTAATTTTTCAAGGAGAGGCTAGGCTCCAAATAGAGTTCATTTTTTCTTCTACTATAGCTGTCAACATTTGTTCTTTATTACTGATTGCTACAGTGCCTAAAACATGACTTTATACCAAGATGTCCACTGTGTGTTGTACTGCTACAGGCTTGGGCCCTATAGTTGGTAGACTCTATTTTGCATAATTCCCACCAAAAAGGGAAAAAACCAAACAAACAATCTATCTAGTATCTTTCTAACTGTATTCACTGTATTATCAAATATACTCCTGGCTGGAAAAAACTTTGCTTTTTGAGTAGATATCAGTGAGAACTAAATTCTCCTCTTAGAACTCTGAGCAGTTGATGACTGGAAGAATTTTCTATTGAGTAGCTTCTGATTCTGTATATTTTTGCTTTTCCTTCACTACTTATGTACCTTGGGTGTCAGGTGAGTTGGCCCAGTGGGCAGTAGGCATATTTTTGGAAACCCTTCCTCTATGGGAACAGTTAGCAATAACTTGACTCTGTTTGAAAGTGACTGTGAACCATAGATATAAATTTCATTAAGCCCAGACTAAATTTATTCCCAACTCAACAACCCTTCAGCTGGATCCCAAAATGCCTGTAACCACTGCAACACCACTTGACATGAGGGGAGATAGGACAAGAAGAGCCGACAGTGAAAAGAGACAGTGTGCTTTACCAATTTCAGTTAAGATAGTTTGGTGGTGGTGGTGTGTGCGGTGCAGTCCGTGCTGACTCATAGAAACCCTGTGCAAGGTTTCTAAGGCTGTAAATCTTTATGGGAGCAGAAAGCCTCATCTTTCTCTTGCAGAAGGGCTGCTAGTTTCAAACTGCTGGCCTTGAGGTTAGCAGCCCAACTTGTAACCACTACACAAGCAGAGCTGCATACGTTTGCAGATTTCACAAAAGTATGCAATTCTGCAAACACATTGCTAGAATCTTGAAAGAAGCTCATGTAAGTGAAGCTCTGAGTACGAAACCTGCCTCTGTTCAAGACTGTAAACCTCATGGTCTTCATCTTTAAAATGGGAAGGATCAAAACTATCTCCTAGAGTTATTATGAATACTAAATTAGCTGTATTTCAAAGCCCCTTAGCATTGTGCCTGAAAAGAGATGCCCCAAGGATTGAAAAATGAATGAATAAATGACAGAATTCATGATTGCTAGCTCTCTGGGTGTGGCGCTGTGGATTAATACACTGGGCTGCAAAGACGTTTGAACCACAAGGTCGGCAGTTCAAGATCACTAGCTGCTCCTTGGAAACTCTGTAAGAGTCATTATGGGTCAGAACTGACTCTAGGGCACTTAAAACAGCAGCAATAAACCCTCTGCTTTAAGTACAGTGACTTGATTTTGGTTCAATATCCCTCCTCCCTACCCCAGACAGCTTAGCAGTCTAGGGGATACCCAACCCCTAACAGAAACAGGGATAGACAGAAAGAAACCAAGTTCACATGAGTGAGAATGCTGGAGGAATTTTTGAATGGGCAGACTTTGGTAATTTTTCTTCAGCTGAACCTTACTATTCATGACTTTCCCATGTAATATGATTTGGGGGGATTGTGCCCGAGTTATCATTTTGAGACCAGAAAAACTTCTTGCCCAGTTTGAGACTGGAACATGTTTCTCAGCAGGCTCAGAGCCTCCCCTCTATAATCAGGGAGTGTTCCGCAGGCAGCATGTGTACCTGATGCCTTTGGAATCCCAACAGCTGTGTTCAGGACACTCCCCAGCAAAATCCCTCAGGCATAGTTAGATACTCTCTGATCTGAAAATGAACTTCTGGGCCAAGAGCCATAGTGATGGTAATGAGAGATCCTTTACATTTGAAAAGTATGTTCCTGACCCTGAACCCCACCTGGGCTGGCCCTATCTGGCTGCTGCCTTTAGCCAAGTGTGACAGGTGGCTGGGGACTGGTGAGTCCAGGACACAGCACAGTGAACCAGGAGGACCTTGGTTTGGCAGGGAGACCTGGCTTCTGGTCCTGGCCCCTTCTGTCACACACTGTGAGATGCCAACAGAAGCTAAATCTCTATGAAAGTTGGTCTTCTCAGTTGTAAGTAAGGGGATTGAGCCTGATCACCTCTAAAATCCCTTCCATTGCTGAATTTGTAAGATTTTTTGATAAGTTTTCTATGTTGGAATTGACCCAGCCTTCAGGCTGCAACCTTCTAGGCTGGGGATACAGGCAGTATCAGCAGAAACTCAAAATCCAAACCAGTACCATCAAGTTGATTCTGACCCATGTGTATCAGAGTGGAACTGTAGTCCTTAGCGTTTTCAGTGTTGGTGATCTTTCAGAAGTAGATCCACAAGCCTTGCTTCCAAGGTGCCCATAAGTGGTTTTGATTCACCAATCTTCCTGCTGGTAGCAGAGCCCTTAACCATTTGTACTACTCAGAGACTCAGGAAGGTTTCAAATCCTTAATGCCCTAATTCCAGCTCTCCATCCTTCTGCACCATGACACTTTCCGGTGACCCCATAATCGTCAGTAGCAACCATGGAGAACTGTGCATTGATGGCCCTGCAGGAACACCTGCCTTTCCTTCCAGGTGGCAGAGTATCATGTGCTAGTGCTCAGTCAAGTGAGAGAAGCAGGTCTCTAAACAGCCAGCCTGGTGCTATGCCATATTTAAAAATAGTTCTGTGTCTGTGTGGCGCTGCAAGGTAATGCACTGGATCAAAAGGGTGATTTGGACCCCAAGGTCAGCGGTTCAAACTCACCAGCCACTCCTCAGAAACCCTGTAAGGGTCACTATGAGTAGGAACTGACTAGATAGCACTTAACAACAACAACAATGCAGAGAAATATACTGGAAGGAAGGAATTCAAAATATTAACAGTGTTTCTCTCTGCATGGTAGAAATGTTAAGAACAGATAAAAGAACCCATTGCTGTGGAGTTGATTCCAATTCATGGTGAGCCCATCTGTGTCAGAGTATAACTGGCCTCCATAGGGTTTTCATTGGCTGCCTTTTTGGAAGTGCATCACCAGGGCTTTCTTCTGAAGTGCCACTTCTTGTTGTTGTTTGGTGCCATCGAGTCAGTACCGACCCATAGCGACCTTCTGCACAGCAGAACAAAACACTGCCCGATCCTAGACCAACCTCACTACTGTTGTCATGCTTGAGTCCATCCGTGCTGCCACTTGGCCAATCCATCTCATTGGGGGTCTTTCTCTTTTTTTCTGACCCTCCACCTTACCAAACCTGATATCTTTCTCCAGTGATTGGTCCCTCCTGACAATATATCTGAAGTATGAGAGACAAAGTTTGGCCATCCTGGCCTCCAAGGAGTACTTTGGCTACACTTCTTCCAAAATGGATTTATTGGTTCTTTTGGCAGCCCATGGCACTTTGTTTTTGTTTTTTGTTAAGTGTCATCGAGTTGGTTCTGACCCATAGCGACCCTGAATGGGTTTCCGAGGCTGTAAATCTTTAGTTGTCAAGGACTTCATTCTTCTTGGATCAACTATCAACACTCGCGGAAGCAGCAGTCAAGAGATCAGACGACGTATTGCATTAGGCAACTCTGCTGCACAGGAACTTTTTAAAGTGTCGAAGAGCAAAGATATCACCTTGAGGACTAAGGTACGCCTGACCCAAGCCATGGTATTTTCAATAACCTCATATGGATGCGAAAGCTGGACGGTGAATAAGGAAGATCGTAGAAGAATTGATGCCTTTGAATTGAGGAGAATACTGAAAGTGCCGTGGACTGCCAAAAGAACCAATAGATCTGTTTTGGAAGAAGTGCAGCCAGAGTGCTCCTTGGAGGCCAGGATGGCTAAGCTTCGTCTTTCATACTTTGGACATTTTGTAAGGAGGGAACCGTTGCTGGAAAAGGATGTCATGCTGGGTAAGATGGAGGGTCAGAGAAAAAGAGGAAGACCCCCATGAGATGGATCGGCCAGATGGCATCATTGATGGAATAGAGTGTGGCGGAAGTAGTGAAGTTGGCCCAGGATGGGACATTGTTTCGTTCTGCTGTGCATGAGGTCGCTATGAGTCGGTTCCAACTCGATGGCACCTGACAACAACAACAACCTAACAAATCTTTACTGGAGCAGAAAGCCTCATCTTTCTCCCACGGAGCAGCTGGTAGTTTCGATTTGTAGCCACTAAACTACCAGAGTATTTTGTTGTTGTTAAATGCCTTTGAGTCGGATCCGACCCATAGCGACCCTATACAGGGTTTCTGAATAGTGACTGGTGAGCTTGAACTGCTGACTTTGCAGTTCAAATGGCTTTGCAATCTGGTGCATTAACCCACAGCGCCACACCAGGACTCCTTTGGGTGGGCACAAATCTTAAATTAGCAGCTGAATGTATCGATCATTTACATTACCAATGGACTCCTATAATGTTGTTGCTGTTACTTGCTATTGAGTTGTCCTGTCACCTAAAGTGTTTTTCTTAGTTCTTTTCAGTTTTCCCTCCAGTTTTTTACCTTGTTGCTGTTGTTAAGTGCCATTGAGTCAGTTCTGACCCATAGCAACCCTGTACAGGGTTTCCGACGCTGTAAATCTTTACGGGAGCAGAAAGCTTTATCTTTCTCCCACGGAGAGGCTGGTAGTTTCGAACTGCTGACCTTAAGGTTCGCAGCCTGATTTGTAACCAAGGGGTATTGGTGGCATAGTGTGTTAGGAGTTGGGCTGCTACCCATAAAGTTAGCAGTTCAATTCCACCAGTCGCTCCATGGGAGAAAGATGAGGCTTTCTGTTCCTGCAAAGTTTTACAACCTCAGAAACCCTATGTAGAGTCACTCTGAGTCCGAGCTGACTCGACAGCTCATTACAACTACCACCACCACCACCACAATTTACTATTGTGATTTCCGAGTTGGAGATGTGTGGGAGGTATTTGTAAGGGAGGGGTATGAGAGCTTCTGACTTTTCTGGGAGATCCTGGGCCAAAGGCTCTCCCACATTAAACCAGAAATCCAAAGCCACTGTCATTGTGTCAATTCCAGCACATAGTGACTCTAGATAGCATTTCCAAGACTGAATCTTTATGGGAGCAGACAGCCTTGTCTTTCTCCCTTGCAGCAGCTGGTGGATTTGAACTGCTGACCTTGCCACTAGCAGCCCACTATATCACCAGGGCTCCTTTCTCCCACATTAGCTGGCATAAGAATCATGCAGAAGACACATTTAAGCTGCACATTACTGGGCCCTCTCCCAGAGATGCTGAGTCTGTGGTACGAGGGAATCTGCCACTTACACAGATGTCCCAAGTGATCCAGAAACCACCCTTTGAGAAGTACTGGTCCAGGGACTCTTTTCTTCATTTGGAGTTGAGTTAATAGAAGTGGCAGGAGACACTTAGCTTGGAGCAGACAGGTGAGCTAAGTACCCAGCAGGTCAAGCTGAGGCTTGCTTGTGTCTCTGTTATTTGAAAATAACAATGAGGCATAGAGGGTCCAGTTGGGCCTGGGATAGAAGGTAGGCAGGACACAGGGAAGTGGTACAGGACCATGGTCAGGACAGGCATGGGAGGAGCCAGCAGCCTGCTGGGGGAAATACCCTGCAAAACTCTCAGAAGAGCAGGCTATGCCAATTACAACTTGCTGTCAAATTCCCTTCTCCATCAGGCTGCCTCTGACTGGGATGGGAGGGCAGGGCTGGTTCTATGGTGTCAGAGGTTCTCATCTGAGCCTGGAGCAGTAGATCCAAATAAAGATTCTGATTCTATTATTTACTGCTTGTAAATACTAGTTCCAGTTCTCAGTCTCAGTTTTGTGATTTGTATGATGTAAATGATACCACCAATCTCACAGGTATTCCATGGAAGAATGCCAGTAAAGGGGTCTGTGAACATCAGTAGCCCACCCCTTCTTGCTCTGTGGCTGTCTGAGAAAGACCATTTAGGCAGAAGGGAAGGACTCAGCGCTGTTTCTGATGGCTTGCCTACATCATTTTCACAGCAGTAACTTCACTGCAAGGCGCAACTTTCCTGGAGGATGTTTACTGGCAAGTCTACCATGAAGCTGGCAGGTCTGACCTAGTAGTTCCCTTCTAGCTAGTCAGTCTAGGTGAGTCCATAGTGCGCCGAGGTCATCTCACCACTGCTCCCTAGCAAATGCTCTATTTGACCCTGCCATTGTCTCTGTGGAGTCCTGGTGTGGCTCTGAGGCTTAATGCGCTGGACTGCAAGGTCAGTTTGAACCTTAAGATCAGTGGTTCAAGCTTACCAGCCACTCCTTGGAAATCCTATACAGGGTCACTATGAGTTAGAACAGACTCGACTGCACTTAACAATAATTGTCTCTGTGCTGGGAAACCCCTTTGAATGGTGCCCCTCCAACCCATTCCATTAGGACTTTGCTTTCACCTCCAAGCCCCTTAAACAGTCAGCTACTCACCCTCTCTCCTAGAAGGTCTTTTATTTTAATCTGGAACTTGCAATAAGCCAATTTAGCTTTGCCCCTTTGTGCTATATTTTTTAAATGCGCCTCTGTGCAATCAAGTCAGAGCTACAATAGGAGAACTCCTAACTCAGCTTGTTGTTGTTGTTAAGTGCCGTCGAGTCAGTTCCGACCCATAGCGGCCCTGTATTTTCAAGGGTTTCCAAGGAGCATCTGGTGAGCTTGAACCGCCAACCTTGCAGTTCAATCGGCTTTGCAGTCTGGCGCATTAACTTACAGCACCACTCAGCTACTGACCTCCAAACCCAAGCATTTAGCAAGAGAACAAATGGGAAGCCATGTTCTTTCATGCCTTCCTCTCTTCCTTTTATAAAGTAGATATTTCTTAAGCACACACTATTGCCATTATCATCATCAGTTTTGGGGTGTTTATAAGGAGCTCTGGTAGCATAGGGGTTGTGAATCGGGCTGCTAACCTCAAGGTTGGCAGTTCGAAACTACCAGCTGTTCCGCAGGAGAAAGATGAGGCTTTCTGCTCCCATGAAGATTTACAGCCTCAGAAACCCTGTACAGGGTGACTATGAGTCGGAACTGACTCCACGGTACTTAACAACAACAACAATAATTATGTGCCCAAGATGGATAGACCCTGACTTCCAGGAGCTCACAGTCTACTGGGGATACAGACTGACAAGTGCTTATTTACAGTGTGATGAATGGTGTGGGAGGGAAGATAGGGGCTGCCTGGGGTAAAAAAGAACCCTCCTCAGTCTAGCTATTCAATATGAGTGATCGCTTTATTTTTTGAATGTGAATTCTACTTTTCTTGCAACTCCTTAGTTTATCTACCCTTGTATTTTTGCCCTGTCTACCAAGAAGACAGAAAACCATCCAAAGCCTCTGCCCAGAATTCAGGTTTTGAAACCCCTCTCCCATGCCAGGGAGCCCCTGAGTGGTACAAACAATTAAGTGCTCAGCTACTAATGGAAAGTTTGGCGGTTTGGACCTGACTCAGTAGCAACTCTGGTAGCGTAGTGGTTACAAATCAGGCTGCTAACCTCAAGGTCGGCAGTTCGAAACTACCAGCTGTTCTACAGGAGAAAGATGAGGCTTTCTGCTCCCGTAAAGATTTACAGCCTCGGAAACCCTGTACAGGGTCGCTATGAGTCGGAACTGACTCCAGGGCACATAACCACCACCACCAACAGCAACTAACAACACAGCACCACCCCATGGCAAGGTCTGGAATTGGCTTGGCCACAGGGTAGGGTCTGCACATCACAGGCTGCCATCTTCCCTTTCAAGCTAAACAGAAAAATAGAAGTGCCAACCAAGTATAGGGACAGTTCTGTGGTTCCTTTCCCTTCCTTACTGTAGCAGGCAGCTGTTTATCTGAGAGAAACAGGTTTGCCCAGTGGAACGTTTATTTGGTTTTTTTGGCTGATCATGGGAACACACCTGCCACTTTACCACTTCCTGCAAATCAAGCAGTTTCTTAGAAAAGGGACACATTCCTTAAAATACATTATGTGGTTTGGGGGTGAGATACGGTTTCTTGGATTTTTATGATTTAATGTGTCTGCAAAAACATTAAGCCACAAGATAAAAATATTCCGACGGCCCCTGATGAGAAACTAGACTTTCCTTAGGATTAGGGGGTGGGTCATTTTAGTTTTTATGTTTTCATTTGCTCCTCTTCCTGTTTCTCAGCAACCTTCTTGTGCTCTAAACACATTGTGGGCAGCCATTGGGTGCACTATAGTCAAACTTCAATTTACCAACCAAAATAATTTTTCCTGGTGTTTTACAAGAAAAAGGCAAATAAAACAAATTTTCTTAGACCTTATTTTTTAGCATCCCACTTTGAGAACATGCTCTGGACTTACTATGTGGTCATCCTCAATTCCTGTGTCTATGCTATAATAAGCACTGAATAAGCAACTCTCAACTATATCTGTTAATAAAGAACTAGATTTATATTTACATACTACGTAGAGGAGTATTGCAATCCTGGTATGGTGCTGTGGGTTAATGAGCTAGATTGCAAGGTCGGTTTGAACTGCAACTTCAGTAGTTCAAACTCACCAGCTGCTCCTTGGAAACCCTATAGAGTGTTGCTATGAGTTGGAACTGACTTGACAGTACTTAACAACAACAACAACAATGTATAGGCGTCCTGGTGTAGCGCTGTAGATTAATGGGCTGGACTGCAAAGCCAGTTTGAACCACAAGGCTGGCGGCTCAAGCTTATCAGCCGCTCCTCGGAAGCCCTATTTATGGTCACTATAAGTCAGAACTGACTTGATGACACTTAATAAGAGCAACAGCATACTAACTAAGGCCAGGGAGGGAACCATGAGTGTTTGGAAAATTTTTCAAATGAATATTTGGAAGTAATTATATACATATTTACCAGAAAATTAGAGTCAGCCGCATACCCTGTTTCCATAGCTTTCTATCAACAGTAGAGCATTAGATAAGAATGAGGTTGTAGAGTCGGATCATCCCCGGTTCATATTGCAATCTCATTACTTACCACATGGTACCTGTCACAGGTACCTGGCCTATATCATCTGATTTCTTTTCAGTAAACTGTGTGGATATGGCATTGAGCTCCAGCAGTTACTGTGAAAACCGAGGAAGGTAATGCATGAGAAGTGCTCAGCACAATCCCTGACCCACAGTAAATGCTGCACACATGGTTGCTCTCATCATCACCATTGCCATTACCTTCTCAGTAGTCATCATTGTCATCGTCATTACCATCATAATGGTCATGCTCTGTGTGCCAATGCCTCTGTTACAGCTTTCTCCAGAGGGCCTTGAGTTTTTGTAGAATTACATTGTGGGATGTTGTGCTGCAGTATTTAAATATAGGAAGTTACGCTAGGATAGCTATGACAAGTTCCTGAGTGTTGTAATGTTGCTGTTGTTAAGTGTTGTAGAATTGGTTCCAACCTATAGAGACCCTGTATAGGGTGTCCAAGGAGTTGTTAGTGGGTTTGAACTACCAACATTGTGGTTAGCAGTGCTGGTCTTTTATACCTTAGTTTATAACCAGTTCTCATCGAGTTGATTCTGACTCATGACAACCCCACATGTTCAGAGGGGAATTTTGCTCTTTAGAATTTTCTACAATTATGATTTTTTCAGAAGTAGATCGCCAGGTCTTTCTTCTAAGGCACATCTGAGTGGACTTGAACTGCCAACCTTTCCATTAACAGCTAAGCACCTAACCATTTGGACCACCTAGGAACTCCATACCATAGTTAAGTTTGGTTATCAATATATATATATATATATATAGGTTAATGCCAGTGTCTTAGCACTAAGGAGTGTTGTCTTCTGCTTCCACAGTCTTCTAAAACCCACTGGTATTGATACCTGATTGAGATGAGAGTGACTTTGACATCTTGGGCTTGGCTCTTCTCTTGCTTTCCTATTCCCTCCTGGGTTTGAAAGCAGCACAGCGAGAGTGAGGAGGCCACGTAGAGGCCAGCCTCCTCTGACATGTTTTCCTTTTCAGATGCTGCCTCATGTCTGGGGACCTTGGAAACTGATCTTAAAATCCAGATTGGTCTGCTCAGTGTTATTCTAAAAATTAAAATAGAGTCTCTGAAGGGCAGAAGTCTTGTCTGCTCTTCCTTCTCCTCACCCCAGCACATCCCATTCTTCCCGAAGGTGACATGTAAATATAGACTGAGTAAATGTGTGCAGATGTAGTTTATCTATAGTGCTGGCTGCCGTGTATTTAGAGAGCTAGTGCTACATTTAAGGGGGGACCGAGTGCCTTTGTTGGCACGCTGACAATGTTACCTTCCTCATGAGTAGCAGTCCTGATTTGGACTTATTAATTGTGTGAGCCTGGGCCTCTTTGGAGCCTACTTTCATTATCTATAAAATAATGAGGATAATAATATACCTACATTGTAGATTGCTTATGAGGTTTAATGATATGTATATTTAAAAGCACTTTAGAACTGTACCTGGACCATACCTGTTGGTTCTGACTCATGGTGAATCCATGTATGTCCATAGGATTTTCAATGGCTGTTTTTTTGTTTTTTCCTGGAAGTAGATTGCCAGGCTTTTCTTCCAAGGTGCCTCTGGATGAGCTCAGGCCTCCAACCCTTAGGTTATCAGCTGAACACATTTACTGCTTGTACTACCCAGGAACTCCTAGTTGGCATATACCCACCAAATCACCACCCACTGCCATTGTAATCAGGGCTATATGAGAGTTTGCTATTGCTAATAGCTTTAGTTTTTCCCCTTAGTAACTACTTGAGACATGAACTTAATCTTCTAAAAAAATGAATACAAAGTCTGGATGTCCTTCAAACACAAGCTAGGGAAGGAAATAGGAGCAGCAGTTTCACAACATGGCATCTTTCTGTCTGAAGTATGTAAAGCAATTGGGTCACTTTTCCAGGTTGAAACCACACTCTGAAAATGGAGAGGTGGGCTGGGGAGAGAGAGAGTGAAGAGGGTATTTCTGCTTAATTTTACAGCATGCTGTGAAGTGCTCCAGAATATCTTAAAGCAGAATTGTTTTTAATTTACTTCAATTAAGAAAACTCATGGTATTTTCAGGAAGAGAGGGGGAAAAACGGTAATGGTATAAAACCAAAGGTTTTATACACAGTAAAAAGTTGGGATCTGTGCCTCTAAGGCTTGGGTCTCTCTCTTACTTGAGATCTGCCCTCCAGATGAGGATGCCTAGCGTTCCTGTAGTGAAGCATAGAGTGTGACCAGTTAGCTGAGGCCCCCCTCTATGTAGGTTAGAACTGAGCCCAAAGGGAAGCCTCCCTAGATAACTTCAGACACATGGACTAAATCATGCAATAAACTGTGGTCCCAAATTAAACTCAGAGCAGTCTCTCTCTGCCACTAGGCCGTGTATTCCTTCAGGATTAGGGGCAGGCAGGGGGTAGGCCTTATTCATCTCTGGCTATCTTGGAGGAGTCCAGGAAATGCTTAACCACGTGCTGTGCTGCTGACTCAGACTCCTGGTGTCTCCACGTGTGTCAGAGGGGGAACTGTGCTCCACAGGGTTCTTAGTGGTTGTATTTTTTCAGAAGTAGATTTCTAGGCCTTTATTCTGAAGCACCTCTGGTTAGGCTTGAACCTCTGACCTTTTGGTTAACACCAAAATATGTTCATCATGTGTACCACCCAGGGACTCCAAGTAGCTGAAATAGCTCAGTTGGAAGAGTGTTAAGGCTTGAATATCTAAAAGTTCCTGGTTTCATACTATCTGGGACGTCTTTGGAAGTAAACGTTATAAATTGAGAAAATGTCAGATGGAGATATTTGCACCCATTAAGAGTCAAGTCACTTATGTTTCTCACAAACTACTCTTGTTCTGTGAAGCAAGATGAGTCTGAGGTGTTCCTGCTGTCTATCATCTGGCCTTGCGGACAGAAGAGAAAAGGTAGGACAGGAAGATAGGCAGACTTCTAGTGTGCATACTTTGGGGTTATGCTTATCTATCTGCTTATTGAGTTGGGATCCTGTGATGTGTGAGTATATGTGCATGTTTATTGTGTGAGATGCTCTCCTTCCCCACCCCCCGCTACCCCCACCTATACCTATATGTTATCACTTACAGAGGTGGGCTGTAAATGAAAACAAAATAACCAAGTACCACACATTCAGATTAAGCTAAAGAAATGATTGTTCAGAGATAATCTCACTCTTTTTTCCTCTTGTGAACTTATTTCTTCCAAGCCTTACATGTTTGGTGTCACTGAAATGCAGTAGGGCCCTGAGAACATGAAGCTGAACACCTACAGAATAGAGCATTGTTTAAAGACTGGTTTTACAGCCTGGGAAACCCTGTACAGGGTCCCATGAGTCGGAACCGACTCCACGGCATGTAACAACAACAAGAAGCAAGGGCCAGGGTTTTCATGTGTCTTCGAGCAAAGTTTTATAAATTGCTTGCTCTGTGGGGGCAGAGGCCTAAATCCTCCAACAGTGCCAGCTCATGGTGTTTAATTCATATTTGTGGACTGTTAGATGTGCAATTAATTAAAAAGTACTCTTAGTTGTATGGTTTCAAAAATTTGCTAGGATTCCCTAGTGTATTTTACAAATGAAATGAGGCTTCGTGGGAATTATAAAATTATATGTTGTTGTTGTTGTTAGGTGCCATCGAGTCGGCACCGACTCATAGCGACCTTATGCACAGGAGAACAAAACAATGTCCGATCCTCACTACTGTTGCCACACTTGAGTCCATTGATGCTGCCATCTGGCAATCCATCTCTTTGGGGGCCTTCTTCTTTTTCTCTGACCCTCCATCTTACCAAACATGATATCCTTTTCCAGCAACTGTTCCCTCCTGACAATATGTCCAAAGTATAAGAGACCAAGTTTGGCCATCTTGGC
Organism: Chrysochloris asiatica; assembly: GCF_000296735.1. Taxonomy (NCBI): domain Eukaryota; kingdom Metazoa; phylum Chordata; class Mammalia; order Afrosoricida; family Chrysochloridae; genus Chrysochloris; species Chrysochloris asiatica. The sequence goes on along the minus strand of NW_006408544.1, from coordinate 665,885 downwards.
CTCTAAGGAGCACTCTGGCTGTACTTCTTCCAAAATGGATCTATTGGTTCTTTTGGCAGCCCATGGCACTTTCAGTATTCTCCTCCAACACCATAACTCAAATAGGCAGGTATATTTCTTTAAATCCTAAATGCAGGAATGTTATTTTGAATCCAGTTTGTTTCCTTTTTTTTATTTATACTTTCAGCCCCTCTCTCTGGCAGTGTTAATTGTAAGTATAAGACTAGTCTAAAAATCAGATAATTTTGTTGACTCTCTAGGTAGAAAGTGAATTGATTTAGTTTCTAGGCCCTAGATAATAAATAACATGAAAACAATAAAGAACTCCACATTTCCCCAACTTTTAGTCTTAACCGTGCTAATATCTACTTAATAAAATTACTTAACATGCGTCCCCTTTAATCACTGAGTCCTGGTGTGATGCTGTGGGTTAATGTGCTTAACTGCAAAGTCGGTTTGATCCACAAGGTCAGTAGTTCAAGCTCACCAGCCGCTCCTCAGAAACTCTATGCAGGGTTGCTATGGATCCTAACTGACTCGATGGCACATAACAACATCAACAACAACATATAATCCATGTAATCATTATTTTTCATCTTTCCCAACTCATCAAGAAACTGCATCTTTGTAGTGTGGGTAAGTATGTGGTGTGCAGTTATATGGAGATGGAGGAGAGTGGTTCTCAACCTCATTAAGTTTAAACACACCTAGGGAATTGACTCTGTAAGTAAAATGCTTGGATTCGTTCTCAAATACAATTTTTGCATCTTCAGATCACCTTCTTTTGAAGCGAAATAGAATTCAGTTACAATTACTTGAATCAGGGTGTGAAAGACTGTGAGGAAGAATAGTATCTTTGTCCAAACCCAAACTCAGAAATAGCACAGCTTCAAAAGGCTGCCCTGCTTCTTGACTGAGCATCAGCCAAGGAGAGCAGACAGAGGCGTGGCCTGGCCTGATGGTCTGGTGAGTGTGGGAAGGAATTCCCTGATACTCCTGATGCACACTCTGTTCTGGGGAGGGACTTGGGTATTTGGCAGACCACCCAGAAGGGAAGGGAAAAGTCTGCCTGGAGAGCTCATCTAGAACACTTTCCTGTGTGGATTATAATATTGTTGTTGTTGTTAAGTGTTGTAGAGTCAGTTCTGACTCATAGTGACCCTGTATAGGGTCTCCAAGACTGTAAATCTTTGTGGGAGCAAAAAGCAGCTGGTGGGCTCAAACCACTGATCTTGTGGTTCTCAATCTAATGCTTATCCTACAGAGCCACCACACTCCCTGAATTATAATGTGACTAATCCAAATAAAAACGAAGCAAAATTGAAGAACTGGTGATATCAGATCATTTGGCTCATGACCACCCACTGCCATCGAGTTGATTTTGACTCATAGTGACCCTAGAGGACATAGTAGAACTGCTCCAGGGAGCTTCTGATGTGGTCAGTGTTTACAGCAGCAGATATCCTCATCTTTCTCTCAAGGAGCCCTGGTGGGTTTGAACTGCAGACTTTTTTACCCAGTGCTTAATGCTTGACTCATTCTTGTTGCTGTTGTTGTTGAATGCCTTGAGTCAATTCCAACTTTATAGCAACCTCATACTGGGTTTTGAAGGAGCAGCTGGTAGAGTTGAACCACTGAGCTTGTGGTCACTGTTCAAACCCACCAGCTGCACTTTGGAAATCCTATACAGGATCAGTATGAATCAGAACCAACTCAATGGCACTTAACAACAACACGGCTGTGCAGATAAGGGCTCCGAAGTTTGGGGGAGTTTAGTGCAGCAGGGGGAGGAATGCAGCAGAGGTTGAACCCAGGTCTGCAGAGTTTCAGATCTGTAGTATTTCCCTGCTGTACACGACAGTACAATTTTGTAATGACATGTTCATCTCATGAAAGCCTGTTAGAAATAGGAAAAAATGTAACATATTTTAGAAATATTTCCTTCCAAAATGGATATATTTTAAGAGAATTTGTATTTGCCTATCTAGAAAAGTGGCAGTTTGCAATGGAATTGCTTTCCAAATGCTGAATTTGGGCTTGACAATAAGGGTTGGTCAGATTCCAATTGCTAAGGAGCCCTGGTGGTGCAATGGGTAAGCACTTAATTGCTGGAATGATTGATGGTTTGAATCCATCCAGCGATTCCATAGGAGAAAGATGTGGCATAAAGATTCCAAGAAAACCCAACCCCAGTGCAGTAAGTCTATTTTGACTCATAGTGATCCCTATGAAGTCCTGGTGTGGTGCTATAGCATCAGCACTGGACTGCTAACCACAAGGTTGGTGGTTCAAACCCACCAGCCGTTCCTTAGAAACCCTATATAGGGTCTCTATGAGTCAGAATTGACTTGATGGCACTTAACAACAAGAATCCCTATAGGACAGAGTAGCATTGCCCTACAAGGTTTCTAGGATTGTATATCTTTATGGAAATTCACTACTACATCTTTCCATGAATGAGTTCAAACCACTCACCTTTTGGTTAGCAGCTGTGAAACCAGAGCTCTCTCTCCAGTAAAGATGACAGTCTAGGACATCCTATTGGGCAGTTCTGTTCAGTACTACGGGGTCACTAAGTGTTGGAATTGACTCAACAGCATACAACAATAAAGATGACAGATTCCCATTAGGATCGAGATAACTCGGATGTTAAAATAAGGTTAACAACTCTCCTGTCTTGGGAAGGATTTTTCTTTTATCTGACATTGTGTTCTTTTGATTTTGTTGGAGCTAGGTTAATATGGTACTTTCTTTTATCTGACATTGTGTTCTTTTGATTTTGTTGGAGCTAGGTTAATATGGTACTTTCTTTTATGAAATGACGCAAAGAGTGAAATGGTAGTTGTCAAAAAATTTCAGTGGCAACCTCATGTGTTGTTGTTAAGTGCCGTTGAGTCCATTCAACTCATAGCAACCTTGTATAGGGTTTTCCAGGAGTGGTGGTCTTGAACTACCAACCTTGCAGTTAAAAGTCCTGTATTTATCCTACACCATCTTTGAAACAATGTTT
>NW_006408544.1:652795-659595 GCF_000296735.1 Chrysochloris asiatica | reverse complement strand
AAAGATGAAACTTTCTACTTCCCCAGAGATTTTCAACCTTATAAACTCTACACAGTGTCGGTATGGGTCAGTACCAACTCAATGGCACTTGACAACAATAGTGTATAAAGACAATGCTCTACATTCTACTTTGTTGAGTAGTGACTGGGTTCTTAAAAGCTTGTGAGTGACGAAGGTGCAACTATTGGCACCTTCAAGAGAAGAAAATTGAAGGCTCATAGAAATAAGTATGGATAAATGGACCACACAGACTTCAACTTGCACAAGTCTGAGAGCAGAAGAACTAAACACTGCCCAACTACCACTACCGACTGCTCTGAAAGGAATCACATTAGAAGGTCCTGGATAGAGTGAGGGGAAAATGTAGAGCAAAACTCAAAATCGTGAGAATTACTAGGCTTACTGGTAGGATAGAGACTGGTGGGATCCCTTCAGGCCTGAAACTGAATTCATCCTGTGGCTCAATTTTCAACCCAATGACATAACACAGGGAAGTATGCACTCCTTAAAACAATCAACCATTTGAGATCAAAAGGACATTTTCCCAGGGACAGAGTTCGGAGCGCAGGTCTTTCTGATGCAGAAGACCCCTTTAAAGTGATGAAGAGCAAAGGTGTCACTTTAAGGACTCAGGTGCACCTGCCCCAAGCCCTGATATTTCATCCAGCATATGAAAGCTGAACAATGAACAAAGAAGACTCCAGAAGAATAGTTATATTTGAAATATGATGTTGGCAAAGAATATTGAAAGTACCATGGACTGCTGGAAGAACAAACAAATCTATTTTGGGAGAATGATCAGAGCCAGAATGACCTGTAGAAGCAAGGATGGTGTGTGACTTTGTCTCTTGTACTTTGGACATGTTGTAGGGAGGGACCAGTTCCTGGAGAAGGACTTCATTCTTAGTAGAGTGGAGAGTCAACAAAAACAAGGAAGACCCCCAATGAGATGTATTGATAACAGTAGCGGCAACATTGGTCTCAGACATAACAATTATGAGGATGGTACAGGACCAGGCAGTGTTGCATTCTGTTATGCATAGGGCTTATTTGAGTCAGAACCAACTCCATGGCACTTCACAACAGCAACAACAACTAGTAACCCAGGGAGGTGTACAGTCCTGAGAACAATTAACTATTTGAGATCAAAAGGGCTGCATTTGCCCAGAGACAGAGTTCAGAAGGCAGGACAGTTTCAGAAAGGAGGAGGAATGGAAGTGGGAAACGCAGGAAGTAAGTAAGATAAGTGTTGTCACATTGTGGGTGTTGCAGTCAATGACATGAAACAAAATATGTATGAATTATTGAACAGAAAAGTGTTTTGTTCTAAATCTTTACCCAATTCACAATAAAAAGTTTAAGTTTTAATTTGTTAAAAAAGGGAGGCAGTGTCGTAACTGGGGCTAATAGTGATGGAGTTGTTATCACCACTAGATCTGAAGGACCAAAACACTCAAGCCAAATCCATTACCCTTGAGTTGATATTGACCCATAATAACCAAGTAGAACAGCCCATAGGGCTTCCAAGGCTGTAATCTTTATGGAAGTAGAGTACCACAGTTGGGGGATTTGAACAAATGACCTTTCAATTAACCGCTGAGTGCTGAAACACAGTGCCACCAGGACTCCTTTGCAAGGGCTGAGGAGAGAGGAAGAATACTGGAATCCTCAAAAAGAGAGTGTGGCAAGAGGACTATCTTGAAGAGAACAGTGACCTTCAGCTGAGGGCCAGATCCAGGCCAGGGACCTTGTGAAAGGGAGCCAAGGGAATGAAATTGCTGAGTTCCGCCCTCTCTCCTTAAGTTCCCTTCCTGGGCTCCCCATTGGCTGAGGACCAGGCTTCACAGGTTCTCATTATAGTGGTCCTTCCAGGTCAGCGCCAGGTCAGTGAGTAGGGTGGGTGGGGTGGAAAGAAGAACTGGTAGGAAACAGAATCCAGGCAGCACCAAGACAGTTCCTAGAGTTGTGTTTGTGTGGTGAGGTGGGGGAGACTGTGTGCTGAATTGGAAAGACTGGGAGAGGAGGTTTGCTGGTAAGGGGAATTGGGAGTTTCTTTTCCTCATGGACTGGCATTTGGAAGCCCCAGCCTGAGTCCCTTAGGACCTCTGTTTTCTCATCTGCCAAATCAGCAGTTGGACTAAGTGACCTGCATAGTTCCTTCCAGCTGTTTTCTTATGTGATTCTATTGTGGGCTCACGAATGTTTCTCACAATAGCATTTCTCTAACTCTCTCATAATCCAGTCCTTTCCTAACTCCCCTGTCCAGGTATTGAGACAGCAAAGTGATGGCCAGGGAGGTAATGGAGAGTTAGGTTTTTGCTTCTTGTAAGTGTTGTTGTTAAGTGCTGTCGAGTCGATTCCAACCCATAGCGACCCTGTATAGGGTTTCCAAGGAGCAGCTGGTGAGCTTGAACCATTGACCTCGTAGTTCAAATGACTTTGCAGTCTGACGCATTAACCCACAGCACCACACTTGAAAGCATTTGGTGACTGCTTTGCTGGGTAAAGCCTGTATCTCAAGTCTGTCTCTCTGGGAATGTCAAAGAATACCCTTGTCTGAGACCCCAGGTGGTAGTTACACCAGGCCAAGAAAGAGAAAGATTGTTTCTTTATAGGTTCATATTCCAGTCAAGCCTAACTCAAGCAGAATTCTCTAAATGAAAAGGAATCAGTGGGCAATCTTCATGCCTTTATTTTGCCATCTAGAAGAACATCCCAAATGAAACCCCAGCAAGTAAATGCTTTCCCTCCTCCCTTTCTTGACTTAAAAAAAAAAAAAAAGACTAACAATAAAAAATGCAAATAGGCATTTCTGTGATCTGTTCATTTCAAAGATAAGGAAACTGTGAGGCATATACTCACTATGATTTCTGTTCACTCTCTAGGACAAGAAAGAATAGATTCAGTGAAGCAGAGGAATGGGAGGTTCCCTTAAACAGGGAAGAAAGTCAGCTGCAGGAGGGCTTCGTGCTCAGGAGGCCTGCAGATGGCTGTGCTGGCCCAGCCAATTCTGGGGCCACTGCCCCTCTTTGGAGCAGCTCCAGGAAAACGTTTAGCAGGGAAGGGAGGGAGGCTGGGAAAGGGATTCTGCAGTTGGCTCCTGACTCCAGAATTAGGTGAGTAAGAGGCTACTTGGACCAGTAGCTCAGAAGAGCTTTTTCATGTTCTGAGGAAGTTCCTCTTTTGCCTCAGGACCTTGCAGTTTGATTTGTTTCCATCCTTATCATCCTGATTCCTAAATTTATTTGTAAGTCTCAAAGTTCTGTGATTCCTTGTCTTTGAGGGAATATAATTCCCATCTTTCTATTTGTCCTTATCTCTTTCCTTCTTCCTTTCTGAAGGTGCTGGGGGAATTCTGGGAGGATCTTGAGTTTATTATCTGTTAGAAATCAAGATAATTTGAACAATATAAGTCTGTGGGATATATAAGATCTAAATTTATTTAATTTAGTGTCTCGGGACATTGTCTTTTATGAGAATGAACAACTCTGAAGTGATTTTGGTAAGGGTTGTTTTGTAAACATATAGGTTTTGTAATTTTGATAATTATGGCAAGTGGGACTTTTCCTGGCCTTAGTTGAGGACCAAAACCAAATCCACAACCATCAAGTTGACTCTGGCTCAAAGGATCCTTAGGACAGAGTAGAATTGCTCCTTAGGGTTTCCAAGACTGTAAATATTTATGGGAACAGACAGACTCATATTTCTCCCCCAAAATGACTGTTCATTTGAATTGCCAACCTTGAGGTTAGCAGCCCAGTGCCACCAGGGCTGAGAACACTGGACGCTAAAGACCGCTTAGTTCTAGGTTACTGGCAGGCCTGGCTAGCAGGTGGCCCGCACTGCTTTCTGTCAGGTAGAAAGAGGGGAGTCCTGGGAGTCCCCACAGGGAGCGTTGCCTGGCCCCTCCCAAGGTGAATGGGAGAGGGATGTGCCCTCTATGCATCATACATCATATGAGGAGGTTCCATCTGCCTGCCATAGCCATGGAACCTGGTGAGAATACCTGGGTGAGCTTGGATGTGTCCCAAATCTGATAATCCAAGTCCTGACTCTTCTGGAAAAGTTTGCTAGTGGCAAGCTGGTCAGGACTACCCCTAAAGGCAGATGGGGAGCAATCCACCACTGAGAGTAGATGCACTTCCACTGAAGGTTGGAGCAAGGACAGGCAGCCATTTTCTTATGGTTGAAGGGGGCGCTAGATCTGTCCTTGCATGTGAGAGTAACCTGCCAGCATCTCTAGCAAAGCAGCTCCAGTGTGCTTATTTTATTTTACTTTTTTTAAAGCTTTTATTTTGCATTGAGTGAGTGAAAACTTACAGGACAGATCCTCAGTTTTACCGTCAGCAAATCATTGTAATGACTACAATCCCCTCCATGCACTCTTAGCCAAAAGTATTTATCTCTATTACCTTTTTTTTTTTGATGTACACCTACCACATTGAAAACATATATTCATTTAAATGTCTGAAGGGCACATTTTGCAAACCAGCCTCCTGCCTGCAGGCTGACTGCTTTTCTCAGTCCGTAGGCATATAGTCCACTGCTGCTCTGTCTCTCTATGCCATCGCCTCTGCCACCATCTCTGTTGTCACTGCACTTCTGGTTAGGATCCCTTGCCTCTCTCATGTTCTTCCCTCTTGATGGTCCTAGGGTCCTCTGTGCTGCCCCATTAAGTTGCACCTCTTCTAAATTTACAGTTGTGACAATGACTAAATTACTTGCAGTTGAATCATAAAATCCTATCCCCCTCATCACCATACCCATCTGGACAAGAGGAAAACTATTCATAGAGTTTCTGTCTTACTCCCTTCGTTCTGATACTGAGCATCCTCATGAAAGCTTATAAACCAGATACTTTGTGCCATTACAGCCCCCCAATTTTGATAGCTGTAGTCTAAGTTGCCTGTCTCTATCAACCCAGTGCACTGAGGAGAAATGCTTGATCCTAGATATGAAGAATACTTCCCTATTCAGTTGGCATTTAGGGCAGTTTCATTTATAAACAAAGGTCCAGTTGATCAGGTTGTAGGAATTTATGCTTGTTCCCTGTATCATACTCCTTTATCTTCATCTGGTTGAATTCTGGTCGGCAAGCCATCCACGCTAGGTCAAATGGGTACTGTCTACAAGTTTGGGAGTTTCTAGTGTGCTTGTAAAAGCTTTTTATTTCCTTCCCTACTCTAGTTTTCTTTTTCTTTTTAATTTTAAAATTCCTCTAATGAGTGTCTTAAAAGTGCATCTGTTGACATTTTCTATTACTCAGGATAACTTTGGCATTTTCTTGTAATGTTAAACACACACAGTACATGGCCCAGAAATTCCACTCGGAGTTATTTACCCAAGAGCAACGAGCACATATATTAACAAAAAGACTTGTGTGTAGAAGTTCATAACAACTTTATTTATAATAGTCTAAAATTGGATGCAACCCAAACACCTACCAATTGGAAAATGGAAAAGCAACTTGCATACACTCACACATACAAACCTACTGTTGTTCTTGTTGAGTGCCATCGAGTTGGTTCCAACTCATAGCGACCCTGTATAGGGTTTCCAAGGAGTGGCTGGTGGGTTGGAACCACGGCTTTTTGGTTCAAACTGACCTTGAAGTCCAGTGCTTAGCCTACATTGTCAAACCAGGATTCCATTCATAGCGACCCTGTATAGGGTTTCTGATGAGCAGTTGGTGGGTTTGAACTGTTGAACTTGGGGTTCACAGTCTAGTACTAATCCTACAGCACCATATCAAAAGTCCACATACATACAAACCTAGTTATCATTAAGTCACTTTCAACTTATGGTAACCTCATGTGTGTCAGAGTAGAATTGTGCACCATTGGGTTTTCATGACTGTGACCTTTGAGAGGCAGATCACAAGGCCTTTCTTCAAAGGTGCCCCTCAGTGAGTCGAAAGTGCCAACCTTTAGGTTAGTAGCCCTGCACTTAACTGTTTGTACCACTCAGGGACTCCTCCTCAGTAGTGAAAAGGAAGAAATGACTGATAAGTAACATGACAGGCTTGTATTTTCAAAGTATTGTGATGGAAGAAGTCAGATGTAAGTGTGTATATTGTATACTTCCATTTACATGATATAATAGATTAGGTAAAACTAATCAATGCTAGTAAAGGCTTTCAATTGTGTGGATCATGACAAGCTATGGACAACATTGGGAAGTATGAGTATTCCGGAACACTTAACTGTGCTCATGAGGAATCTGTACATGGACCCGAGAGACAGTTGTTTGAACAGAATATGGGAACACTGAGTGGTTTAAAATTAAGAAAGGTGTGAGACAGGGTTGTGTTCTTTCACCATACTTTTTCAACCTGTATGCTTAGCAAAATAATCTGAGAAGCTGAGTTATATGAAGAAAAATGTGGCATCAGGATTGGACTCATTAACAACCTGTGATATTCAGATGATACAACCTTGCTTGATGAAAGTGAAGAGGACTTAAAATACTTACTGATGAAGATCAAAGAGCACATTCAGTATGGATTGCATCTCAGTGTAAAGAAAACAGAAATCCTCACTACTAGACCAATAAACAACATTCTTATCCACAGAGAAAAACTTGAAGTTGTCAAGGACTTTATTCTTCTTGGATCAACCATCAACTCTCATGGAAGCAGCAGTCAAGAAATTAAACGACGTATTACATTAGGCAAATCTGCTGCACAAGACCTTTTTAAAGTGTTGAAGAGCAAAGATGTTGGCTTGAGGACTAAGGTGCGCCTGACCCAAGCCATGGTATTTTCAATAACCTCATATGCATGCGAAAGCTGGACAGTGAAT
>NW_006408544.1:652053-652695 GCF_000296735.1 Chrysochloris asiatica | reverse complement strand
TATAGGGTTTTCCAGGAGTGGTGGTCTTGAACTACCAACCTTGCAGTTAAAAGTCCTGTATTTATCCTACACCATCTTTGAAACAATGTTTTGAGGGTCACAGTGTTGGATCCAAGAGAAACAGTGGCCGTAAAGAGGTGCACTTTGGAATCTGGATTCAGATCCCAGCTCTTCTGTAAAACTCTTAACCTCTCTGTGCCTCAGTTTCTTCATCTTTAAAATTAGAAAAATAGTAGGACTTATTTCAAAGAAATTCAAAAGATGTGCATGAGCAAATAATCCAAGAAGCTGGACTATATGAACAATGCAGCATCAGGATTGGAGAAATACTCATTAACAACCTGCAAAATGCAGATAGCACAACTTTGCTTACTGAAAACAAATAGGATTTGAAGCACTTACTAATAAAGATTAAAGACTACAGTCTTTAGTATGAATTATACCTCAATGTAAAGAAAACAAAAGTCCTCATAACTAGATCAATAAGCAACATCATGATAAAGGGAGAAAGGATTTCATTCTACCTGGATCCATAATCAACACCCATGGCAGTAGCTGTCAAGAAATCAAATGAAACATTGCATTGGGCAAACCTACTGCTACATAATTATTTATGCTGCTGCAAATGTATCTTTGAATATA
>NW_006408544.1:639961-644422 GCF_000296735.1 Chrysochloris asiatica | reverse complement strand
TATTGTCAGGAGGGACCAGTCACTGGAGAAGGATATCATGTTTGGTAAGGTGGAGCTCTGGTAGTGTAGTGGTTACGAATCGGGCTGCGAACCTTAGGGTCAGCAGTTCGAAACTACCAGCTGTTACGCGGGAGAAAGTTGAGGCATTCTGCTCCCGTAAAGAGTTACAGCCTCGGAAACCCTGTACAGGGTTGCTATGAGTTGGAACCGACTCCACGGCACATTACAACAACAACAACAACAAGGTGGAGGTTCAGAGAAAAAGAGGAAGACCCCCAGTGAGATGGATTGTAACATGGCAGCATCAATGGGCTCAAGTGTAGCAACAATTGTGAGGTTAGCCCAGGACTGGGCAGTGTTTCATTCTGTTGTGTATATAGGGTCGCTATGAGTCGGTACTGACTCAATAGCACCTAATGACAATAGCAATCAATGCTATGGAAGGGGCAAATCAGAACAGTGTTTGCCCTAAACATGAGAGACAGAGGTGGGAACAGGGATTAACTGAGAATAAGTATGAAGGCGCTTTCTAGGGTTATAGAAATGTCTTTATGTTGACTGGAGTAGCAATTACCCAAGTGTATACATTTGTCAAAAGGCCTTCAACTGTTCTCATAAAATGTGTGCTTGTTTTTTAATGTAAAGCATGCTTCAATAAACTTGATCTTCATAAATGAACCTAATAAATGTGAAAGAAGGGAACACGGTGGCTCCATAAGACAAGCACTGGACTATGAACCACAAAGTTGGTGGTTTGAGGCCACCAGCTGCTCTATGGGAGAAAGATGAGACTTTCTGCTCCTGCAAAGATTTACAGACTCGGAAACTGTATATGTGGTTTTCATCAGTCAGAATAAATTTGATGGCATTTAGTAGCAAAAGTAAATGTGAAAGAAAAGTCCTTAAAAAAGTGTTCAATTTAAAGGGATTTGATTTTTGGTAGTCCTAGTGTGTCACTGTAGGATAAGCTCTGAACCACAAGGTTGGTTTGAACTGCAAATATGGTGGTTCAGACTTACCAGCCTATCCTTAGAGACCCTATCTATACAGGGTTGCTATGAGTCAGAACTGACACAATGGCACTTAATAACATGTGAGCAAAGTTTTGCCTTGTTAACATTTGAGGTCTTTTAACTTCTGGAACTAGCTTCTTCTGATCTTTTACCAATAGACCATAGATAACTGTTCTATGAAATCTATTGTTTTTTAGGTTATTATTTTTATTGATTTAGTTGTCATAGATCCCATGTAAAGAGTGAAATTATCTCACTATCTTGTTATTTCAGAAGCTCTGAGTGAACTTAACCTCTGTGGAAACTTGGTCATCATCTGATTCATTATGTTCCTCATCTGCATCCACTTTTCCATTGTCTATACAATATTTTAAGATCTCAAAGATAATTATATACAATTAATTTTCATTTCCTCAGAAAGCATTTTTACGTTTCTCAGGGTTAGTATATATCTTGGACAATAAGATGTTTTGAAATATACATAGTTTGCTCAGCTTTAGGTAGTAGCCGTTTTACATTAATGAAGTCAGCATTTTCTGTTTAAATGTGTGCTTATCATTATGTTCAGCATTGTGGAATATATAAAATCAGCTCCTAGACTATGGACTTTGGAAAACCCTGAGGGGTCATTTGGCCCAGCTCTTGTATCAGATGGATAAGGCTTTATTGTCATCTTAATAGGCAACTGAGCTGGAAGGTGGAAACAGACAGTACATTCTTCTCTTCGCTTGAGTTATTTAATTTTTGTAATAAGAGATCTTAGAGGTTTAATCTGAGTGTTTGTGGATTTAGTCAAAGTATATTAATTCCATGCCTTTACCTAATCTTTGCTCTCATTTTTCCAGAAAATAAAAATAACAGTATTTAGCATGCGCCAGGCACCATTCTAAGCAGTGCACATGTATTAGCTCATTTAAATATTCATGCAGTCATTCTTGTTAGTCCTAATTTAGGTTGAAGAAACTGGAGTATAGGGAGACTGCATAGCTTGCCATAATCCAGGCAGTTTGGTTCTACCATCTTCCTCTTAACCGCTATCCTACGTGTGTCTTCAGGTCACAGAATAATACCTACAGGTTCTGTCCTCTAGTGGGTACTATGAGGCTCTTCCTCAGGGAAAGTGATTTTCTGCCTATTGTCTTACATCAAATTATTTCCCCACCTGGGTGACACAAATAGTTAACATACTCAGCAACTAACCAAAAGGTTCGAGTTCAAATCGCCTGACTGTCTAGTTCTGAAAGATCACAGCTACTGGAAGCCTTACGGAGTGCAGGTCTTCCCTGAAACAAGTAGGTTTGCCATTAGTGAGAAAATCAACTCCATGACAGCTTTTGGTTTTGTTGTTTTAAAATTTGATTTTCACTTAATAAATGATGCCAGTGGTAACTGTGTGAGGCACACCAAACCAAAACCTGTGTTGTCTGGTCAGTTTCAACTCATAGCGACCTTGTAGATCAGAGCTGACCTGCCCCACAGAGAGCTTCCAAGGCTATACATTGTGCAAACTGTCATGTCTTTCTCCCACAGAGTGACTGGTGCTTTCAAACCAACAACCTTTGGTTTATCAGCAGAGTGCTTTGATCACTGTGCCACCTGTGGTCCTTATGAGGTAGACAGTGGGATACCTTTTAGAATTTTGGAGTATAAATGGAAATTTTGAATGCTTTGGTTCATGCACTTATTGTATATTCATTCAAGAAATATTTTCACAATGCCTACTATGTTCCAAGCCCTGTATGAGGTAATGGGGGATGAAATGGCAAACAAAATCAGACATGGTCTCTTTTTATGAAAGTGACAGCCTGCTGGGAAAGATGGACAGAAAACCAAAGTGCTGCCCATGTAATTATTTAATTATAGACCTGAGAAGAGAGTGTAATCAGGAGAACTTGACCAATAATTTGTTGTTGTTAAGTGCCGTTGAGTCATCCAACCCATAGCAACCCTGTATAGGGTTTCCGAGGAGTGGCTGGTGCGCTTGAACCACCGACCTCTTGGTCCAAACGTACCTTGCAGTCCAGCACATCAACTCGCACCACCACACCAGGACTCAGTAATCATTTCTTGAGTGAATGAGTCAGTGAGTGAATGAGTGGATCACCCAATTTGGAATGGGGAGGCTTCTTTGAAGAAGTGATATTTTGGCTAGTATCTGAGGATGGTGGGGGATGAGACAGATGAGCAGATGGAAGGGGTATGTGTGACTGTCCTCATGGCAGCACTCCCTGCTCTGGGAGTAGCAGGGACACTAAGTTTGGAACTTTAGCAATTGCTAAATCCTGACAACTCACATTCCCAGAAAAGCTCTCTCCTCTTACAATCACACACACTCACATGTTCTGCTTCTTTTCAAATCTTTTGAGACATTTTCAGGTTGTTTCCTCATTGTATGTCCTCTGACTGTGTTAACTAAAAGATTTGTTCCTTAATAATTTACATTTTCATAATGTCTAGGTCCATTTTTTTTCTCCCTCAGAGAGAAACACATTTTCAACTTATAGATGAAAGCTAATGGAAGAAGAGCTTTCACTGGACAAAACTTAACTGATAGAATTATGGAGTACCTGTGCTCCATGAAGAAAAACACTTGTGTATGGAAAGAATATGCATTTTGTAGAAGCACTCTGGTTAAATATGGGCTCTGTACTTTGGAGTTAGAGCACATGTGTGGCTATGTCAGTCAGTGCTGTGTCTGTGACACTGGCCTTGGGCTTCCCTGGTGAGCTCTACACACGATGAGTATGATTTTCATTTGTCTCATGGTGAAAGGAAGACAGTTGTCTTTAGGTTGCATATCTTAGGCAGCTAACAACCAAACCAGTAAAAACCAGCTGCCAGCCAGTGAATTCCTATTCATAGCATCTCCATGTGTGTCAGAGTATCACTGTGCTTCACAGGGTTTCCTATAGCTGATTTTACAGAAGTAGATTGCTGGATTTTACTCTGAGGTACTCCTGGTTGGAGTCAAACCTCCAACCTTTTGGTTAGCAAGCAAACTTATTAACCATTTGCGCCGCCCAGGGATTCCAAATAGCAACTAGGGTAGGTAAATTCTCTTAGCTTTCTGATTCCTTATGACTCTCACATTCCTCAGTGTAATGGGTGGCCCCTTAAGGGTGTTATTTTTAGTAAAGAGCATTTTTCCAAAACGGTCCTATTGCAAAATCCTCAGCAAGCAGGTCAATGGGAGGACAAACATTTGCTTTTATTGTACTGACATATAATTTTATAATATACACATGAAAAGGAGGGAGGTTAGGCAAAATACACCAGAAAACACCTTTGGTTTGAATCCTAGCTTTGCCTCTGATCTCATTAAACATTAAGATTCAAAATGTTAATAGTTTAACATTCTGTACTTACACAGAGTGGGGGTTATTATTTACTGATTACTTACTGTATATAGCCATTGTGCTGCAGGCTATCTCCTATTATATATATATAT
>NW_006408544.1:591553-637654 GCF_000296735.1 Chrysochloris asiatica | reverse complement strand
TATTATCCCCACTTAACAGATGAGAAAATTGAGACCTAGAGTGCTTGGAATCATGTCTAGAACCAAACTGTTCCTAAATTATCTAAACCCAGATTCTCTGCTCCTAAAGCTGATGTTCCTGCCAAGGTGGTCATGGTGAGCAAAGTCAAGGTCTAAATCTGAAAGCAATTGTTTTGTGTTTTTCTCTTGGATTATAGTTTGTTGTTGTTGTTATGTGCCATGGAGTCGGTTCCGACTCATAGCGACCCTGTACAGGGTTTCCAAGGCTGTAAATCTTTACGGGAGCAGAAAACCTCATCTTTCTCCCGTGGAACAGCTGGTAGTTTTGAACTGCTGACCTTGCGGTTCACAGCCCGATTCGTAACCACTACGCTACCAGAGCTCCTGGATTATAGGTTAGTTCAGCTGAAAGCTGAGTTTGATGTTGCTGCTTTAGGAATGACTATAAACTCTTCCTGTGACTGTATTGTTTTATCACTCTATCTGGCTGTTGATGGGGCTTAAGAACAGGATACGTATTTGCAGGTAGATGCCTAGTGTCATGGCAACACTACCATTTCACACCCATCCCTGGGGCACCCACTCCCCATGTATTCCACAAATCTTTGTGGAGCAGCTACTTTGTTTGCCACCTGCATATTAGTTCATGATACTGTGGTTACAGTGATGCTGAAAGCTATGTCACTAGTATTCAAATACCAGCAGACTTCAGTGGAGCTTCCAGTCTAAAACAGACTAGGAAGAAAAGCCTGGAGGTCTATATCTGAAAAGTAGTCAGTGGAAACACTATGATCACAACAAAGCATTGTCTGACTCTCGTGCTTTGGACACACCATCAGGAAGGATCAATCACTGGAGAAAGACATTGTACTTGGTGAAGTAGAGGACCAATAAGGGCAAGATGGATTGATGCATTAGCTAAAACAGTGGACTTAAACATGCAGGACCTGGCAATGTTTCATTCTAATGGACATAAGATCACCATGAGTCTAAATATACACAATGGAAGTTATCTGTCAACCAACCAAGTATCTATCAACCTATTTACCTACCTACCTACTTATGGTCACTCAGTTGGAGACTATATATCTGGTTTGGCAATGTAGGATAGACACTGGACAGCTAACTGTAAAGTATGGGGTTCAAACCCACTAGCCACTCCTAGGAAACCCTATATAGAATCACTATGAGTCAGAACCAACTCAATGGCAATTGAAAACAACAGTAACAACAACATATATCTGTGTATTTATTGATAACTGTATATTTACTTAGGGGTCCTGGTGTGACACTGTGAGATAAAGCACTGGATCATAAGGTCAGTGGTTCAAACTCACCAGCCACTCCTTGGAAACCCTATATAGGATCACTATGAGTTGGAACTGACTCAATGGCACTTAAAAACAAAAAATGTATTTATTTGGAGCCCTAGTGTAGTGCTGTAGGATAAGCACTCAACCCCAAGGTCAGTTTGAACTGCAAGGCTGGTGGTTCAAACTCATCAGCTGCTCCTTGGAAATCATATATAGGGTTGTTGTGAGTTAGAACCAACTTGACAGCACTTAACAACAACAACATATATTTCTCTGGCAGTGTGGTGGCTCTGTAGGATAAGCACTGGACTTAGAACCACAAAGTTGGTTTGAGTCTACCAGTTGCTTCTCAGGAGAAAGATAAGGCTTTCTGTTCCCACAAAGATTTACAGTCTTAGAAACCCTATACAGGTTTGCTATTAGTAGGCACCTACCCCACGGCACTTAGGAGCTCTGGTAGCATAGTGGTTACGAATCGGACTGCGAATTGCGAGGTCAGCAGTTCGAAACTACCAGCTGTTCCACAGGAGAAAGATGAGGCTTTCTGCTCCCGTAAAGGTTTATAGCCTCGGAAACCCTGTACAGGGTCGCTATGAGTCGGAACCGACTCCACGGCACATAACCACCACCACCACCCCCACGGCACTTAGCAACAGTGTGTTTATCTACTCTGTACTAGGCATTTTTTCTTTGAGTACACAATCCTGAAGAAGCCAAATCTTCTATCTTAATGGGGTTTCTGTTTCAGTGAGAGAAACAGAAGTGCTAGGAAGAAAACTAAAACATGACAAGGAAGGAGGCCAGTGAGACTAGAGTGCATCAGCAGGGGAGAGAGACCTGAGGTGAGGTCAGACAGACCTGGTTGGGCTTAGCAGGCCAGTGGAAGGGTTCTGGTGATGGCTTTTTTTCTTTTTTTTTTTCTTTAACTTTTAAGTGACGTTGGTTTTTACTAAAGTCTCTGGGCATGTTAAACAATGGGGAGAGAGAAGCAGGGAGTCCAGAGTGAAGGCTATGGCAAGGGTCTAGGTAAGAAGTGCTGTGACCCCACCAGCATTGAAGGGTGGGCAGTGATTGGATCCTGGCTATATTGTGAGATAGAACTGATAGGATTTGCCATACTCTGGGCCCACCTGCCATGTACCTGCATAGAGTAGGAAGAACCCAATTAGGCCATGTGCCAATGGGCACGCCCATAGAGAGGAGATGGATGAATGAGATTACACGAGTATGGTCAGGTAAGATCTCGTGGCATGGGGTGGAGCAAGCTGTGTGCAGTTCAACATTAAGTATGAAGGAGACAGAAGAGTTTGTAATATACATGGCATGTGTCTTGAATGCAGTGACCTAAGGAGGCATGGTGGAGCCTGAGCATAGGAGCGCAGCGTACAGCTGGAGTGGTGTCTGGAGGGTCCATGTGGGCCTGGCAGGAGGACCTGGAGCAATCAGGTCAGGGAGGGAAGGTGGAGAGGGCCTGCTTGATGGAGGGCAATAGAAATGATGCAGCTTCTTCCTCTAAGCCAGGGGTCTTCAAACTGACACCTGTGCTTGATTTTGTGTAGCCCTCCAAGGTAAGAGTGCTTCTTACATTTTAAGGGATTATTAAAAAAAAAACAAAAAACAAAAAAAAACCTTAAGAATATGCAAGAGAGACCATGCAAGCCTAAAATATTTACTATCTGGCCGTTTACCAAGACAAAACAAAACAATTGGCCAATTCTTGCTGTAAGTAGGTGATGGCATGGGAGAAGATAGGGCAACCACTGTGACAGGGAGCCAGCCACCCCACCCTGAAAGACTGTGTGTGAGGAAGATGGGGCAGCACAGGCTGATCCAAGTTCAGAAATGCCACTCTGAACAGCACCCTCCCCAGAGTCTATGGTGCACACGTCCTCCTTCTCCAGGAGGGGAGAATGCTCCCTAATCATTTAAAGATTGAATGATTGAAAAGTCTTACCCTGGCCCTCTGTCATGGTTGCTGTGAAGATCCTGGAGGGGTAGGGGGCTTGGGTGAGGGGGTGATCAAATAATATATTTTGTTTTTATCTTCATTAAAAGAAGATGGTTTCATCTTCATTAGTAAAGAATGTCTGCTTGGAGCATTGTGCTTTTTTAAGGAACGATCTATAGGGGTCAAACTGACAACAGCAATGCAAAAGGTTAGAGTTGAAATTTAGGGGAAGTGAGTTCATGTTAATAGTAGAGAAATAATTAGGAAAAGGAGGCTGAAGACGATTGCACAATTTGGAGGGTAATCAAAGCCACTGAATTTATATGTGTAGAAATGGTTGAATTGGTGTGTGTTTTGCTGTGTACACTTTCAGAAGCAACAACAAAAAATATTAAAAAATAAAGATGATTTTTTTTTTTTTTTTTCCTTTTGCCTGTTGTGTTGGAAATCCTCCAAAGTTGTTCTTTCTTGCCCTGGGCATTCTGGCATTTAGCATCTTGGGAGACAGTCAAGGTTTAAAGTAGGGCATGCATTGTGAGATAGGACATTCAGTCTTGCCTCAGCTTTTTGAGAGGTCAATAAATGACCATTAGCCCATTAGAAGGTCTTTGTGTTCTGACTGTAAAAGGGTGATTTGGTGGGGGAGAAACCAACCTTGTGTTCCCTTGAGAGCTGTGATGGGCAAGATGTGTTCATCAGGGACAAGCACAGCACACCAGTGATCATCCAAGATCAGAGGAGAAAAGGCTAATTGGGGAAGAGAAGGTTTCTGGGAAGGCGGAAACAAAGGTAAGGGACAGGGAGTTATTTTGGGAACTCACAAGCCAGGCTGAAACCCAGCCCCCAGGGCACTGCCAAGTTCCCTGTGAACCCCGGGTTGACCCTTCACCAGTAGCCTGCCATAAAGAGTAGTCTGAACTCCAAAGGCCTGGGGAGTCCATTTAGGAGCCACCTGGCACTGGTTGATCCTGAGCTGCAGGTCAGCAAAATCTCTTTGACTTCCAGCTCTGGCTGAAGAAGGAAGCGGTGTGATGGTGTTGCTGTTCTTAATATTGCCAACTCAGTAGTCACAACGGTTTCTACCACAGTTCCCCCAGTCCTGAGGCTGGGAATGACAAACCAGCCTCGCAGGAGCAGGACCCAGGGTAGACGGTCTAGGGCCTGGGGCCTGGCCCCCACCCACCCTAACTCCACAGCTCACACACAGAAGGCAGTTACACGCTGCACTTTGAGCACTGTTGAAGTAAATGGACCTGAAGATTCCTAGAAAGTTGGGCTTGATGTGGCAAAATTCTACTGTGCTGGATACTTATGCATTCTCTGTCTGGTTCATGGACACTAGGGCGGATATTGTCAACTGCAATTGCAGTAGAGGGAAGAGAAGGCATAGGGCTCTAATTTTGATAACTCTCTTCTTCTATGACAGCCTTTTAAGTTTCCTTGTCAATTTCTGTTTGAGAGCTCAAAGGTTGATGGTATGTTTTTCTTCCAGATCCTGAAACTATCAGTTTAGCTTTCGCCTGTAGTGGGTAAATGGTATTCACTTTGGAACCAGCCTATAGTTAAAGTTTCTGCTGCTCTTTCTACTCTTCTTCCTTCCTGCTATAGCTGTGAATTCTGATTTATTGAGAAGACTTTTTCTTATAACAACAAATGCAAGGTCCTGTAAACTAATTAAACCAGATTCTACTCCTATCTAATAATTCACATGCAGAATACAAATCTAGAATTTCCCCAGTCATTACTTGGTTTACTTTAAAATAATTCTAATTTCTCTAGGGTACAAGCTACACAGTTGCCCCAAATCACTTCTAACAGTGACAAAGCCTCCAAGTTTCCCTTCTTTAAAGAATAGACACTGATACCCTGCAAGACCAGAGAGGACTGCCTTTGTCTTTCTCATCATCTCTGAAGGCTGGGATATGGCAGCTCAGCTCCCCAGAGCATTCTCTAAGGACAGGGGCCAAATGACAGATGCTGGCTGTTCTTCTTGAAGACTTCAGGATCTGGAGTTCCAGCCCCAGCTTCCTCTCCTGCCACCCTGTAATGGATTGTAGGCAGAGGGCATTTGACAGTGTCATGGATTGAATTGTATCCCCCAAATATGTGTCAGCTTGTCTAGATCGTGATTCTCAATCATCTGGCAGTTATGTAGTGATGGAATATGGCAGTTATGTGATGATTCCTCATGATGTAACCTGATGTAATCAACCAATGAATAGATTAAGGGTGGGTTTCACTACCCATGATTCCATCACAACCCTGTTTCAGTGTAAGGAAGTTCCCCAGGGGTGCAGCTTGCAAAACCTTGTATCTTATAAAGATGAAAGGGGAAAGAAATGAGTAGAGAAAGTGAGACTTACTACCACCAAGAAAGACGAGAGAGGGAGTAGAATGAGTCCTTTTAATCTGGGGTTTCTTCCCTATGGAGCACCTAGATGCAAGGAAAGACTGAGACCAAGATACGTGGAGCTCTCCAAGGACTGCTGGGCCTACAGATACTGAAAGGAAACAAGAACTGAGAGAAAGAGAAAGTCTTCCCCTAGACTGGCACTCTGGATTTGGACTTCTAGCCTCCTAAACTGTAAAAGAATACATTTCTGTTTGTTAAAGACATCCACCTTTCTGTTCCCGTAAAGATTTACAGCCTCAGAAACCCTATGAAGGGCCGTTATAAGTCTGAACCAACTCCACAGCACATAGGTACCAACCAGATCATTAAGACAGGTGGGAAGACTGTGTGGTGGGCCTGGCTCATTGGTGTTGGCCTTTGGTCATCCCAGATGTCTACTCTGTCCCTGTAAAGCTGACGTCTTTTTACTTGCAATCTTCGTTTAGCTCAAAATTCTGTATGGTTCTGACTAGAAGATGGCATCAAAAAGGATATGAGCCAGGGTTTCACTTTCACTGGATACCAAGGAGAGAGCGGATTGTTTAAAATAGACTCAAGTACCTACATTGAAAAGATGCTTGAATTAACCCCTAATGGGCCCATATCCAATCATGGGAAAGTTTGTACCCTTATGACAAGCCTTTTGTTATTTACCTATCCCAGTCTCAAAAAACTGGCAGGAAGCAGTGTTCTCATTAATCTCTGCAAGGCTTCTCAGATTAAGTAGCTCAGTGAAGGGACTCTGCTAATCAAAATACTGATGAATGGGGCTGGGTTAAGGGTGAGAGGCAGAGGCAGCCAATGCCAATGCATAAACCCCATGGGTTAGAGTGAGTTGCTCTGTCTCAATTTGTATTTAGCTGCCAAAGCAATTTTCAATCTGGGCTGATGCTCCTTTGATAGTCTTTTTCATCCGGAGTTTTTCCATGAGTCAGTGGCCGTTTGGCTGTATCACTGGGTAACTGCTTTGGAGATACCTTCTGTGAATTCCTTTCCATCTTTTAAAACATTGTATTGGAAAAAATATTGATTTGGAGAAAATCTACATAACAAATTAGATTCTAATTTAACAATTTCTATACATGTTATTCAAGGAACTCTGGTAGCGTAGTAGTTATGAGTCAGGCTGCTAACCTCAACATCAGCAGTTTGAAACTACCAGCTGTTCCACAGAGAAAGATGAGGCTTTCTGCTCCCGTAAAGATTTACAGCCTCGGAAACCCTATGCAGGGGCACTATGAGTCAGAACCGACTCCATGGCATGTAACCACCACCACCACCATTTGTATTTTTCAGTGACATTGGTTACACTTTCTCAGTGTGTCTGCATTCTCTTTCTTTCCATTCTGATTGCTCTGTTTCCGTTTGTCTAGCATCCTTAGCCCCTTTTCCTTCTCATTTTTGGCCTAGGGTCATTTAGACCCTAGGCCAAACAATCCGTTTAGAGGAGCACAGTACTCATATGTGATAGTATTTAAGATCCACTCTGTCTTTTAGCTGAATGATGACCTCTGGAAGTGGTTTGAGTACCAATTTTAAAGAGATCTCCAGGAATCATCTAGTCTCTACTAGTCCAGGAAGTCTGGCCTTTGCTTTTTAGGAATTTGAGTTTTGTTTTCCCTCATTCTTTCTGGGATCACCTATTGTTACCTTGTCAGATGGGCCAACAGTGGTAGCCAAGAACCATCTAGTTCTTCTGATCTCAAGGTAGTTAAGGCCATGAGTCATGTAGACTATTAGAACTGTAGACTAGTTTCTTTGTCTTTGATTTCTTCTTTCTCTTGTGCTCCAGATGCTTAGAGGCCAATAGTTGTATATTACATGGCTGATGTTTTAGTTATCTAGTGCTGCTATAATGTAAATACCACAAGTGGATGGTTTTAACAAACAGAAATTGATTCTCTCACAATTTAGTGGGCTAGAAGTCCAAATTCTCCAGCTCTGAAGCAAGGTCTCCTTTCAGCTTATGTTGTTGTCAGGTGCCATCGAGTTAGAACCGACTCATAGTGACCCCATGCACAGCAGGACGAAACAATGTCCGATCCTGGGCCAACCCCACCACCGCTGCCACACTTGATGCCATCAATGATGCCACCTGGCTGATCCATCTCATTAGGGGTCTTCCTCTTTTTCTGTGACCTTCTATCTTACCCAGCATGACATCCTTCTCCAGCGACTGTTCTCAGCTTATATAGGCTCAGTATTACTTGGAAATTTCCGTGTTTCTTGGCATTAACCTTTCCCTGGATAGTGGAGATCCACAGTGCAGGGATCTGGGTCCAAAAAACATACTCCATTCTTGACTCTTCTTTCTAAGTAATAGTTGTTGTGTTGCTGTTGTTATGTGCCACCAAGTTGATTCTAACTCACAGCAACCATGTACAAGGTTTCCGAGGAGCAGCTGGTGGGTTTGAACCACCAACCCAGTGGTTTGTAGTCCAGTGCTGATCCTACAGTGCCACACCAGGAGTCATGCTTGATCTGTTGTTCATTTTTCTCTCTTTTCACCTTTGTAAGACATAAGATGTTGCAGATCACCCCCCTGGGAGATACCTTTATATCCAATCAGGGTTGTAATTAAGGGTATTTAACACACCACATCATGGCAAATCATAACATAACTGCCATATTACCTCATTGCATAACTGCCAAACACCGAGAATCATGACCCAGCCAAGTTGACATGTATTTTGAGGAGGCATAATTCAGTCTATGACAGCTGCTCACAAACTTTTAAGACCCCAGATGCTACTCACCAAACTATGACAGTTGAACAAGCTGTCCCTGAGACTATGATCCTAAGCCCTCAAACCTAGTAACCCAATCCCATCAAGTGCTTGGTCTCAAGAAAATAACCATGTTTGTGCCATCTATGTGCTTTGTTTTATATATGAATATATATGCAGCACACACAAGGGTCACAAGGAGTTGGATCTGATTTGCAACAGTTTACCACAACAGCAACATGTATCAGAAGGCTGAAAAGTCACTGTTTCTCAAAGCTCTTCTGAGACGAGAAATAGATGAGCCATGGGTCAGTGTCTTTTTATTCTATGTTCAGTCCCTTCTCTTCCAAAGTCACCAATAAGAAACTTTTTTGATGAGTTATATTGTTGTTGTTAAGTGCAGTCGAGTGAGTTCTGACCAACAGAAACCTTATATAGGGTTTCTGAAGAATGGCTGGTGGATCTGAACTGCCGACCTTGCAGTTCAAACTAATATTGTGGTCTAGCGCCTTATCCTGCAGTGCCACACCTGCGTATTTATATGAGTCTGACAAGAGTGGCATAGTGGGATAAGTATTGAGCTGCTAGCTGAACGATCAGTGGCTTTGACCTCCCAGCCACTCAGTGAGAGAAAAATGAGGCTGTCTGCTTCTGTAAAGATTTACAATCTTGGGAACCCAAAGGAATAAATAGTTCCACATTGTCCTATAGGGTTGCGATGAGTTGGTACAGACTCAATGGCAGCTGTTGTTGTTGTTAAGTGCCAATGAATTGGTTCTGACCCATAGCGACCCTGAATAGGGTTTCCACGGAGCAGCTGGTGAGCTAGAACTGCCGACCTTGCAGTTCAAACGGCTTTGCAGTCTGGTGCATTAACGCACAATGCCACGCTGGCAGTAGGTTTGGTTTTTGTTTGGGAGGGAGGTATTTAGAAACCTTGGTGAGAAGTCACATGATTGTTCGGATTGTTTTCACTTCCTCTAAATCTTTGCAAGTATCCAGCTCTACCAGGATGATTGCAGCACCCAAGTGAACATTTCTTCTTCCTTTGAAGGAAATTGTTGTCAGGTGCTCCTGTTACCTAGGCTGGATGCTGCAAACACAAGTGGAGTTGGAAGGAAAGGAAGAACACTATAATACTGAGCCTGTAGAAGAAGGCAGGACTCAGACATGAGGAAACTGAAAAACGAGTGATTGTCTGTAATTTTTTTTGCTGTGGAGGATGGACTATTTAACTCTTTCCAAATCTGCTTTCAGGATGGATGATTCTTAACTTTATCAAAGATTGTAGCCCTTCCTAATCTGGATGTAGTACTCCTTTCCTGCTATAATCAGTTCTCAAAATTATAAGTTCTAGGCCCAATAAGAACCTTAGATGCTAGCTTGTTCATTTCATCTTGACAGACGAAGAACTCTGAACTGCAAAGGTTAAACGACGTGTCCAAGGTCAAGTTAGTCAGTTAATTGTGGTGGTTTACATGTTGTCGTGATGCTAGAAGTGATGCTGCTGGTATTTTAAATACTAGCAGTGTCATCTATAGTGGACAGGTTTCAGTGACGCTTCCAGACAGACTAGGAAGAAGGAGAAGCAGATTACTTCTGAATGTTTAGCCACAGAAATGTTTTGAGTAGAAGTAGAACATTGTCAGATAGAGTGCCAGCAGATGAAACATTGTGAATAGCACCAGAATACTGTCAGATAGAGTGCCAGGAGAAGAACCGCTCAGGTTGGAAGACACTGGAAATATGAATGAACAAGAGCTGCCTCCTCAATGTAGAGCTGACTGTGATGATATAAATGGAGTAAAGCTTTCAGGACCTTTATTTGCTGATGGGGCACAACTCAAAATTAGGAGAAATAGCTGCAAAGCATCCATTAATGATCAGAACATGGAATTAAGAATCTAGGAAAATTGGAAGTTGTCAAAAATGGACTGCATAAAGATCAATATACTAGGTAGGCATTAGTGAGATGAAATGGACTGGTATTAGCCATTTTCAATCTGACAGTCTTATGGTTTGCTATGCAGGAAACAAGATATTCAAGAAGAGTGGTATAGCATTCATCATCAAAAAGAACATTATAGGACTCTAGGCACTTGGAAAGAGAAAAGTTGTGTGATGGTGGCCAGGAGGCAGGCTTATAGAATGTGCCCTTGGGTTGTTTAAATGATTATATATTCCTGAGTTTTTTGTGTGTGTCCATAAAAAAAAAGACAAAACAAAGGGAATAGAAGCAAATACTGTGGAATGATGATGCATGGAGGGGATTGTAATAACTGCAATGAAACAAAATATATGAGGATTAGTTCAAAACCGATGTTCTCCCAAGTAAGCTATCACTAAATTCACAATAAATGCTTTTTTTTTTTTTAAAAAAGAAAAGAACATGACAAGATTTGTCTTGAAGTACAACACTGTCTATTATAAAATAATATTCATATGCCTATAAATAAGATTAGTTAATATCACTGTTATTCAAATTTATGCACCGACCACTAAAGCCAGTGATGCCACCAACTTCTTCAGTCTGAAATTGATGAAACATGCAATTAAGATGCAATGATAATTACTGGTGATTGGAATGCTAAGGTTTGAAACAAAGAGGAAGGGTCAGTAGTAGGAAAATATGACCTTGGTGATAGAAATGCAGCTGGAGATTGAAAGACGAATTTTGCAAGACCAATGACTTATTCATTCCAAATACTATTTTAAAACTATATAAAAGGCAATTAGACATGTGAACCTCACCGGATGGAATCAAATAAAATTGTCTACATCTGTGCAAAGAAATGGTGGCGAAGCTCAGTATCAGCAACCAAAAAAAAATATGCAGGTTCAGGCTGTAACTGAAAAAAATTTAAACAAGTCCATGAGAGCCAAAATATGACCTTGAACACACCCCACCTGCATTTAGAGACCATGTCAAGAAGAGATTTGATGCATTAGACACTAATCACTGAGGACCAGAAGAGCTATTGGGTGACATCACGAAGATCATACAGGAAGAAGGCAAAAATCATTAAAAAGACAGGAAAGAAAGAAAAGACCTAAGTGGATGTTTGAAGAGACTCTAAAACTTTCTGTCCAGATCAAGAACCAGTGGTACTGAAGGAAGAAGTACTGGTGCAAACTGCACTGCAGGTATTGGCGAAAAGCAAGGCTCCAGGAATTGACAGAATACAAATTACAAACATTCAAGTAACTGATGCCGCACTGGAAGCATTCGCTCGTCTATGTCAAGAAATTTGGAAGACAGTTGCCTGGTCAACTGATTGGAAGAAATCCATATTTATGCCCAATCCAAGGAGAGGTGGAGTGTGTTAACCGTAGAACAACATCATTAATATCTCATACAAGTGAAATTTTGCTGAAAATAATTCTAAAATGATTGCAACAGTACATTGAGGAGGAACCACCAGAAACTCAAGCCAGATTCAGAAGAGTATGTGGATATCAGATGGAGCTTGACTGAAAGCAGAGAATACCAGAAAGATGTTTACCTGTGCTTTATTGACTATGCAAACTTTATGGATCATGACAAGCTTTGGAAAACCTTATGAAGAATGGGTATTCCAGAACACTAGAGTGTGCCCATGAGGAATCTGTACATAGACTGAGAGGCAGCTGTTTGAACACAACAAGGGGATAGTGACTGGTTTAAAATCAGGAAGGATGTGCACCAGGGCTATATTATTTCATCATATTCATTCAGTCTGTATGATGAGCATATAATCAGAGAAGCTGGATTAGATGAAGAGGAACGTGGCATCAGGATTGGAGGAAGACTTACAAACAACCTGTGATATGGAGATGATACTACCTTATTTGTTGAAAGTCAAGAGGCCTTAAAATACTTACTGGTGATGCTCAAAGAGCACAGCCTTCAGTATGGATTACACCTTAATGTAAAGGAAACCAAAATCCCCACAACTAGACCAATAAATAATAACGTGATAGATGGAAAAAGATGGAAGATGTCAAAGACTTCATTTTGTTTGGATTCACAATCAACACTCATGGAAACAGCAGTAAAGAAATCAAATGATGCATAGCATTAGGAAAATCTGCAGCACATGATTTCTCTAAAGTGTTCAAGAGCAAAGATATCAGTTTATGGACTAAGGTGTTCCTGACCCAAGTCATAATATTTTCAAAAGCCTCATATGCATGTGAAAGTTGGACAGTGAATAAGGATGGCTGTAAAAGAATTGATGCATTTGAGTTATGGTGTTGGAGAAGAATACTGAAGGTACCATGGACTGCCGGAACAAACAAATCTGTGTTGGAAGGAGTACAACCAGAAGTCAGGAGGGATCAGTCACTGGAGAAGGGCATCATGCTTAGTAAAGTGGAGGGTCAGTGAAAAAGAGGACGACTCCCAACGAGATGGATTGGCACAGTGATGGCAGCGATGGGGTCAAGTGTAACAACGACTGTGAGGATGGCACAGGACCGGGCAGTGTTCATTCTGTTGTGCTTAGTGTCGCTGTGAGTCCCAATCAACTTGGTGGCACCTAACAGCTTTCATCAGCTGTCATCAAGTTGTTTTCAATTCATAGCAGCCCTATGTTGCAACAGTACATTGATGTATGGATGTGGATCAAAATAGAATTGGGCTCCACAGGGTTTTCAATGACTGGTTTTTTGAAGGTGGATCACAGCCCTTTCTCTCAAGATATCTATGGATAATCTCAAACCTCCAACCTTTACTTTAGCAGCAAAGCATGTTAACCATTTGTGCCACCCAGGCAGTCAGGGTCTGATGTACACCATAGTGGATTTCATAGATATTAAGTCAGTTTGAGCAAATGCAGATGCCAGTTTAACCCATACACCGTCAGAGAGCCAGAGTTAAAATGATTCCTCTGACTACAAATGCAAAACCACTGAAACCACAGAATATAAGTGGGATTGAATCTTCAATCTGGGAAGACCCTAGTTTTTCTGTTTGTACTTATTCCCTGAAATGCCACATGATATGCCAACCCATCCTTGTGCCACAGAGTTCATTTTGCTCTTTTGTCCAGTTCCCAGTACCTGCATTATTCTTTGAGATGGAGTACAGGTCTCTATTGAGTTTGGGCATGGTTGGTAAACTGGAAACAACTTCAGATTCTAGGCTGTTCAAATTAGGTGCACCTGACTCCTCTCTGCAGTCTCACTAACTCCTGCCATTTTTTTACAGTCGTCTCTGTTTTTTCGGCTATACTCACAGCCCTCAGAACACTGGGTTCATCTCCATGTTTGTCAGTGTATTTTCAGTTTCCCAGCATACGAAGATCTAAGTCTTCTGCTTAATTTACAAGGAGGCAGTAGCTGGTGGCTATAGATGCTGGGTGACATGTGGATAGATGATTCCATGTCTGGGAATGTGTGTGACAAGCGGAGGAGGAACACCTGTGAAATTAAGCTCCTCTTTGACTCATCCTTGTTTTCCAGGAACTGGAGGAAGTGTGAATTTCAGACTGCTCATGTCCACTCTACCCTCCATCCTAAGCATTGCTTTTTTTTTTTTTTTGCATTCATTGTTTCATTCCCACTGTCATTCAGAGTAACTGCAGCTGTGAGCACTGCTTATCCTCCATCTGTATCTATGGGGTGAGAAAACTTGCCTCTACGTCAGCAAAGCTGGGTGATCATGAGATTCCCTTGTCTCCAGGAATCATTATCTGATTCCCTTGCTTGACTCCTAAAAGGAAGTCTCCTGACGTGCCCTTCAGGGCTAGTTTCACAATAAGCTGCCTTTCTTTTTAGAAATCTGTGGCCCGCTGTCCTGTTGAACCTGTGGTTCGTCTCCTAGACGCCCTGCATTTCTAAAGAAATAGGAGACAAGCTCTTAGGGAGTGAGAAATGCTGAGTTACACAATAATGTGATGGAGAACTAAGGATGCCTGCCAAGATGTTACCGGAGGTTTGAAGGGTGGAGGAGGTAGAAGGTAGTACTGAGAAAGGGGAGGGAAAAAGCAGAGAGAGGCAGGGAAAGAAATAAATTATTCAGTCCTTATACACTGATGTCTAAGCATGTGCATATAGTTAAGTCCTGTGGTATTCCAGAGGAGTGCAGTGACTCCTTAGGATAAGCACTGGACTTGAGACCACAAGGTGAGTAATTTGAGTCTACCAGCTGCTCCATAGGAGAAAGATGAGGCTTTCTACTCCTGCAAAGATTTGTTGTTGTTATTGTTGTTAGGTGCCATTGAGTCACTTGTGACTCATAGTGACCTTATGCACAACAGAAGGAAACACTGCCCAGTACTATGCCTCAGCCCTCTTCCTAGACAGAAGCTATGAGTCGGAACTGACTCGACAGCACTTAGCAACAACAATGGTATTTCAGAAGGAGCTCTGGTGGCACAGTGGATTCGATATTGGGCTGCTAGCTTCAAGGTCAGCAGTTCAAACCCACCAGCCACTCCATAGGAGACAGATGCGGCTAACTGATCCTGTAAAGATTCACAGTCTCAGAACCCCTATGAAGCCGTCCCATTTTGTCCTATGAGTCACAATCAATTCAATGGCAGTCGTGGGTATGATATTGGGTAGAAGAAAAGATTAGAATTCTTGATTTGGGTACATTCCTATTCCTGTTCTCTATGGCTGTCAGTTTGTTGTATTGTGGTAGCTTGAAGTGTTGCTCTGTTGCTGGGAACTATGTCACCAATATTTCAAATACTAGCAGGGTCACCCACAGTAGACAGTTTTTAATGCAGACTAGGAAGAAAAGCCTGGCAATCTACTTCCAAAAATTAGTCAATAAAACCCCTACAGGTCACAACAAAATATTGTCCCATGTAGTACCGGAGAGCCTCCTAGGTTGGAAGGTGCTATGCAGTAACTTTCACAGTGGACTCAAACTTACTAATGGACCTGAAGATTCCATAGAACAGGGCTGGGGAACCTTTCTTCTGCCAAAATTTATAACACCATGCAAAATTATCAACTTAAAAATTAGCCTGCTATATTTGGTCAAACATTTAATGAACTCATCCCTAATGACAACAACAATGTGATAGGACTGGAACTATGGTTGCCTTGGTAGGGCCAGATCAAATGATTTCATGGGCCTTATATGGCGGGCCAAACATTCCCCACCCATGACATAGGACTAGGCAACATTTCATTCTGTTACACATAAGTTGCCATGAGTCAAAGACAATTAATAACAATAGTGACAGATCTCCACTTGTTGTTGTTGTCAGGTGCCATCGAGTCGGAACCGACTCATAGCCACCCCATGCACAGCAGAACGAAACAATGTTCGATCCTGGGCCAACCTCACTACCGCTGCCACACTTGAGTCCATCAATGATGCCACCTGGCTGATCCATCTCGTTGGGGGTCTTCCTCTTTTTCTCTGACCCTCCACCCTACCCAGCATGACATCCTTCTCCAACGACTGTTTCCTCCGGACAATATGTCCAAAGTAGGAGAGACGAAGCTTAGCCATCCTGCCCTCCAAGGAGCACTCTGGCTGCACTTCTTCCAAAACAGATCTATTGGTTCTTTTGGCAGTCCATGGCACTTTCAGTATTCTCCTCCAACACCACAACTCAAAGGCATCAATTCTTCTACGATCCTCCTTATTCACTGTCCAGCTTTCGCATCCATATGAGGCTATTGAAAACACAATGGCCTGGGTCAGGCGCACCCTAGTCCTCAAGCTGACATCTCTGCTCTTCAACACTTTAAAAAGTTCCTGTGCAGCAGATTTGCCCAGTGCAATACGTCGTCTGATCTCTTGACTGCTACTTCCGCGAGTGTTGATAGTTGATCCAAGAAGAATGAAGTCCTTGACAACTTCAATCTTTTCTCCATTGATAAGAATGTTGTTTATTGGTCCAGTGGTGAGGATTTTTGTTTTCTTGACATTGAGATGTAATCCATATCAAAGGCTGTGCTCTGTGATCTTCATAAGTAAATGTTTCAAGTCCTCTTCACTTTCAGCGATCAAGGTTGTATCATCTGCATATCGCAGGTTGTTAATGAGTCTTCCTCCAATCCTGATGCCACGTTTTTCTTCATAGAACCCAGCCTCTCGTATTATTTGCTCAGCATACAGGTTGAATAAGTATGGTGAAAGAATACAACCCTGTCTCACACCTTTCCCAATTTTAAAACATTCAGTGTTCCCATGTTCTGTTCGAACAACTGCTTCTTGGTCTAGGTACAGATTTCTTAGAAGTACAATTAAGTGTTCTGGAATACTCATACTTCTCAATGTTGTCCATAGCTTGTCATGATCCACACAATCGAAAGCCTTTGCGTAGTCAATAAAGCACAGGTAAACATCCTTCTGATATTCTCTGCTTTCAGCCAAGATCCACCGGACATCAGCAATGATATCTCTCGTTCCACGGCCTCTTCTGAATCCAGCTTGAACCTCTGGAAATTCTCTGTCAATGTTCTCTGTCTCTCCACCTATGGTCTGATATTTGTGTACTCTTCTAAGAGGATCAAGAGCAGTTGGGGCAGAAGGGGTGTGCAGAACCCACAATAATTGGTTATTTGTATGGACCAATAGCTGTTTCATTGCTGTTCGAGAAAACGTCAACTGTGTTGTTAATTCCCTTTGAACAAAATAAGGAAACATTATCTGTAAACTCCTGCTTGAACGTTCACACCTGAACTCCTCATGCCTTACTCTGCAGCTCCCACCCATTTCCTTACCTGATTATTCCACCACCATCCTCACAGTCAGCAATTTTCTAAACACAGAATTGCCTCTGATTTAACCTTAATCCTCTAACTGAATTCATCCCCAAGCCCCTTAAATATCTGACATATGCTATCTTCCAGATCTGCTTCTCTCCAGTTGCCAACACTTTGGTCCAACCCTTATCATGCCAGCCTGGGCTATTTAAATAATGTTCTAGTCTTCTCATCACCTCTGGCCTATCTTGAATCCCTAGAAAAAAAACAAATGTCTCTTCGATTCTCCTTTAATTATGTGAATCTGCTTTTCACAAGTCTCTAACTGCTCCCTACTGCTTGTTGGATAAAACCCAAACTTCTGTGTGTGGGAAGCAGACTTCTGAAATCTGGCCTCCTTCCTCCCTATCAAATACTCCTCTCTCTGCCTCCAGACACAAATCCTTCTCCCACAGCCAGGCATGCAGGCTTTTCTCATGCTTCTCTCCCGGTCTCTCCCCTTCCTCAGATACATCTTGCTTCTGATCCCTCTGCTGAAAATGTCTCTATCCTTCAAGGCCAAACTCAAGACATACCCAGTTTCCCCCCAAAAGCTGACTTTCCTTTGTCAGAGTGTCCGTGTGCTCACTAGAATGTCTTTTTGACTCTTGCATTGCTCTGTTGCCACCAACCATTGTGAACATCATTCACCTCCTCGACTACATTGTGAATCTTTAGAGAGCAACAGAGTTTGCAGGGTTTGCACTGATTTTTTTGTTTTACTCAGCCCCAGTGCTTGTCCCATTGAAGCCTGCTGACAGGCCTTGACAAATTCTTTTGACTGGGCTGAAGTTTACAGCTCAGGCAAGCCACTATGACTTTGCATCTGCAGATATTGAGGATGGAGTAAGAGTTTTCTTTGGGGTCATTAGCCAATCTGTCCATAACTGAGGGTCATACATGGAGCTTCAGACTCTACACAGCACACAACTCCCCAAACCACTCCTACACAAAGGGTGTAATGAGGAGACTCTTCCCTTCGAGTTTGGAGATTCACCATTGCTGTCAAGAACCTAGTCTTGACTGAGCCGCTATCTGATTCCACTTCCTTTTAGAAAGACATTCTTCTTTGAGCTTTACCTTGGCTGTCAGTTTTACTGCTCTGCTGCTTTCAGTTTTGTGTGCTTATGGTGTGCCTCCAGGGGAATGAACCAGGATTCTCACCCCACACATGACTTGTTCCTGAAAGGAGTCATTTAAGAGACATGAGTATTCTATTTCCCACTGCCATTACCATTCATAGGTCCAGCAAGAAACTGCAATGGTGACAGCCCAAATAGGGGAGATTTTAGGGATAGAAAGCCACTTCCTATAAATGTAGAATGCCCTCTGAAAACATTGCACAACACTTGCTAAAGGCATCAGCTATGTTGAGACCCATTTCTAGTCCAAGAACAGTATACTCTCTCACAGCAGATGACTAGCAATTCTGTATCCAGGTGTTTGCTTACTACAAATGCAGTGGAATACTCCAAGTCCTAGCAGGGTTTGACCAGCTCAGGAGAAAATTGCCGTGTAAATACTTGTGGGTGAGTACAGTAAAGAGGGTGTTATATGTCAAAGTGTTTTATTGTGCCAAAGCCAAATAAGTGCAAAGCAAGGGAAAAAAGTTTTACAAATCTGGCTTGAGGTAAATAGACAACTGTCCACACCTTGGGAGTCTTTATGCAGTATAAGAACTTTTACTGTGAAGGTGTTCATTGTAACAGGATTTGAATTGCGGCACAAGAAGGTTTTCCGTCTTGTCAAGCGAGAGATGTAAGGAATTCCCCGCGGTGGGATGGTCTTTCCTACTAGAGGCATAGCCATGTCAGTTGACTTTTCTGACATAACCTGAGTGTCCTTATGCAGGGCCTCATGGAAGATGTTTAATATCAAATCCATTTTGGGAAAACTTGCAGGCCACTGATAGTGAGGAGCCTCAGAGTACAGCTATTGATTTACATGGCTTCCTTTCTGTCAGGTTTGCTTACTTTCTGTGTTGGTCTGAAACAGAGTTAAATTATCCTATTGTTAGAAGCTCTGGTAGCATAGTGGGTTACAAGATGGGCTATTAACTGCAAGGCCAGCAGTTCAAAACTACCAGCTGCTCCGCAGGAGAAAGATGAGGCTTTCTGCCTCTATAAAGATTAACAGTCTCTGAAACCAACTCCAAGGCACATTACCACTACCACCACCACTGTTAGAAGGGATGTAAGAATGTATCTAATCTAGTTCAATTTGCCACAAGGTGGAGAAATGTCTGGTTGCCTATAGTGACCCTTCTTAGTGATAGGAAACACACTTTGAGGTAACCTGCTCTTCTACCACTAATGATTAAAATAGGTAGCCTTTTAAAACGTGAACAAGCAATTCACCAGAGAATTAATACCAGAGGAAAACAGTTCAACATCCATGGTAATTAAAGAAAGGCAAATTAAGACAAAAAGTTAACATTCTTTCCTCTAACAAATTAGTAAAGATGTTTTAAAAAGTTAGTTAGTGCTCAGAGCAGATGAAAGTTTGAGGAAATGGTTTCATACCTATTTTGAAGGACTTTTTGGAAATATGTATTAAAAGCCTTAGAAACTCATATGCCCTTTGATTTGGCATTGCCATTTTCTTATGTTTTATCTTAAGGAAATAATTTGGCAAGAGTTTTGTGTAAGCCTAAGGAGCTCTGGTAGCATAATGGTTATGAATCGGGCTGTGAACCTTAAGGTCAGCAGTTCGAAACTGCCAGCTGTTCCATGGAAGAAACATGAGGCTTTCTGCTCCTGTAAAGATTTACAGCCTCAGAAACCCTGTACACGGTCGCTATGAGTTGGAAACCGACTCCACGGCACATAACAACAACAATTCCTAGTGGTGGAGTACTGGTGTGGTGCCATAGGATAAGCACTGGACTGCTAACTGTAAGGTCAAAAGCTCAAACCCACCAGCCGCTCCTTGAAAACCCTATATAGGGTCACTATGAGTCAGAACTGATTTGACAACACTTAACAACACCGCCAACATTTCTAGTGGTGATTTTTATAATTAAACATGAGAAGTCATTCTCTAATAGGGAATTGGTTGTGCTAGTGAGTAATGTGCTCACACTCAACATGAGAGGGGCAAAGGGAGGATCATTTTTCAGGGGCATCTGGGGAATATTCTGACATTTTATTGAGGATCTGGAGAAGATGGCCTGGGGAGGATGCCCTGTGCCTCTGTACAATTCTTCCCCACATCACATGAACGTGCTTTGTTCTGAATGATGCTACAGTTAGTTCCAGGGATGCAGGTGTGGGTGTTAGAAGCAAGGTAATCCCCAAACAAGAGACTGTAACTATGCCTTTGAACCTGTACACCTGAATTCCCAAGGGCCTGATGGCATGCTTGTGGCCCACCCCCCTAGTCTGGCAAAATTGGAATTGACAGTTGTTGTTGTTAAGTGCTGTCGAGTCAGTTACGACCCATAGCGACCCTGTATAGGGTTTCCAAGGAGCAGCTGGTGAGCTTGAACCGCCAACCTTGTGGTTCAAATGGCTTTGCATTCTGGCGCATTAACCCACAACACCACACCAGGACTCCTGGGATTGACAGTGAATAGTACTATATTGTCTTGTGGTTGGTATAGCCCACTAGCCATGCACCTACCCAACATGAATGGAGGTAGACTGAGAGGGAAGTAGTTGCTAGACTGGTCTTTGAACCACCAGTCTGGACTGGCACAGCAGCTAATCCTGATGCCCTTCCCAAAGTGGAAAAAATTGGGTGAAAATAAATGAAGTCCTGGTGTGGCTCTGCAGGATAATGCACTGAACCACGAGACTAGTGTTTCAAATCCACCAATCTCTCCTAGGAAACCCAATCCGGGGTTTCTGTGAGTCAGAACTGACTCAACGGCGCTTAACAACAACAAATGACAAATGGAAGGAAAATGAAATAAGAAAAGAATAAATGGGTTATGCAGCAGAGAAAAATCTAACAGTATGTGATACCTTGAGAAGAGACTGAGAGCAATCGCCTCTCAGTAAAATTTTATCAGAGGCCAGGAAGACCCGAGACAAAGTTTGGAAGAACCTAAGTATATCAGATGGACACCTGCAGCAGAGCTGAATGACTGCCACCTGAGTAACCTCACCCTTGGGACTTTTTGCCCTGCTGAAGGACAAATTGTTAATGACTGTTTTTGACCAGTAAAATGATTGGAAGAGGTAAATTAATCTTTCATGTATGAAAGGGTCAGTGGTTTGAAGTGCCGGGGATAACCTGAATCCAGTGAATAATTCACTATGACCCTTCTAACTGCAGTCCTCCATTGTGTGTGGTATTGTAAACCCTGTGGCAGCAAGCCCTGGTGACACAGTGGGTTAAACATTGGGCTGCTAACCACAAGGCTGGAAGCAAGGCCACTGGCCACTCTGCAGGAGAAAGATGAGGCTGTCTGCTTTCATAAACATTTACAGCCTCAAAAATGCTAGGGAGTCTGTTCTGCTCTGTCCTCTAGGGTTTCTGTAACTTGGTATCAACTCGATGGCAGTGGATTATGCCTGTGGTTATGGTCCCATTTTGGAGTGAGTTGTCTGTTAGGTAAATGAGGCAGAACTAGGGTGGGATATATTTTGAGTCATGCCTTGTTAGAGGGTGTGTCTCAACTTACCACCTATTGTGTTCTTGGTAGTGTGGTCCGCATCCAGTATATAGGAATGCTCTGGCAAAGTGTTCTTTCTTGCTCTGGATCCTGTATCTGGTTCATCTTCATCTGAACTCTGGTTTGGGGATATGAGCCGGTGGCCTATTGTCCAATCTTCAGCCAAGAGGATCAGGAGAGACCTCCAGACTGAAGCTTGACTCAGGTGTTTGGGACTTTACCAATCTCCACAATTATGCAACCCCCTGTAACCAGCAACCTGTCTGACCTGATTCACCAGCTTCTGCTACCCTGTGAGTCAGAAGTCTGCTGACTACTGTCTGCCCATTTGGGGTTACTCAGCCCCCATAGTAGCAGACTATTGTCTAATATGATTCACCAGCTTCCACAGCCTTGTGAGCCAGCAGCCTGCCATCTGACCTGCAATATCCTCCAAACTGATGCTGACCTTCATATTTGGGACTTGTCATTTTCCATAATCATGTGATGGATTTAAAGTTCTATGAGACATTTCAGCAAATTATAGAATCCAAAGACAGGAGGTAGAGTGATGAGGGGAGATGAATAGTGACTTCAGAGACGATGGAGTGGCACAGCATTTTGGAAAAACTGAACATGTGGGACATCTTTAATCCACATTATAGGGACCAGCCTTGTGCTGATCCTTCTAAAAGAAATTATTTATGCAGTTAAGCTATTGATACTACATCCTAATAGTCAATTAAAGCAATGCTTAATGGCATTTCAATATTTACTATATGCCAGGTATTGTTCTTAGCATTTAACATTAGTTAGCTTGCTTACTCCTCACAGTATAGCTACAAGGTAGACCTATTATTTTGGCAATTTTGCAGAGAAAACAAGTGAAACATAAAAGAGAGTAACATTACTTAAATTATTACTTGTTAAATACTGTTGACTCAGTTCTGACTCATAGCAACCCTGTACAGGATGTCCAAGGAGTGGCTGGTGGGTTTGAACCACCCATCTTGTGGTTCACAGTTTAGTTCTTATCCTCCAGTGCAACACCAGGAGCCCCACTGAGATTGTATAGGTGGTTAATGGAAGAAGTGGACTGTGTAGCCCGGCAATTTCTTCAGAACCTCCACGTTTAGCCCCTATGCCCCACAGCCTCTTATAACAGACACATGAAGTGTTGGCAGCTCGGGGGAATGTACTACCTAGTATGTGACGTATGCTCTCATTTCTGTTTAATATATCAAAGACTCCAGGAAGATACATGGAAAAAAGTCCTGGTGATGTACTTCTGAAAAAAGTAGCCATTGAAAACCCTATGGAATATAATCCTACTCTGACACATACAGGCATGCCATGATTCAGAACTGACTGATTGGAAACTGGTTTGGTTTTGGTTTTGGAATTGCATTTATAATGAGAAAAAATATACTTTAAAAAAGTATATATTCAAGAAGAAAGAAGAGAAAAAAAAGAGTATCCTGATAAGTATGATGAACTTGATCTACACCTCTGCATGCAGTAGCTCAAAAGAGGGAACAAATCTTTATAGCGAGGATCATTCCTACCCCCTTGATACACAGAGTAGACAGGGATGGGCAACTTGGACATTGGCTACTCAAAATGAGGGGCTTGGGTGGGGCTGATGAAAGGAGATGGGAATAGCACTCATGTGGCACAATAGTGAATAATTGCTGTCAGGACTGACTGTGAGGGTTGGAAATGTAAAGGCAGACATTTTGTAGCAAAAGGAGGTGAGTGGTTGACATTGCAGTCCAGGAGCAGGGGTCCCTGCAACCATCAAGGGAGAAGAGTGGAATGCGGGACTCTACCCAGAGAAGCATTGATGCCAGAGATGGAGGCAGAGAAGATGACGTGGAGAGAGGGAATGGATGGGGACTCTAGATCCAGAGAGGGAGAGGAGCTGTGTGCTGACGACCAAGGGGCAGGCTTACAAGGTATATCCTTTGGTTGGTTGATGACGCATAGAGGAAATTGTAACCATGGCAATGAAATGATATACGACAGGATGAATGTAAAGCTAATATGTTCTCCCATGTGAACTATCACATAATTCACAATAAAACATTAAAAAAAAAACAAAAAACCTATATTCAGTCAAAATCTGATTACCTACACCTTTGCTATTCTTTTTAACTCATTTGTTTATCAAATTTTCATTGAGTTCTTCCTATATGCCAATCACTCCTGATTCATCAAAGCTGAAAATTAACCAGACACTGCTTACATAGAATGTTCATGCCATAGGTGAGGGCAATGATACACAAGTAAACAGACACCAACGATGGTCATTTTTGATGCAAATTGTGTGGCTGGAATTCTTCTAAATGGTATTTCATGTATTTACTTCCTTAATTCTTTACATGAGAGCACAGTGGCTCTGGACAGTAAGCACTGGACTGCCAACCACTAGGTTGAGGATTGGAGCCTACCAACCACTCTGCAGGAGAAAGATGAAGCTCTTTGTTCCCACCAAGATTTACAGACTAGGAAATCATATATAGGGTCTCTATGAGTCAGAACCAACTCAGTGACACCTAACAGCAACAACAATTCTTTATAGATCTTATTTTATAAACCTAGGCAGCATGTGTCATTAATCACCATGGCCACCAGCCAATAGAACTCATCTCTGGCAGACTCCCTATCCTGAGCTCCTAACTGAAGCTTCTCCAGTCTCTCCTTCTAATAATTCTTTACAGCTCAGCCACACAATTAGCCTCAGGACCTTTACACTGGACAGTCTCTCTGCTTAACACTGTCATTCTCCCTGTAGACTTTGGCATGGTTACCTCCTCATCATGCACCTCCTAGAGGCCTTGCCTGAGCTCCTGACCTAGTGTGGCTTCCTCTGATTCCACTATTCTCCTTCTCTTTCTACCACATCACCTTGTTTTATTTTCATTGTGGCATTTATCACCATATGATGTTTTCTGACATTGTTTTACCCATTGGATAATAATAATACCCATGGAAAGCATGATCCTTATGCGTTTTGTTCATTATGGTATCCCCAGTGCCTAGCAGTACCCAATACACAGTAGGCAATACTGGAGATGGGAAAATGAATAAACAAAGGATGATGGACACGTAGCCTAAAGCAGTCATCTCTAAAGTGAGATGTACACTCAGAAGCCATGAAAGGGGAAATGATCCATTGTGGACAGGAAGAAAATATGAGTGAAGCAGACAGAGACATATATACAATCACATGTTGTTGTTGTTGTTAAGTGCCCTCAAGTTAATTCCAACTCATAGGGTTTCCAAGGAGCAGCTGGTAGGTTTTAACTTCTGACCTTGAGAATCACAGCCTACTGCTGAACCTACAGCACCATATCAGGAGCCCATAAATTCATATATGTCGTCCTTTTTTCCTATGTTTGTGAATAGTTATTGTTGTTATGTGCCGTGGAGTCGGTTCCGGCTCATAGCGACCCTGTACAGGGTTTCTGAGGCTGTAAATCTTTACGGGAGCAGAAAGCCTCATCTTTCTCCTGTGGAACAGCTGGTAGTTTCGAACTGCTGACCCTGAGGTTCGCAGCCCGATTCATAACCACTGCACTAGTAGGACATGTATATAATTTAGAATTTATTTATTTACAAATACTTCGTTTAATATGTATTTTTATTATATGTATATGTTTTATAAATCATATGTATGTATAAATGGAGCTCTGGTGGCATAGTGGGTTTTGTGCTGGCCTGTTAGCTACAAGGCTTTCTGTTCCTATAAAGATTTATAGCCTCAGAAACCCTATATAGATTTGCTATGAATTGGAACTGACTCAACAACACAAAATCAACCATCATATGTATGCATATATTTCTGTCTGTCGTTCTCATATTTTCTTCCTGCCCACAACAGATCATTTCACCTTCATGGCTTCCATGTAGAGTCCTGGCATGGCACTGGTAGGGTAAGCACTGCACTAACTTCAAGTTCAAATCCATCTGCTGCTCCTCAGGTGTCTGCTATGAGTTAGAACCAAGCTGATGACACTTAATGACAACAATAACATGCATGTTGTTGTGTACCGCTGAGTCAGATCTGACTCCTCATTCATACTGATGCTATATGACAGAGTAGAACTGCCCCACAGGGTTCTCAGCTGTAGTATTTACAGGAAGGAGCCCTGGTGGTACAGTGGCTGTGAACCGAAAGGTTGGTGATTGGAACATTCCAGCAGCTCTGTGGGAGAAAGATCACCATCTGGGAAACACTATAGGGCAGTTCTACTCTGTCCTGTGAGTCAGAATGGACTCAAGGCACCTGACAACAACAATCTTTACTCAATATTTTATAGTTAGAGTTTATTATTGTCTAAAGAGTTCAACTATAGTTAGTGAGCGCGTGCTTAAATACCAAAGTTGTCTTTGCTTTCTTAGCTGTAAAGTTCATCTGAAACATACAAAAATAAACACAGTCTTTAAACTTTGAGAGAGGCACTAGGGCATAGCAGTGGAAAAAACTTCGACTCCAGAGTCTAACGAACTTGGGCTACTCTTTTCTGTGTGATTTGAGGAAGCCCTATTTCTCATACCTCTAATCTACAAATTAGGCATGATGCCTACCTCATGGGCATCATGTGAAGAGGAAACAAAATAGTGTGCGTTGAAGGACAAGCACAATTCTTGGTAGGTAAATAATGGGTTTTTCTGAACATCATTTGCCTAGTTCTCTATTTGAAAAGAAAGCTCCACATCATTTAGTATACACACCCTCTGGAACACTCAGGAACATGCTTTTTCTTTTTGCATTTGATTAAACTGAGTTGCTCTTGAATATCTTCTTCTTTAAATAATTTAAGTTAATTTCATGTAAACTACAGCCATCCTTCCTGAGATTGTATTGACCCCTTGATATTTTACCAGAGATACAATCAGGCTCATCCTCTTGCCCTTCCCTGAATTGGCTTTAAAGATGCTGCAGCTGAATTTCTGTAGTACAGATAGCTCTTGTCTTCAGAGTGCGGAGTTGTCACAGTTGTGTGGAAGCAGAGTAAACTGAGAGAAACCAGGGCTTTGGCCTGGGAACCACCTGTGTCCTAGGAGCAGGGCCTCTCCTGAAGAGAGGGAAGAGGGACGGGTGGCCTGTTTGGAGGAGAGGAATTGGGTCAGGAAAGGGAGGACTGAGTTGGGCAGAACTCAGCAGATTCCTTGGCATGTGCTGCAGAAGGATTCCCTGAAGGGCTGCACAGAAAATAAATGTGCTGTGTGCTTGGCAGGCCAGAAACCACAGAGAACCTGGCAATGCTTTTTGAGGATGGAGGAACAAAAAAGCAGACTCCCTAGGTGGTTATTTATAGAGCCGGCAGCAGTAATGATCAGTTAGAAAAATAAATTACAACTCAGTTGAACCTGAAATAACGTTTCTTTTTGCAACTCCAGGCATTCCACACTGGCTTCTTGCTTGCACACCACTCCCTCCTGACGATGTTCCTGGAGGCCGGGGTCAATTCCACGCCAAGCTTACTCATGCCCAACTCCAAAGCTTCAGAGCAGTCAACAAGGCCACAGAAAGGGAGTTTCTGGCTGGAGAGGAGAATTCTGGCTAGAAGACCTCTTTTTTTCCCTCCTGCCCACCCCACTCCCAGTTGCTATGTTGTCCCTCCTTTCTGCTGTTAAAACACCTGTTGCATGCATTGTAGGACAGCTCTTTGCTGGAGTGTGGCATCATGGCACACTGAGCACCCAGCCTCCTTATCCCTTGTTCAAAGTGAGAGCACATACCAGCTTGTGTGTTTGTACTGTAACAAGAGCTTCTTATTGTAACACATCCTGACCAGCTGGTTGCTGACCCTTCTTTCACAAGCCCCCTCCCCACTTAGCCAACAAGCAAGACCACAATGATGTCACACGGACAGCTTGGCAGTGGGGTTACTTTGAGCTTGCCCAGTCCACTGCTCAGTGCCTGACATGTGGGCATCCATCCTGTCTCCCCTCTCCCGCCCATGTGCTCCTTATTTTCTATTCATTTATTAATTCATTTGCTTTTCACTCAACAAGCATGTATTGAGTGTGGGAGACCGCCTTTGAATATCAGGTGCTTTAGGTGTTTGTTTTGGAGTCCTGGTGTGGTACAGTGGGTTAATGCACCAGACTGCAAAGCTGTTTGAGCTACAAGGTCAGTGGTTCAAGCTCACCAGTTGCTCCATGGAAACCCTATACCGGGTCACTCTGGGTCAGAACTGACTTGACGGCACGTAACAAAAACAACAATGATCCAGGTACTGGCAATGTAGAAAGATATGGTACAAGCTAGAGACTGCAAACTGCTGCCACATGGAGTGGCTTTGCCTACAGACACATTTTATTTGGTTCAAACAACAAAATGAAATTAAAAAAAAACTCAGTCTAGTTGTTGAGAGTCAACTCAATTCATGGTGACCCCATATATATCAAAGTAAAACTATGCTCCCTAGGATTTTCAGTGCTCATTGTTTCAGAAGTAAACCACTAGGCTTTACTTTCAAGGCACTGGCTGAACTCGAACTTCCGACCTTTCTGCTAACAGATAAGAGTGCTTATCCATCTGTACAACACTGGATATGTATCTTACATTTGCATTTGCCACTGACACATAAATATGGGGTGATTTCACGTAAGAATTCAGTTACCTAACTTCTCTTGGAAAATCTGAAGTCCAGGCTATCTTGACCTTTATTGTCGCATGGTAGTTTTTGCTCCTTGGGCATCTGCCCACTTTAGTTCACTACAGCTCCTTTCTTACTATTGTCTCGCCAACATCAATACAGTTTCCACCCATTTATGGCACTGTAAGATAAGTACTAGAGTATTAACTACAAAGTTGGCAGTTCAGATACTTCAGATGCACCTGGGAAACCCTATAAAGGGTCGCTATGAATCGGAACTGACTCAGTGACACTTAGCAGCAGCAACAAGAAGATAAGAACTGGACTGCTAACCACAAGTTTGGTGGTTCAAACCCACCAGCCGATCCTTGAAAACCCTACATGGTTCGCTGTGGGTCAGAACTGGCTCAACAGCACTTAACCACAACATTAATCTGCCAAACCCCATGATCACTTGAATTTGTAACTATCATATAGTCTTAATCTCAGGGATTTTATGGTCCAGTGAGGAAGAGAGATGGAGCCATAGTTAATTTTAGTATGTGAAAAGGTCTATGAAACCAAGGTACTTTGGGAACATGGGAGAAGAAAAAAAAAAAAAAGGTTTTGTTGTAAAGTGTCTGGCAGCTTGTGGAAGATGGGTTTGTAACCAGATTTTTAGACACAGCTGGAATAGGCCAAAAGGAAGCTGTAGAGAGCTTCCATACAGCCACCTGGAGCCTGCGGATATTAGATAGAACTCAGAAGTGACTGAGTAGGAATGGGGTGAGAATGCGTGCCCTGAGCAGTTCACCTGTCTGAATCTTTTCAAGGACTCGTGGTGGTGTTAGTTTCCTTTGGGTTGATTCTACCTCATGGTGACTCAATTTGTACAGAATAGAAAAACTAACCCATTGGGTTTTCCAGGCTGTGATTTTTCAGAAGCAGATCACCAAAACAGCTTCCAAGATACCTCTAGGTGGGTTCAAACCTCCAACCTTTTAGTTAGTAGACAAGTGCTTAAGCATCTGTGCTACC
The DNA here is from genome assembly GCF_000296735.1 of Chrysochloris asiatica. NCBI lineage: Eukaryota > Metazoa > Chordata > Mammalia > Afrosoricida > Chrysochloridae > Chrysochloris > Chrysochloris asiatica. Next base: position 608,359 of record NW_006408544.1, on the reverse strand, counting down.
CAGAATCTCCTATAGAAACTGGTGGCAGTGGTGATTGTGTGCTATCAAGTTGATTCTGGCTTGCCCCAACTGTGGATAGGGTTTCTGAGGCTGTAAATATTTATGGGAGCAGAAAACCTTTTTTATCTCCCTTGGAGCAGCTGGTAGATTTGAACTGCTGGCTTTGTGGTTAGTAGACCAATGTATAATTCACTGTGCTACCAGGGCTCCTTCCTATAGAGACTAAGTGGTCGTAATAATCAATTAATAGTAAGTCATTAATTTTTAAGAAGCCATGGTAGTACAGTGGGTTAAGTGCTGGGTTGCCAGCCATAAGATCAGCAGTTTGAGCTCACCTGGTGCAAAACGGATAGGCAGTCTGCTTCCACAAAGATTTACATACAGCCTTGGAAACCCTATGGGAGCAGTTCTACTCTGTCCTATAGGATCTCTGTGAGTTGGAGAAAACTTGATGGCTATGAATTTGGTTTACACTTATCAATTTTTAAATTTTTTAATATTATTTTTTACTGTTCACAGAAAGTTTCCATATATGCTACCCTCCTTGATCCACACAGATACCCTATGCCCACAAATACCTTATGCCATGGATGATTTTGCCATCTCCAGGAAACTGATGCTCAGAGAGATTTAAATGACTTGCCTATGGTTCAGGCCCAACTCTTTCATTCTAAAATATCTCATCATTCCACTACATGCATCCTGTTGCCTCCCAAATACTATATTCAGGTCATCCTGACTCAATCCACCACCCTCAATCCCTGGAACTTCCTGTTTTTTCTTGCCTGTCATTGAGGACACTAGCCTGGGGGAATGTTTTCTTTTCCCACATCCTGCTGAAGTTTATGGAGTCCAAATCCTACTACTGGAAAGAAGTGAAACAGGAAAGAAAGTCTTGAATTCCAGCTTTGGGAAACATATTAATGATGTTCCTGATGCTTATGGTCTGTAATTGTTTTGTATATTCATTCATTCACTCATTCAACAGATACTTGTAGAGAACCTACTACATGCTAAGCACTGTTCTAGGTGTTGGGGTTTAGTGGTGAGCAAGACAGACATAGCCCTGTTCTCTTGGAGTGGACATTCTTAGTGCCAAGTGGTAATGAGCAAGTAGATGATGAGCAAACACTTTAAGACAGCAATAGATAGGGATTATGAAGAAAATGCATAAGAGTTAATGGCTAGAGAGTAATTAATAGAATGTGGTTATGGAATACTCTTCAGAAGGAAGCACACAGCTGAGATTTGGGTGACAAGAAGAAGCCCACCATGAGAAAACTGGGGACAGCAGTTTTCCAGGAACAGCAAGGGCAAAGATACAAATAGAAACTTGGAATGGATTTTTTTTTTTTAAGTTTTTATTGTGAATTAAGTGATAGTGTACATGGAAAGCATCAGTTTTACATTCATTGTTTCATTGCAATGATTAAAATCTCTGTGCATCATCATTCAGTAGTATTTGCTGCTCTTGCCTTTGGGGTTTTCTTTTTTTTTTCAGGGATGGATGGACACAAAAACACTCAGGAATTTATAGTAATTTAAACAACCAAAGGGCACATTCTGCAAGCCTGCCTCCAGCACTCAGCCTTTCTCTTTCCATGTGTCCAGAGTCCTCAGATGCTCCCTCTCTCCATGTCCTCATCTCTACCTCCATCTCTGGTGTAACTGCTTCTTTGGATAGGATCCCACATTCCACCCATGCTCTTCTCCCTTAATGGTCCTAGGGTCCTCTGTTCCTGGACTATAAGATTAACTGTTCCCCACTTTTTTATTACAAAACTTCTACCTTTACAGTTGTGAGAGTCGCAATAAGTCATGATAACAATTACCATTGAATCATAAGAATCATATCCTCTTTTCCTTTCACCAGACCGATGTAGACAAAATGAAAACTATTCAGTGGGGATTCTACCTTCCTCTGCACACTCTGAAACTAAACTCCCTCTTGAAAACTTGTAATCCAGTTACTTCATGCCTTTATAGTCCCCTTCCCCCCTTTTTAGGTAGCCAGTGTCTAGGTTGTCCATGGAATGGCTTTTTAAGGAAACACAATTATTCATAAAAATTCATGGTTGGATTCCCTGTGTTGTCATCACTGTGGCTCAGTGATGCTTTGCCTGAGTGTCTGGTACACATGTGTAATGAAATTCCTGTAAGAAAACTAGTTCTGAATTCTAGGCAGTGGACTCAGTTGAATTTGGACAAACACACTCTGCTCCATCACGTTGTTGTTAAGTGACATCTAGTCGGTTCTGACTCACAGCGACCCTGTTTCCCAGGAGCAACTGGTGGGTTTGAACCACCAGACTTGAGGTTAGCAGTCTAGTGCTTATCCTACAGTACCACACCAGAGCTCATAGCTTTGCTAAGAAATGAGCTTGGCATGATAATGCTTGCTTAAGACTGGAAGACAGAAAAGAGAAGCCTGAGAAGTTTATTGCAGAAACTCCTGGCCCTTATAACTTCAGTGATTACAAATGTCAGAAAGTTTTCTAGGACATGATATATATTATTTTGAGGAGAGTGCTCCTCAAGTTTCCAGTTCTGGTTCTGTTACCAACTAGCTGTGTTTCATTGTTTCTTTGAGCAAGTCACTTAACCTCTCTAAAAGTTTAACGTTGAATCTAGTGAAGGACTTAGATCAAATGAACTGTAAGAAACTCCTTTTATTATTATTATTCTTTAATACTTTAAAATGCAGGCATTTATCAACAGTTCTCTTTGCGTTGCAGCCATTTCTGAGCCTCTCTTTTGTGTGGGATTAGACTGTTATGCTCAAGTGAGTCCAGAGCAGTTGTTTATTAGATGCCATTGAGTCAATTCCAACTCATAGTGATCCAAACACTGTTTGGTCCTGCACCATCCTCACAACTGCTACGCTTGAGCTCATTTTTGCTGCTACAGTTGCCAGTCCATCTCACTGAAGTCGTCTTCTTTTTCACTGATCCTCCACTTTACCAAGCATGATGTCCTTCTCCAGGGACAGGTCCTTACTAATATAAGATGGGTGCTATGCTTGAAGGAGTCCCTGGAGATGCAAACAGTTAAGCATGTGGCTACTAACTGAAAGGCTGGTGGTTCAAACTCACCTATCAGAACTGAACTCTCTTGAGGTAGCCCAGTGGTTCTCAAAGTACAGTCCCTGGACTTGGAGCCTTAGCAACACCTGGTAACTTGTTGGAAACATAAATTCTCACCTTTTACTCCAGGCCTAATGAGTCAGAAATTTGGGGGATGTGACCTAAATATCTGTGCTTTAGCAAAGGTGATTCTGGTGCACACTTAAGTTTGAGAATCACCAGTGTCGAGTATGTGTTGTAGGATTTGAGACTACCAGTGATGGATTGTTACATTCCGGTCTCACTCAGGGGCATAGCAAATGGCTGTGTTCATCCATCTCAGCTTGGCAAACAGTCCTGTGATTGTAAAGCAGAAAGAAATCTCCTGGCCCTTGCTGGTATCTTGTTGCCGTCCTCTTGTGATGTACCTTCTTAAAGGAGATCGTTATTAGCAAGGTACAGGCTCATCCTGAAAGAAGTATTGACTGAGGGCACTATAGCTCCATCTCCATGGAGGCTGATTTAAGTAGACCTATGATTAACTATGGCTAGTTTCATGGTCTGTTTATTTTATTTTTTCAAGCATGATACTGTCCTGAGTCTGTGAGCTTTGGTAGACAGAACTGCTTGCACCTGTGTTGTGAAGCTCTGTGACAATGAGAGGTCTTAGGTGCCGAATTAAAAGTAATATGGTGATCCTGCTAAAGGTGGAACTTAGAGCTCGGATCCAGTTTCATTTCCTGTGTCTTAATGTCCTTCTTATAAAAATAGAATGAGGTGACCAATGGTCCAGATCATGCAGGACTGTCCCATGTTTTCCCTTCCTGTCCCTCTCAGTCTGGTGATCTTGTCCAATCATGGGAAAAACACCTTGACACCATCCTAAAGAGTAAAGGGAAGGCGATTCTGAGAGCAGATTCCAATACCATGCCAGAGGCTGAGGAAACCAGTGCTTGAAGGGAGTGCTCACACGCTAACAGCACCGAAGAGAGAGCTAGAGTTGGGGACCTACAAGCTCAACAGGGGCAGAAGTAAGTTTACTTATCTGTTAGGGTTTAGAGGAGGGCAGCATTAGAAGTAGGTAGGATTTGGGAGGTGGGACTGGGCTGGGTCACAAAGCAAAGAATGAAATACAAATGGATAAAGCAGGAGGAGACAAGGACATGACCGGCAACATGAGCACTTTAACCAAAGCTGGCCTTGCCTTTTGGCTCATGCCTTCTGCCCCTTTCTGTATTATATCATCTCTGATGACCTTATTCCATCTCAGGGTCCTTTCTCTTGTCATTTCCACCCTTGTTAACCTCTTGCCTTCTTCCATCTCCAAGTTTCCTGTTGTATTCCAACTGGTACCCACTCCTGGAAATAGTAGAATAGCAGAGTTCTCTTGTGCTAAGCACTTTCCCTGTTCACAGATACCAGCAATGACCAAGAGCCACCCACATCAGTTCCTGAGCAATCCACCCAAGAACCCATTAAATGGAGGACAACATTATGGGTCTTTCCTACTTTGCAACAGCAAACACTGGAACAAGGGCCAGAGAAGCCAAAGAAGCAACACCGAGACAGTTGTACATTGAATTACCAGTTGTACCAATGGATTTTGTGAGAAGAGACCTACCTGCCTCCATTGGATTTAATCATCCTAGATGGCATTTTTCCTGGGACTTGAAAAAAATCGCACATGTAACTTTTAAACACATTATTTCACCTGTGGTCATTCTGGATTACCTTTCCTATGAGAAAAAGTTAACTTTTTCTCCTTCCAAATTCTAGATGAAATTCTTACCTGAAACTGGATTACTAGATCTTAGTGGTACTTGGCCAGGTCATGTGTTTCCTAATCTAATCCTTATGCCTCCCTCACCCCACCCCGCATCTCCTACCAGGTCAAGACTCATGCAGCAGTGACTCTGCCCTCTCTCGGTGAGGCCCATACATGAGGGTAAGTCAAAACTATTGCTACTGTAGTTCCAGTTCATATATGAACAGGTTTATTCCAAATAAGATATTATTGCTAGCTACAGACAGGTTCCCTCAGTAATACAAGTATTTTAATTTTATTAGGATGACTTCCCAAAAATGTTGAATCCTCTGCTGGGCCCATTAATTCAAAGCAGAGAGGTCAGTTCAGGAGGTTAGGGGACTTTTTGTGAAATTACAAAGTGGGTAATCTTGATAGATATTCTTGAAAGACACAGGAAAACCATGGGGGCTTAGGAAGAAATTTTAAGACAGTTGAAAACTGCACCGGTAAGAAAAAGGTCAGGAAAGTTGCACTGAGCAATTTGTTTCCATCACGACTGTGCACCTGCACATTCTTCAAGGATACCAAGGGCTCCTAGGAGAATTTCATGGGTGAACCTTACCAAGTCCACCCTGATCTTATCCCTTTAGATGTCTTCTTATTCCCCAAACTCAAAGAACATTTAAAAGGAACATGATCAGAGTAACTCCAGGATGCCAAAACTGCTATTTTGACATAATGTCAATCATAAAAGAGTGCAGAATTCTGTGACAAGGATTGAAATGATGGAAACACCACATTGAGAAGCTTATAGAACTTCACATTTTGATACTAAAGATTTAATAAAGATTTCTTGATTTCGTAGCAGTACTTTTTGATTTCCTTCGTATATGACAATGTGCTTTGGTTGGATGTGTGATACAAAGTGTGTTGACATCTTTGTAAATTACAAGACATTTAGAGAATGACTCCATCACTGGCCAAAAGTAGCTCTAAGGGGCATAAGCCTTTATCTTACGATTCTACTTTGTCTGATTCTCTTAACTCTTACTTCTGGCTTTGTAGTGTTTGTCCTGACTCTTTTTTTAGTTGAAAATAATAACTTTGTTTGCTATTTTTCCTTTCTACAAAGCAGTACATGTTTATTACAAAACCAGAAATATAGACTAATAAAAAGAAAAGAAATCATCCCCCAATTTTCTTTACCTCAAAGACAACCACTGAGCCTCTGTTGAAGAACCTTCTAGATGCCTTTCTAGGCATGTATCATCTGATACATACACACACACACACACAAATGTAACAGTATTACCACAAAGCCATATTTTTGATACCACACCTTGTCATTTAATGACTTATCATGAACAACTTTCTCTATCTCAATTCTACAACAATCACATTAGAGTACACATCTGTAGATAAACCATAGTTTATCTAATCTCATATGGTTTGATGTTAAAGTTGTCTCTAATTTTTCTCTATTAAATGTCAATTATGAACATGGCTGTTGTTTATCTTTATATAATTATTTCTTTAAGGCAAATCTCCAGAAGAAGGATCCAAGGAGAGGTAACAAAGGTTGCAAAGACCTCCATGTATGGAGTCAGGAGTAACTGCTTAGTATCCAAATGCCTTAGAGACTGGGCCACTGGGAAGACCACACATGCTCTTTCTTAGATTCTTTATAAGTGCTTGGGTAGAATTACACTCTGTAGGGTTTCAATGGCTCTAATCTTTCAGAAGTAGATTGCCAGGCCTTTCTTCCAAGGTGCCTCTGGGTGGATTTCTAATGTCAATCTTTTGGTTAGTAGTTGAGCACTTAACTGTTTGCACTATCCAGGGATCTCATACATATCCACTGGCCCATTGGCTAAGCTAGCATTTACAAAGGGAGCCTGGTGCAATGGTTAAGCACATGGCTGCTCACCAAAAGGTCAGCAGTTTGAATTTTCAAGCCATTCTGCTGGAGAATAGATCTGAAGATCTGCTTCTCTGAAGATCACAGCCTAAGGCACCTCTGGGGCAGTCCTGCTCTATCACAGAGAGCTACTATGAGTAAGAGCCTACTGGACGGTACATAACAGCAACAACATTTTAGAGTGTGCCCTTTAAATTGTGAGACTTGCTTACTGATGTTCATCCTCCTTGCAGATAACCTCCTTAAAGACATTGTTCATAGCTTTCATTTGCACCTCCAGAGACTGTGGCACCATCTTAAATAACTTATTCTGAAATCTGTTAAATGAAAAATCTAAATGTGAGTAAACAAAATTAAAGGTAAAGGGATTCATGAATTAAAACAAAGTCTCAATGTTTTATGTATGTTCAGACATTTGCATTCATTCATACCCTTCTGTTTGATGGAAAATGTTCTCAAATATTTCATTATAGAAGTGACATTTCAGAAAATCTGAGAACTAGAGGAAAGGACTGTCACCTGTTTCCCCATCCTAATCCAGGGCTAGAAGCATTTTGTTGTTGTTGTTGTTAAGTGCTGTTGAATTGGTTCTGACTCTTAACGACCCTGTGTAGGGTTTCCAAGGAGCAGCTGGTGAGCTGGAACCACTGACCTTGCAGTTCAAACTGATTTTGCAGTCCAGAGCATCCACCCACATTTTAGTGACCTTGAAAAAATTGTAGTAAGATAGTATTGAGGACAAGAACTGAAGAATATATGACTTTTGTGAGTTTTTCCAATATTTTTTTAAACTAAGCATATTCAATAGTATGTCCACGTAGTTCAAAATTAAAATGGTACAAAAGCACATCGAGTAAAAAGTGTATATGTATACCAACCACCGACTTACCTGAAGAGGTCCAGTGGTTCTAATTCCTTGTGTCTTCCTGGAGTAATTTGTGCATACTAAACTATATATGTATGCAAAGTATGAGTTTTTAATGAAGAATTTGACATATTATTACCTCTGTATGTTCCAAGTCCAGACTAAACTATCCTTTGTTGTTCCTAGTGGCTGGCCTGGGATACAGGCATGGTGGTGGTTGGTGGTGGTTATGTGCCGTGGAGTCGATTCTGACCTATAGCGACCCTGTACAGGGTTTCTGAGGCTGTAAATCTTTACGGGAGCAGAAAGCCTCATCTTTCTCCCGCGGGACAGCTGGTAGTTTCAAACTGCTGACCTTAAGGTTTGCAGCCTAATTCGTAACCACTATGCTACCAGATCTCCTTGGGGTACAGGCATAGAAGGATTTAAAAAGGCAGAAAAGTATGTGTGTGTATGTGTGGTGGTGGTGGTGTGTGCTGTGGAATCAATTCCAACTCATAGCAACTCTGTGTAGGGTTTCCGAGGCTGTAAATCTTCATGGGAGTAGAAAGCATCATCTTTCTCCTGTGGGATAGCTGGTAGTTTCAAACTGCTGACCTTGAGGTTAGCAGCCCAACTCGTAACCACTATGCTACCAGAGCTTGTGTGTGTGTTGTTGTTGTTGTTATTGTTAAGTGTTGTCGAGTCAGTTCTGACCCATAATGACCCTGTATAGGGTTTCTGAGGAGCGACTGGTGAGCTTGAACCGCCGACCTTGCAGTTCCAACGCCTTTGCTGTCTGATGCGTTAACCCACAGTGCCAGGAAGTGATTATTATTGAGGAACAGAATGAAGGAAAGAAAAAAAAACCAGAATAGATTGAGCTGATACTATCCTAGGCCCAGGGCATACAGGAATGAAACAAAAGATGACAAAAAGCATTGTCTTCCTGGATATCATTTTACTATGGGACGTGGAAGACACTAAAAATCAGAGACTTACGTAGTATATTAGAATGTGATAAGTGCTATGAAAAGATGCAGTAGGGTGCAGATGGAGAGTGTCAGGGGACAATCTTCAAGCGAGTGATCAGGTTAGATTTGTTTGAGAAGGTAACCTCTGAGCACAGACTTGAAGGAGGTGACAGGGTGAGCCCTGTGTGTATGCAGGAAAAGGGAGGAGACAGTGTAAAGGCCTGCAGCAGAACGCAGCCTCCCCAGCCCTAGCCCTGCTCCCTTGCCTGCCTGCCTCCTTGCCTGCCAGGTGGCTCTCACTGATCTTTGTGCCCTGACTGACCTCCCTCACTTGCTGAAAAAAGAAACCTGGTGTATCTTAACGTGATGAGGTTATTCTCCACCTGTTGTTGTTGTTGTTAGGTGCTATCGAGTCGGTACTGACTCATAGTGACCCTGTGCACAACAGAACGAAACACTGCCCGATTGATCCTGGGCTAACCTCACTATTGTTGCCATGCTTGAGCCCATTGATGCTGCCACTTTGCCAATCCATCTCTCTGGGGTATTCTCCACTAGCTGTTAGTTTTCCCTTTCTCTGAATTTTGATCCTAATGTTTAATTTTACTCCTTCTAAAATAATTCTGTGGTGTGGATGTTAATTTAATCCCAATAAGGAAAGAAGCACGGCAGCATTCTTATAGTAGGAAGAGCAAGACTGAGACTGGAGGTGTTCGGTTTTAAGACAATACTGTCTCGTGTTTTGACACTCTTTGTATTGGGCACATAATTCAATCTCTTCGGTCCTCAGTTTCCTCATTTTGAAATTGAAAGGGTTGACTCAGATGGTCTGGACTATCCCCAACACTGGTTCATAGATTCTGCAACCATATATATACTTAATGTGGGAAATGGCATTGGGTGGTCATTTGAGGCTAATTAGTACAGGGGTGGGGTGGCACAGGGGAACTGGTGGTACAATGGTTAAGTGCTTAGTTGCTAACTGAAAGGCTAAGAGTTTGAAGTCATCGGTGACTTCACAGGAGAAGAGACCTGGAGAATCTACTCCTGTAAAGAGGGCAGCCTAGGAAGCCCTATGGGACAGTTCTTCTCTGTCCTGTAGGCTCGCTATAAGTTGGAATTGACTCAAGGCCACCCAGCAAGAAGACTATGGGTAGTCTAAGGAGACTCTACCCACAGAGGACTCTGTAGGCCTGATAACATGTACTGTGGCCTAGAAGAGATTAGCTTCACCCTTGAAATAGAAATTCCATCTGAGTCAGTTCAGAATCCCTGGTGATGAGAGGAGATGGGCAGCTATGTTAATGACATTCCTCCCTTGTTGTTGTCTTAAAGCCTTGAAAGAGCTGTTTTTCTCCAGGCCTCTTAGTGGAGTTCATCCTTAATCTGCAGGAGAGGTAATCATGGTGGGGTCCAGGCCTCCTCCTGTTTTCCTGGTTTTCTGGCTTCTGTCATCAGCTTGGAAGCTTAGAGTCTTTCATCTGCCTTGGAGAATTAGGCAGTGGGGAGGAAAGGGAGCATGTCATTAGCATCATGGTTGTTTCATGCAGAGCAAAATCACTCAGAATTTTAAAAGCAGAATGTGTGTAACAAGGTTGTGGGGACAGAGCTGGGGCCTTCCACAATTTCATTTTAGGGGAAAATGTTAAGCATGAATAGAAGGCTTTTCTCTTGTTCACTCTTAGAGAGTGAGTCACCTTGGTTGTAGTTATATTCATGCTGATTCCTCAGCATTTCCTGTGCTTTTTCTTAAACTACCCATCCATAACATTCTCAGACGCTCCTCTACAGGGCAACAGAAAAGTGGCTTCCAGAATTTAGTTTCTGTTCCCTAACTGGGAACTATGTTCTCTCAGCATTATATATGCCCATATATAGGCCCCTGCACACTCTGTTGGAAATATATTCTGAGATGTTTAATGTGTTTAAATTAGCTTCTGATTTATGCTGTTCTCCCAGTACTTCTTTTTTAAATACAAAAATCCCTCTGTTACTTCTTACATTCCGTGTGATGCCCTTTGTCTCCATCAACTGCTGTGGAGAGAAATTTTGTTTGGAATATTCATAACAAGTCTATCGCTAATTATCACTTTAACAATGTGTTATGGAGTGTATCCATGCAGTCATCTGGAAAGGCACAGATGCCAGGAAATTTGGGATTTGCTGTGCACTGTGTGTGCCCACTTAGTGTTTGATCAGCTCTTTGCTTTGGGAAGAAGTGGAGGTGCTTCATAAGGGAGAAAGAAGGGCTGACTTTGCATCTGAATCCCTCCTTCCTGTCTTCTTAGCAACAATCTCCAGGATGCTTCTGAGGGTAAGAACAGCTTACCATAAAACAAAAAGCTTTCCCATGTCAAAGTCCCATTCTAGAAAGCTACAGAAATTGGATCTCTAAGCAGCCTAGGTCAGTGCCAAATGGATAGATCATAGACATAGCTCTAATCTTGGATGGAAAAAGGCCAATGGCCTTAGTACCTTACTGACATTCTAGCAAGAAGGATGAGGTCAGAATGACCACCAGGTTGGCTGACTTCAGAAGCAAAAGCAATGGATCTTCACCACCCAGAAGAGGACAAGCATGAAGGCCTTTCCCTTTTCTTCCTTCTGATTTCTTTTAATTCTAGGGATGAAGAATTAACTCAAGCTGGGTTCCTTCTTCAGGATTCTTGAGGAGTCTGAGCTTTGGGAGTTAAGACTGATATCTTTGCTGGGGCACATGGAGAGATTTCTACCAAGACTTTCTGATGGGCACTGATGAAGTCCCAGAGGCTGCCTACAAATGAGATTGAGAGTAATGTAGCACAATGGAGCAGAATCGCCTGGTGGAAGAGTTCCATCCTTAGGCAGTGATACATCAAATAGTCTTTTGAAAGACTAGTAATGGGATGGCAGAGAATGAATTTCCAAGTCTGGTATGACTTTGTGAATCCTGCTTTTAACACTGGTGGGGAATTCAGGCTTGCTGTTTTCTGTATATTCGTGGAATATTCTCAGGGATGTAATTTGGATGGTTGTAGAGTTGAATCTGTTATAATGAACTAATTTATCACGAGTAGCAGTCTCTGAGTGGTGTAAATGGTCAAGTGTTCAGCCATTAACCAAAAGATTTGTGGTTCAAGTCCATCTAGTGACTGGCTGATCTGCTTCTCAAAGTTCAGACATGGAAAACCCCTATGGAGTATAGTTCTACTCTGACATACCTAGAGTTATAATGGGGGACCTGGTTTTGCTAGCAGTTAGTTTAGAAATAATGAAAGTTCTTGTTGTTTATTGAGTGCATAGTATATGCTAGGCACATTATTCATCATCATCATCATTAACAGAGCATTTGTAATGTACCAAACTCTAAGTATCATCCCTCATTGGGTATTTGAAGAAAGCTCTTATTGGACTCTTTTATTTATGTGTAAGGAAAGAAAGACTCAGAGAGTTCAATATATTGAAAAACTGGCACCACTGGTAAATTGTTTCTCCCTCCCATTTTAAAGCAGTAGAAAGAAGTGTCTGAGGAACAATAAGGTGGGATGAAGGGAAAAGGACCGCTCCTGACTCTGTATGGTGGAGGGGTGGGCCCATCCTGCAGCGATAGCACTCCATGGTTGGCCTTATCAGTGCTCCAGACATTTGCCTTTGTGGGCTTTCCACCTGCTTGAACACTTTGTAAATGTTTACTCTTGCTACTTTTTAAAAGAATCGATTCAATAAGCCTTGGAGCTATGGACATTTGATTTGTTTGGGGCCAGGGTGAGATCCTGGAGGAATAAGAACTATGAGTGAATTTAAGAGGAAAAATTCTAAGTGTATTTATTTTAAAAACCTAAACAACAGCAACAACAAAACCAGTCACCACAAGCAGACTTTGATGAAGCCATCATCAAAAAGCAGTTCTATGTGGGCAGGTGTATTGTGTGGGGACCAGGGAGGGGAAGAAGTGGTGGGGTTTGTGGGTGGAAACGCCAGGCTGACTTTGTTACTGTTTGGTAGGGGCCCAGGGGGCAGAGTGGGGCACTTCTATTAAGTGTGCCAATACCACCACTAATAGGTGGGTGATTCAACTCCTTCCTGCATTTTATTACTGGACAGAGACTCTAACAGCTCTTTGATTTAGCAAGTTAATAAAGAAAGCTCTCAGGCCCCACTCTTTAACCACTGACTGGGTCGCCTGGGGCTTGTTGCTTTCTGGGAACACTTCTGATACTGTTTTAGAATTCCAAAGAGAGAAAGTTGTGGAATTTTCAAGTTCTACCAGAATCCCTTCATTCTTTCCTGGGCAGCCTGACCAGCTTTGGGTACCTATGCCAGTGCCAAGTTCCTGTCACAATTATCTTCATCCAGGGGCTGTCTGATTAGAAGAGCTGGGGGTCGGATTGAGATCTATATGGAGGTTAAGATCTGAATTAGCTGATAACCCTGGACTATTGGGTATGGATTGGGCCCTATAGGAAGTAGGAAAAGAGAAGTGGAGCCTGTGTGAATTCATTAATAGAAGGTGGTGTGGAGAGAGCAAGGCTCAGCTTTCTCAACCAGTTCTAGGTAGCACCACCCAAAGAACTTTCTGTAATAATGGAAGCTTTCTATACAGTAGTCTGGATGAGCATTCTCTGAGCTACATGATTCATTAGTTGCATTCAGGGAGAAGGGTGCCATGAGAGCATGCCATGGGAGCAGTTTCTGCTGCAGAGGTCTTTGTCTGTGCTCAGTATATGAGTGTGAGTCACAGGCCTCTGGAGCTGATAGGAACCTTAGGAATGATCACAACCAGTTGTGTTATTGATTCTTAAACCACCAGAGTTTCTCCTTCAAAGGAATATAGGTATAGGTTCTTCAAGAAAAGTAGGTCCCAAGAGGTAGAAAATTTGACAAACAGCAAGTTGTTTGATGAATATTATTTATTGGCAGATTTCTGATTGCTTCATCCCTGGCTCCTCCTTAAATCGTTGGCACCCTTTTGAGAGAAGATAGCTCATTTTCCTTGTCAGCTTGTCCAGTATATACGAACTGAGATTTCTGCTGTAGGATTAGATGCCAATTTGATCTCAATTCCATGAGATCAATTCCATAAGAATACTGTTTTGCAGACTGATTGAGATTTGTCAGTTTTATGTGGTTGTCCCTTCCAGCCACCATACATTGAGTGCCCGCTATGTGCCAGGTACCAGGCAAAGTCCCACACTGCATCATGTCATTCAATCTCTTTGGCTTGGCAAGATTGTTTTTGCAGATCTCATTTTATAGATGAGGAAACTGAGGCTCATAGAAGAGCGAGCAGCATTCAAAGCTAGTGTTCTTTTCACAGGGAGATATCACCTCCCTATGAAGATGGTGATAAATGCAAAATGTCCGGAACAAATTGTAAAGAAGATCCTGAAACATTTAGGGTGTCATTGAAGGTCAAGGATCCAATGATTCAGCATGGGTGGGAGAGGGAGGCCAGACCTGAGACTGACAGGTGGATGTAGGTTGACCCAGTGTCCCAGCAGCAGTGCTATGGATTCTAAGAGTGTGGTAAAAATGTAAAGAGTTCATGGGTCATCTGCATCCAAGGAACAGAATTCCGTATCCTTTATACGCTGAAAGGAAGAGCTTCAACATAGACTCCTGCAGCAAAAGATGTCACAGAATGTCTGCATTACATGCATTTAGGTTTAGCCTGGGGCCCCACAGGGCAAAGAGGGACACTCCCTTTGTAAGAGAGTGGCCATTGTAAGAGGCAGAAAGAGAGACAAAACTGGCAGGGGCCAACCAGAACCCAAGGTGGTAGGGATGTAGTATAAATAGTAGTCCATATAATTCATCGGTAGCAAATAATTCACTGAGCACCTGTGGATAGCAATCATTGCTCCGGGAATGGGGACACATGGGGTAGAAAGCTATCATCCCTGCCTGTAATTCCTGTGTTTTAGAATGAGACACAGACATAAATATAAAACAAGTGAATAAGGCTGTGTCAGGGACTGACATGTGCTCTGAAGATAAAAGAGCAATGTGTGATTGAGTGATTGAAGGCTGCTTTCCCTAGAGTGATAGGAAGGTTTCTCTTTAGAGGTAGCATTTGAGAGATGACCTGAATGATGAGAAGGAGGCATCCACGTGGACATGTGGGGGAGAATGTTCAAAGCAGTAGGGAGGGTAGGTGCAGAGTCCCAGAGACAGGAATTGGTTTGCTGTGTTTGTTTATGCAGAGCAAAAAGAAGGCCATTGGACTAGCTCCCAGTGAACTAGTAAAATTAAGATGGGGAGAGATGAGGATCATGAGGTGGGTAAGGGCCAGATCTATAGTCTCTTGTAGACTTTGGTAAGGATTTGGTATTGGGAATCCCTTGGAATGTTGTAAGTAGAGGAAGGATACGAATAGCTATGCAGTTGTGGATTTTAGAATAGAAAGAGTGGAAATACAGAATTCCAGGCATGGAATGATGGTGGCTTGGACTAGGGTTTGGCATTGGCAATGGAGAAAATTATTGGAGTTGGGATATGCTTTGAAAGTAGAGCCAACAGGGATTTGCTGGTGGTTTGGACATGAGTAAAATGGGAAGAAAAAAAGCCAGGATGACTCCTAGCTGTGGTGTGCTGGTCACATCTTTCCACGGCGTACTCCTGGGGGCTTGTCACACTCTTTTTGACTCTCACTAATTGCCTGCATGGGCCAACTCTAGAAATAAATGAGAATTGGACAAAGACTCAGAAATTTTGGGGTAGTAAAACAATCAGTCCACAGATGTCAGCCCTTAGACTCTGCTTTGCTGCAGGGAGCAGAGAAACATACCTAGACTGTCTTGTTGGAGTTGACTGTAGGCATATGGGATGTGAAAAAGTCCAGGAAACTATCCTGGCGGCTACAGTCTGGCCCCACAGAGAACCATAGCACCCAAAGTCACCTCTGAAGATGCACTTCTAAGAAATTAACCTTTGAAAACCCTATGGACCAAAGTTCTAATCTGACACACAAGGGACCACCATGAGTTGGAGTTGACTTGATAGCCACTGGTTTGCATTTTATTTGATAGGGTTAAGGATAGCCAGACAGAGCTCATAGAACAGTGGCAATGACAAGAACCACTGGGAAAAAGCTTGTGCACCTGTGCACTAGAGAGAGTTGTACACTCAGACCTTGGACCCAGCAAAACAGGCAGTGGAGGTATCTGTGAAGATGACCCCCTTTCCAGCAAGGGGAATTTGGTTCTAGGTGGAGTAAGAGAAGTTCTGATAAGATCTAAAAAAAAGACCAATGGATCTTTCAGATACCTATCACCTATCCTGTTTCCGTCCTCTTGTGAGGAGGGCATGTTAGGCAAAGTGTAGGTTTCTGGAGGCCTTTGTAGCCTCAAAATCTTACTCCTGCCTGTATTTGGGACCTCCTTGCAGATAGGCAAGCAGACACTGGGGATCAGGTCTTTTCTGGGATTGTATGAAGTGTTGTGGTGGTCGAGTCTGAGTTAAAGGGCAAATTCTCTCTTCTTCAGTTGCGTCCCCTTAAGGGGCTTGTGGCTCTACCCTTTCACACCTGGGAGACAACCAGGCCAAGTTCAGAGAAATCTTCTTTTAAGCAGTTTCTGTCCTCAGATCTTGAATTTCCCACCCTGGCCGCTCTGTGTTTATACTTGTCCAGATGCCCTGAGTACCACTAGCAGATGTGAAGGACTCTGAAACTATTGTATGGGCATGTTATCACTTGGCCTCAGATGAGATACCTGTGTTTACTTTGATGCATGAAGTCAGCTGGCTCAAAGTTGGCTTTTGAGCAAGCTCACCTCTTTCTTGGACCACAGAATCCTCCTACTGTTTTTTTTTTTTAAGGTTTTTATTGTAGATTGAGTGCAAGTTTGATGACAGGGCATATCATCAGTTTTACATTCAAGAAATCATATACCTTGTTTCATTACATTGATTATAATCCCCTCCATGTACCATCAGTTAATAGTATTTCTCTCTATCCACTTTAGCTTTTTAAAAAACACACAAACAAAAACCCCACTCAGGCATATATAATAATTTACATTTCCAAAGGGCACATTCTGCAAGTCTGCTCCTGGCCACCAGTTCTTAGTCCTTCTCTTCTTAGTCCATGAATCCAGAGTTCTCAGCCACTCCCCATCTCCATGACCCCATCTCTGGCGCTGCTGCTTCTCTGGATAAGGTCCAGCATTCTGCTTGTGCGTTCCTCTCTTGATGGTCCTAGAATCCTCTGTTTCTGGACTGTAAGATTAACCACTCCCCTGTTTTTCTTACAAAACTTCTACCTTTACAATTGTGACAGTCGC
>NW_006408544.1:583883-588955 GCF_000296735.1 Chrysochloris asiatica | reverse complement strand
TCCAACCTTCTAAATATTCCTTTATATGTGGTTCAGAGTTCTGGGACCATACCTTGAGCCTGCTTGGTCGGGTATTCTGTGTTGTTGTTGACAGAGCTCCTTTACTGCACTTCCACCGATCCGCCATCTTGTTTGTTCTCCCTGCTACTCTTTTTGTTGTAGTAATTCAAAATACTTTGGTTGTTGTTGGTGTTTATGTGCTATGGAGTTGGTTCTGACTCATAGTGACTCTCTATATGGTTTTTGAAGCTATAAATATTTTCAGGAAAAGAAAGCCTCGTCTTTCTCCCATGGAACAGTTGGTAGTTGGTAGTTTTGAACTGCTAACCTAGAGGTTAGCAGCCCGACTTGTAACCACTATGCTACCTTAGAGGCAGATTTTGGAGTCCACTGTCCTGACTCAACCTCTCCCAACATTGTTTCTGTGTCTCTAAGATAGATAGGGAGTCCTGGTGTGAAGCTATAGGATAAGCACTTGACCACAAATTTGATTTGAACTGCAAGGTTGGCAGTTCAAACTCACCAGCTCCTCAGAAGCCCTATACAGGGTTGCTATGCATTGGAACCGACTCGACAGCACTTAACAACAACAAGATGGGTATAGTGATATTGTTTCACTTTAGTTTCTTCCTTTCTCTAAGCTATTGGATCTCAAACATAGTTGGTTAAGACCTCAAAAACCAACTTTCCCATGTGGCCTTTGTTTTGTGTGGGAAACTGGACTTGATGACCTCTAAGTTTCCTGTCAATGTTGGAACTATAAGTCAGTGTCAAGAACAAAACATTGTGGCCAGAAGAGCCATGTGGAGACTGATAGACCCTTGCTTTGAGAACCACTGTTCCAAGCATTTGCTCCTGTTAACTGGTTGGACCCATACACTATGGAAATTAACTTCTGGGGCATGGATAATTGTAAACCCTTCACTTTATGTTGCATTGAAGAATGTTTTAGCTGAAGTATTGTTTCTGTCTTTTTCCCTTAAAACAAAGAGCCACTGCTTCCATTTGTAGCATTCTCCCCAGACCAGGGACTACAGTTCAAGGTCCTCATTTCTAAGAAAGATTTGCGCTCCGAGGACGCTGTGATAGATGCAGAAACAAAGTCTAGACCTAACTGTAAAGCTCAACCAGGGCTCTCAGCTGGAGGAATAACAAGAGTGGAGGGTAAAAACAACCTGGATTTTGAAGTCAGACAGCTATTAGTTTAAATCCAGGTTTCAGCATTTACTAATTGGGTGTTTTGGGGTGTGTTCGGTAATCTCTTAGTTTCCCTTCTGTATAATGGGAATCAGAGGTAGTTGTGAAGATGAAGTAAAATAACATTTAAAGGATTTGACACATTGTTTGAACATTTTTACTAATGACCTAATATGTGCCGGAAACTGTGCTGGAGGCTAGGGATTAGCAGACACATTTCTAGCCCTCAGAAACTCATATCTTAGTGGGAAATGGGCCAATAAATAAGCAAATGCCTGCTCCTTCATGTATGAGTTTTATGGTTTCTAATGTGCTTTCAGAAGTCCTGGTGTGGCGCTGTGGGTCAATGTGCCAGATTGAAAAGCTATTTGAACTGCAAGGTTGGCGGTTCAAGCTCACCAGCTGCTCCTCGGAAACCCTATACAGGGTTGCTATGGGCTGGACTCGATTCGATGGCATTTAACAACAACAACATCGTGTTTTCAGACACACCTTGTGATTTGATTACTAGGGCTACCCTAGAGGGTAGGGATGATCAGGAGTGGGTTATTTAATAAGCAAGATAAACTTATTTTACTGGTTTGTTTGTGTGTATTTACTGATTCATTTGTGTGTATTTACTGATTTGTTTGTGTGTTTTTACTGATTTATTTGTGTATATTTACTACTGATCTGTGGTGGTGGTGGTGTGCCGTGGAGTTGGTTCCAACTCTTAGCAACCCTGTATAGGGTTTCTGAGACTGTAAATCTTTATAGGAGCAGAAAGTCTCATCTTTCACCCACAGAACAGCTAGTAGTTTTGAACTACAGACCTTGAGGTTAGCAGCCCAATTCATAATCACTGCGCTACCAGAGCTCCTTACTGATCTTAAACACATTTAAGATCCTTAACTCTAAGATGGATAATAATAGTACCTACTTCAAAGAAACTGGGAAAGATGGTAAGAGCCAACATTCCTTGAGCACTGCCTCTGTGCAGAAGCTGCTCTCAGTATCTTATGGAATCACAGATTTGTGCCTGGGCAGGCTCACCCAATGCCAGCGTTTATTATTAGTTCATAGAAAGGAACCCTGATGGTGCGGTGGTTCAACACTCAGCTACTCACTGAAAGGTTGGCAGTTTGAACCCACCTAGTGTGGCACTGTAGGATAAGCACTGGACCACAAGGTTGGTAGTTCAAGCTCACCAGCTACTCCTTGGAAACCCTATACACAGTCTCTATGAGTCAGGGCCGACTCAGCAACACTTAACAACAACAGCAACAACAAGTGGCTCTTTGGGGAACATGGTGACTCTGTAGGATAAGCACTAGACTGTGAACCACAAGGTTGATTGTTCAAGCCCACCAGCTGCTCTACAGGAGAAAAATGAGGCTTTCTGTGCCTACAAAGATTTATTGCCTCAGAAACTCTATTACAGGGTCACTATGAGTTGGAACCAACTCCACGGCATTTAATAACAACAGAGGTTCTATGGGAGAAAGAGCTGGCAATCTGCTTCCATGAAGATTACAGTTGAGAAAGCCCTACAAGGCAGCTCTGCTCTGTCACATGTAGTCATGGAGTTGACAGTTGACTTCATGACACGCAACGACAACAGGATTTGAGAAAGAGGCTACACTTTTCATGGTATGTATGTGA
The DNA here is from genome assembly GCF_000296735.1 of Chrysochloris asiatica. Taxonomy (NCBI): domain Eukaryota; kingdom Metazoa; phylum Chordata; class Mammalia; order Afrosoricida; family Chrysochloridae; genus Chrysochloris; species Chrysochloris asiatica. Next base: position 586,117 of record NW_006408544.1, on the reverse strand, counting down.
AAGAGGTGTTGTTATGTTCTGTCGAGTCAGTTCTGACCCATATTGACCCTGCATGGGGTTTATGAGGAGCATCTTGTGAGCTTGAACCACCAATCTTGCAGTTTAAATGGCTTTGCCGTCTGGCGCATTAACCCACAGTGCCACACCAGGACTCCATAGGGTAGTGGTTACGAATCAAGCTGCTAACCTCAGGGTCATCGGTTCGAAACTACCAGCTGTTCCACAGGAGAAAGATGAGGCTTTCTGATCCCATAAAGATTTACAGCCTTGGAAATCCTGTCCAGGGTCGCTATGAGTCAGAACCGACTCCACAGCACATAACAACAACAACAATGTGAAAGAGGGCAGTGGTTAATTCACAGTACTCTAAAACTTTGATGAATCCCATCTTGAACATATTTTGTACATAAATGTAGAATCTCAAATGAAATGTTTTCTACCATTTGTGTAGTCATGAAATTGGCATCTGGACATCCTTGCTCATCAACATTGTGAGATGCTCTGGGAAGTTCCCTTCAGCTTAAAATTATATGATTCCCATGTAGTTGGCAGACAGAACAATTCTGGGCTGAGTAACTGTAAAATTATAGCATGCGAGAGCTGTCAGAACCCCTAACGATCATCACAGTCATCTACATTTTTTTGTACATGAGAAAACTGATGCTCAGAGAGGTCACATGACTTGGCCAAGGCAACTCAACTGGTAAATGGCAGAAACAGAGCTAGAAGTGAGGGTTTCTCACTTTCAGTGCAGTGCTTTTTACTCTGACTAGGTCAGCGTCTTCTCATTCATCCATTCAATAAATCTATTTTTTAAAAGTTTACATTGTGCTGGGTGCTACTTATAAGCTAGAGATATAATGGTAAACAGCATAGCAAGCTGTATGGCCTCTGGAGATTATAACCTATGGGGAAAGGAGGAGAAAAGATCATGAACAAGTAAAAAAACACACCAAAGAACATGATAATTTCAGGTATAGATAACTTCACTGAAGGAGATAAAAGGGGATAACATCCTAGCAATTGAGTTGAGGAGAGAAGCATTAGAACCGTTAGATAAGACTTCTCTACAATGGTGACATTTGAGATCAGCCATGACAAAGTGAGAGACTGAGTCATTCATGTAAATATGGACATAATGAGCTTCTAGGAAAACTCAACTTATTCCCACCTTCCACTCTCAACCTTGTACCAACTCTCCCATAGAGTTCTCCAGGAAACAGACTCAGAGATGGAGATCTGAGTCCAAGAGTTTAGTGGGAAATAAGGGAAGCAGGACTGGACAGAGGAAAAAGTTGGGCAGTCACAATTCTATAGAATCCTTTCTCTGAGATGGCTCTTCACAGTTGATCCATACCTGCCTTGTCTGAATATTTGTTTCTTTATCATATACCAAAAGCAAAACAAAACTTATTGGGTCAAGTTGATTCCAACTCAAAGTAACCCTATGTGGTTGTTAAGTGCCGTCGAGTCAGTTCTGACTCATAGTGCCCCTGTGTAGGGTTTCTGAGGAGAGGCTGTTGAACTTCAACCGTTGACCTTACAGTTTAAAGCGACTTTGTTGTCCAGTGCATGAACCCCCAGCGCCACACCAGGACTCCAACCTATAGGAGAGAGTAAAACTGTACCATAGGGCTTCCAAGATTGTAAATCTTTACAACAGCAGATGGCCATGTCTTACTCCACTGGAGTAGTTAACGGGTTCAAATAGCTAATCCTTTAGTTAGCAGCCAAGTGCTTATCCACTGCACCACCAGGGCTCCGCCCTATTTATCACAAATGAGTTGATATATACTGACTTTCAACTAGCAGGTTTGGCATTGGAGGGGCAGAAATTAAATAAGTAAATTTCCCTTCTTGGAGTTTATAGATCTTTGGAGGCAGTAAGACAAATAGAGGGACAATTAGATTGTCTCTCCCTTGAGCTCTTGCAGCCAATGAATTATACTGAAGTAGTTTTTCTTTTCTGTGCTGGACATTGTAGTCATATAGAAATTCAAGTCCATGTGGTGAGTGAGAATTTTATATTAACTGTGCCACACTTGAATATGCTCACCTTTATTTAATGGACAGATGCCATAGGAGTTTGGTAAATCCATTTGATTAGTTTCTTTGGGGAGAAGGAAGAAGGAAAGGAAGATGAATTGCTTTGAAGCACCCTAATAATAAAGGAGCTCTGGTAGTGTAGTGGTTACAAATCGGGCTGCTAACCTCAAGGTCAGCAGTTCGAAACT
>NW_006408544.1:578748-581538 GCF_000296735.1 Chrysochloris asiatica | reverse complement strand
TATACAGGGTTGCTATGAATCAGAACCAACTTGACAGCATGTAACAGCAACAACAACAACAATATCAGGTACCGGGCCCTATTCTATAACATCTTTGCCTCAGAGAATTTAAATTCTCAAGAGGGAAGAAAGACAAAGAAACAAGTTCATATAAAACATGTCATGGTGACGAGTGCTGTAGGGTTAAATAAAGCAGGCAAAGGGGAGAGTCAATTCCGCAGCCACCCTCTGATAAGTGGCATCATACCGTTTTACTGGTGGTGAAACTTAAGTTCTGTGGAGTTAATTCACTTTCCATGGTCCTACAACTTTTGAATCACAGAATCAAGACTCATATTCAAGACTTCCTCAAGTTATGAAAAAGGCTTAACACCCGATGTCAAACTTGGAGCTGGGACTGAAGGTGCAGTTGGGGAAACATAGGAGTTTGGACATCTGCCCTCAAGGAGAGTTCAGCCTGGGTTGGAAAAGGATAAGAAGAGAGGTAATTGGTTAACTCAGGGCCATGACTACTTTGACTGGGGTTTGCACAGAGAGCTTGGGGGGCATCCTCTCAGGAGCTTCCACACTGCCCAAAGCTCCTAGAATCAGAAGGGTTCAAAGTGAGATTTGGAGAGTGTAATGGCTGAACAAGCAGAACAAGTGATTTCCAGGCAGAGGAAAAAGCAATTGCAAAGACAGGGAGGAAGCTTGTTGGGAAGCTATACGTAAAATAATGGATGTTCCTACCAAAGAAAATTCTAGAACCAGATGGTTTAAGTAGTGAATGCTACCAAGCGTTTAAAGGAGAATGAACACAATCTTTCTAAAAGTCCTCCAAAAAATAGAAGATAAAATGATTCCTCATTCTATGAGGCCAACATTACGTTGATATCAAAGCCAGAAAAAGACAACACAAGAAAAGGAAATTATCCCTTATGAATAGATGTAAAAATCCTTAACAGAAAAACTAGCAAACCAAATCCAACAGCTTATTAAAAGGATTATCCATCATGACCAAGTAGGATTTCTACTAAGCGTGTACCATGTTCCACATAAGAACATCAATCAGCATAATACAATATATTAATAGAACAAAAGAAAAATAGAACCCACATAACCATCTCAAGTGATGCAGAAAAGGTGGTTGACAAAAATCCAACACCCTTTTATGATAAAAAACACTCAGCAAACTAGAAATAGAAGGCAAACTTCTCAATATGATTAAAGAGTATTTATGAAAAATCCATTGTGAACATCAGACTCAATGGTTAGAGATTGACTGTTTTCCTGCTGAGATCAGTAACAAGACAAAACTGTCTGCTTTAAAAAAACAAAACCAAAAACAACTGTCTGCTTTAACCACATTGTACTAAAAGTTATAGCTAGAGCCAGTAGGCTAGAAAGAAGAAGAAGAAAAAGGTATCCAAATACTAAAGGAAGAAGTTCAATGATCCCTATTTATAAATGACATCATGATCTTATATATAGAAAATCCCAGAGTTTACAAGAAAGCCACTAGAGCTAATAAATGAATTCAGCAAAGTTGCAGGGTACATGGTCAACCAAAAAATTAGTTGTATTTCTGTACACAAGCAATGAATAAATTGAAATTGCATCTAAAAGAATAAAATACCTAGGAATAAATTTAACTAGGGAGGTGAAAGACTTGTACACTTAAAACTGTAAAACATTGCTGAAAGAAACTAAAGAAGGCCTAAATGAATGGAAATAAATTTCATGTTCATGATGAAAAGACTTAATATTGTTAAAATGTCAGTAGTACCCAAAGTAATTTATAGATCAATGCAATCACTGCCAAAAGTCCACATCCTTTTTTTGCAGAGATGAAAAAACTGATCCTCAAATTCATGTGGAATTGCAATAGACCTCAAATAGCCAAAATAATCTTGAAAAATAACAAAATAGGAGGACTTATGGTGTGGCACTGTGGGTTAATGTGTCAGACTGCAAAGCTGTTTGAACTGCACGGTCGGTTGTTCAAGCTCAGCAGCTGCTCCTTGGAAACCCTGTACAGGGTCGCTAAGGGTTGGAATCGACTCGACGGCACTTAACAATAACAAATAGCCAAATTAATCTTGAAAAATAACAAAATAAGAAGACTTATACTTCTCACGGTGCGCTGGTGTGGTGCTGTGGGTCAATGCACTGGACTGCAAAGTCAATTTGAACCACAAGGTTGGCGGTTCAAGCTCACCAGCTGCTCCTTGGAAACCCTTTACAGGGTTGCTATGGGTTGGAACCAACTTGATGGCACTTAACGGCAATACTTCTCATAATGTAAATTTCAAGATGTTCTACAAAGCTACAGTAATGGAAATTGTGGAACTGGTGTAAGGACAGAAATATAAACCAATGGAATTGAATTGAGAGGCTAGACAGAGCCCATATGTCTATTGCCAGCATATTTTTAACAAGGTATCAAGTCTATTAAATGAGGAAAGAATAATTTCTTCAGTTTAAAAATGGTGCTGGGAAAAAATGGGTTTCCATATACAGAAGAATGAAATTGGACCCCTACTTCACACTATGTGTGAAAAGTAACTCAGAATGAATTAATCACCTATATAAAGGAGCTAAAATTATAAAACTATTAGAAGAAGATATAGGGATATATCTTCAGGGTCTTACATATGACAATGGATTCTTAGATATGACATCAAAACCATGAGCAACAAAATAAAAGATACATAAATTGGACTTCATTAAAATTAAATTTGTTTTTGTCCATAAAAACATACTTTAAAGAAAGTGAGAAAATCTAGTGTAGGTGGAACTATTTGGTAACTA
>NW_006408544.1:574786-577453 GCF_000296735.1 Chrysochloris asiatica | reverse complement strand
ACCCCCCTTTAGTATGGGTTCTTTTCCTTAGTCTTTTACAGTAGTGGTCCTATGCAGTATTTCTCTTTTATTTTTTTTTGTGATTGACTACCCAATGGACTCTTGATGTAGCACTGTGGGATAATGTACTGGACCGAAAGGTTTGTTTGAACCACAAGGTCAATGATACAAACTCACCAGCTGCTCTTAGGAAGTCCTATAAGGGTCACTATGCTACTTGATAAGGAGCCCTGATGGCACTGTAGGATAAGCACTGGACTGCATTTTAAACCAACCAACTGCTGGAGAGAGACTTTCTGCTTCTGTAAAAATGTACAGCCTTGGAAACCTGTATAGGGTTGCTGTGAGCCAGAATTTACCTGATGGCAGTGGGTATATACTTGAGAAGGTTTGAATATCCAGAACATATAAAGAACTATAACATTGTTAAAGAGACAAACAACCTAGTCAAAACTGGGTAAAAAACTTTAATAGACAGTTCTCCAAACAAGATATATATGAAATTCCATGACACCTGAGACTTGCAAACTCACTAGAAGCTCCAAATAAATGCTACTAATCCAAGACCCCTGGTGTGTCATTGTAGGATAAGCACTGAACCACAGGTTGATTTGAACTTCAAAGTTGTCCATTCAAATCCATCAGTCACTCCTTGGAAACCCTATACAGGGTCGCTCTGGGTCAGAACAGATTCAATGGCACTAAACAACATCAAATGCAAGACCAAGCACTCTATTTAGAATCCACCCATTTTCCTGATTCCCTAGATTCCTCACTTAGCCTCTTCTAGTAGCAGGGCCTGAAGTTTACAGTCTCTTTTCTCTCTGACAGTAATCTTGGGAAGAAAACTATGCAAAAGAGAAATAAGCCTTTGGTTGTTGTTGTTGTTAAGTGCCATCAAGTTGGTTCTGACTCATAGCAACCCAGAATAGGGTTTCCAAGGAGTGATTGGTGAGTTTGAACCACTGATCCTGTGGTTCAAACCGACCTTATAGTCCTGCGTGTATCCTGTGCCACACCAGGACTCCTTTTATAGAATGTTGATTAATGGGTGATGGAGCATGCTCACAAGACAATAATGGGATAATGCTACTTGTGAAAGAGAAGTCTTCAAATCAACCCCATCCTAGAGCTAACTGTAACAGAGGCATAGTCCAGATCCAAAATTATCAAAGTTGAGCAAGTCATGCACTGCTCAACCTTGGGGTCATTATTTATATCATGGATCATCACTGTCTCAGACTGTAGGGATGTAAAGCTGATCAAGGAAACAAGGGATGTCTAGAAGTCATTTTCAAAGTACCATGGAGTCGGTTCCGACTCTTAGTGACCCTGCGCAGGGTTTCTGAGGCTGTAAATCTTTACGGGAGTCTTAGTCTTGGACTACATTACCAGAGCTCCTTACTTTAAAAATAGTGAAGCCTAAATAGGAGCTCTGGTAGCGTAGTGGTTATGAATCGGGCTGCGATCCACCAGGTCAGCAGTTCGAAATTACCAGCTGCTCCGCGGGAGAAAGATGAGGCTTTCTGCTCCCATAAAGATTTACAGCCTCGGAAACCCTGTTCAGGGTCGCTATGGGTTGGAACTGACTCGACGGCACATAACAACAACAACAAAATGAGTTTATGTACAAAGAGCACTTAGAAAAGGACCTGTCATCTGCTGACCCCCAATGAACGCTAACTAATTTTTATTCATGTGAGTTAGCGTTCCTCATGCTTATGGGAAGAAACATCATTTATGTACATCGTTCAAGTATTTTAGGTGTTTGAAGGGTTTTGTTGCTTTGTTTATTAATGAGAGTTGGAGGTGTTGGGACTGTCAATTGGCAGGTGACTTGTATGGAATGTAAGGACAAATACCAGGACTGTGGCTGAAGCTACTTATACTGTTAGCTGTGTGATCTTGTCCTCAACTGAAAAGGTGATTTTACCTTTTATACTTCATCAGGTTATTATTAAATTCCAATATGGTAGCTAATAGTTCTGACAATAATAGCTTTGATAAAGCAAGAAGAGGATTAATAAACAATTAATGATGAGAATTTAAATGTGAAGCAGTTGAGATTTGCTGTTGTTGTTATTAAGTGGTTGGAGTTGGTTCCGACTCACAGAGATCCTGTATAGGGTTTCTGAGGAGTGACTGGTGGGTTTGAACTGCCCACCTTGTGGTTAGCAGTCCAGTGCTTATCCTACAAATACTAATTGTTTCCAGTGTTATGGAGCCTTTGAGATGAAAAGAGCCTGGAATTCAAAATAAGAAGTTCTGGGTTGGATTCTTGATGTTTCCCAAGATCACTTTTTTCATTCTTTATGTCTTCATCTCCTCACCTATGAAATGGGAGATGTTGTTGTTGTTAAATATCATTTAGTGGGTTCTGACTCATAACAACCCTGTATAGGGTTTCCAAGGAATGGTTGGTGAATTTGAACCCCTGACCTTGTGTTTCAAACCAACCTTGTGGCCCCGTGCATTATCCCCCAGCGACACACCACTCAAATACACACCCCACTGTCTTCTGATTGAAGATAAAACTGGTGGTGGTCGTGGTGATGTGCCGTGGAGTCGGAACTGACTCATAGCGACCCTGTACAGGGTTTCCAAGGCTGTAAATCTTTACGGTAGCAGAAAGCCTCATCTTTCTCCCACAGAACAGCTGGTAGTTTT
>NW_006408544.1:571312-574561 GCF_000296735.1 Chrysochloris asiatica | reverse complement strand
GCTACCAGAGCTCCACTACGCTGGTGTAAAAGTGCTCTGAAAACTGAAAAGGCCTGTACAATGGGGTTTTTATTGCAGATTGAATCTGTTATTTAAAGTCCACTAGTTGGTTTTTTTTTATGTTGTTGTTTCCTCTGCTTCCTACTTTGAAATAGCAAGCAATCAGACTTCTAGGTGCCAAGAAAATGGATTTTTAAAATGCTTAGTTTCAGTGACTTATGTGTCACTGAAATGAGTTTACTGGTATCTTATCATCCTTCTAGAATGACCCAGTGTTTGGAAATGAAACTGCATCTACTTCCAGTGACACAAGAAGGAAGAACTTCTGCCCCTCCCTCCCCACCCCCCACCTACATACACAGTGCTAATTGGGTTTCTTTGTGGCCCTCCCTAAAGACTGCAAAGGAATGTGCAGTCAAGGCAGAATTCCTCTCCACACACACACACACACACACACACACACACACACACCCGAGGTCACACTCTGGGCTGGCCTGAGCCAAAGGATAGGGTAGAATGAGGTAGAGGGCAGAGTGAGGGGCAGCCAGCTACCAGCTGGGAATCAGTCCAGGACTCCCTGATTTCCCAAACTGCAAGTTGCAAGTAGATGTACAAAATGTATAGGGACATGCAAGATGGAGTGAAAGAGCTCTGACAATGCAGAGGTTAATTATTTGGCTACTAATTAAAAGGTCAATGATTCAAACCCACCAGCTGCTCTCCAGGAGAAAGATGGAACAGTCTGCTTTCTTAAAAACGTACAGTCTTGGAAATCCTATGGGACACTTCTATCTGCTCTGTCCTATAAAGACACAATCAACTCAACAGCAATGGGTAGACTGGAGTTTGGGTATTAGAACCTGACAACCTGGGTTCTAATCTGTCACTGTAACCAAGACTGAGTCTTCTTGGAGCTCCCATCTGTGAAATGAGAATTGTGATTCCTATATCTTTGATGTTTTTTGAGGAGATTAAAGTAGTTTATGCAACATTCAGGGAATTTAGAACTAGACAAAATGATCAAAAGGAAGGGGAGGGAGCAAAGAATAGAACATGAATGCTAAAACTAGCATTCTACAAACAATAACTGGCATTTTCCAGATTCAGAGCAAAGCAGACCAAAGCACAGGAAGATGTTTAGAGTCGATAGAGAACTTTCCTTTTCAGATAAAGCAATTTTGTATGGTGCAAAGTAAGTGTAGGAAATTTTGAGAAACCACTTTGACACTCCCCAGTTTAGGGACTCTAGTAGTGTAGCTAGACCCAGGAAAAATGAAGAATAGTGTCTTTGGAGTTCCTTCCACCATAACAAAATAATAGGATCTGGAAGCTTAGGCAAGACAAACCTGTAATGACATTATTCTGTATTTATTCTTATTGATGAGACAGGAAATAGTCTCTAAGGAATGAGCAAGGAATATAAACAGCAATCAAAGGCCCTTGGGAGTTTATCTTTTTAAATGACCATTGCACATGCTGTCCTCCCATCAAGAAGCAGGCACCCCTTGAATATGGGCTGGCCTTATGAGTTTCTTTGTCCAACAGTGTGTAGTAGAAGTAACAGTGGGCCAGTTTCAGGCCTAGATATTTTGAGGCTTAACAGCATCCACATTCATTCCTTAGAATCCCACCTGCAATGTAAAGAAATCCAAGCTATCTTGCTGGAAAGAGAGGCCATGTGGAGAGAGAAGTCATGGAGGATAAGAGACCTCATGGAGAGAGAAAGGACAGGCAGAGCAGAACCTTGATGCTTGTGCTTGTAACTAGCACCCTGTGGATGAGGCCATTGTCACACCACATGGAGCAGAGACAAGTCATTCCTACAAACGCATACATTCATTCCTGATCACAGAACTGGGATCAGTCAACTGGTTATTGTTTTAAAGTACTTATTTTGGAGTGGTTTGTTACACCAAAACCAAATGGAACCCACTGGCATGTGGTCTCCTGAGTTGCACCTGATGGGTTTGAACCACTGACCTTGTGGTTAATAGCCCGACACTTAATCCACTGTGTCACCAGGGTTGCTGTTTGTTACACAGCAATTGATTAATGAAGGAGGACCTCCATATCAACCAGTGCCCTCTGAAGCCAGCACTCCACATAGACTGAACTTACCCCTGCTCCTACAGAGAATCCTGGAACAGAACTGTGAATACAAAGAGTGTGAGTGCCCAGAGACTAGGATATGGACTGGAACTGCTCAAGACCCAGTCCCTCCTCCTTCCTATCTCTCCCAGGCAGGTGGTCGGAGGACAGAGCAAATCACTGATACCCGTCCCTTTAGGTCTTGTTATACAGAGAGACTCAAATACAAAGGGACTTCAAAAATTCATGGGGAAAAAAATCCATTATCTTTTCATTCTATTTTTTTTTAACCCCCCCCCCATGTTGTTGTTATTGTTAAGTGCTGTAGAATCAGCTCCGACTCATAGCAAGGAGCATCTGGTGGGTTTGAACTGCCCAACTTGTGGTTCACAGTCCAGTGCTAATCCTACAGCGTCATACCAATAGTCCCCTCACAGTGCCCAGGATATAGGGATGGTGGAGACTGCAAGAAATCCACTTATATTTTGGAGCAGTAACAGGCCAAATAGAATTGATCAGAACCAAAGAGGAAGAACCAAAGAAAAAATTTAAAATGAGACCTAAATGTGGTGATGGTGGTTGTGTGCCACTGAGTCAGTTCCTACTCCTAGCTACCCTGTATTGGGTTCCCAAGGCTGTAAATCTTTGCTGGAACAAAAAGCGCACTCTTACTCCTGCTAAGCAACTAGTAGATTTGAACTACTGACCTTGTGATTAGCAACCCAGCTCATAATCCACTAAATGACCAGGACTCCTTGAGACAGGATTGAGACCTATACAAAACTGTGCTTTCACCTTCCCATGGGAAGTAGGAAAAGAAAGTGGCAAAGAAAGGTCCATTTTACTCCAGTAAACAAAACACTATTTCTTAGCAACTGCTTTTATATTATTAAGGAGATTATGAGAAAATGGGCTTAATGAAACAGAAGGAGAGAGGTGAGATCATAAACGGTGAAGAAAATGGAAGTGGCATAATGTAAGAAATCGATCATTATAAGACTGAAATATGACCTTGAGTATAACCCACCTGAATTAGAGACTATCTCAAGAATAGATTTGATGAATTAAGCACTAATGACTGAAATCCAGAAGATTTGTGGAATGACATCAAGAACATTATCCATGAAGAAAGCAAAAGCTCATTAAAAAGACAAAAAAGAA
>NW_006408544.1:568134-571107 GCF_000296735.1 Chrysochloris asiatica | reverse complement strand
ACTGACTGTTAATCACTACGCCACCAGAGTTCCTTAAGCTAAAGTAATAGGAATTAAAAAAAAAAAAAAAAACTAAACAGAGGAAGTAAAAAAACTGAACAGAAAATTTCAAAGGGCAGCTCGATAAGACAAAGTAAAGAATTATAATAAAATGTGCAAAGATGTGGCATTAAAAAATCAAAAGGGAAGAACATGCTCAGCATTTCTCAAACAAAAAGAGTTGAAGAAAAAAATCAAGTTTCGGGTTGCAATATTGAAGAATTCTGTGGGCAAAATATTGAATGGCTCAGGAATCATTAAAAGAAGATGGAAGGAATACACAGTCTCTGTACCCAAAAGAAATGGTTGATGATCAAGAACCAATGGTCTTGAAGGAAGAAGTGAAAGCTGCACTGAAGACATTGGGCAAAAACAAAGCATCATGCTTGGAAAAGTGGATGTTTAGCAAAAAAGAGGAAGACCCTCCCCTCCCCCCCAATGAAATGGATTGACACAGTGAACAGCAACAATGGGTTCAACTTAACAGTTATGAGGATGGTACAAGATCAGGGAGTGTTTTATACTGTTGTGTATAGTGTTGCTATAAGTCAAAACTGACTTGCTGGCACCTAACAACAACATCAAACGTAAACATTACTGAAGAACTTAGAACCCGTTGGAACTGGTAGGGAATAGCTAGAACAATCACATCATGCCACATCATGCCATGGAGCGAGTGGGTGTGAAACACTGATCTTTCAGTTAACAGCTGAGCTAACTACTGCACCACTATGGTTGTTAATCTTCAAATTGACAACGGAATAATAGAATACAAAAATTATTAAAACAAGTTAGAAGAAATGTATTTGAAATGAACTTGCAGAAAAGGCTCACCATGTTCCAAGAAAAATTAATAGAGAATAAGAAGTTTAATTCAGTTCAACAAGTATTTATTGAGACCTTGCTTTATATTCAGACACTAAGCTAAAGGAGCTCTGGTAGCGTAGTGGTTACGAATCAGGCTGCGAACCTTAAGGTCAGCGGTTCGAAACTACCAGCTGCACCGCGGGAGAAAGATGAGGCTTTCTACTCCTGTAAAGATTTACACCCTCGGAAACCCTATACAGGGTCGCTATGGGTCGGAACCGACTCGATGGCATATAACAACAACAACAACAACAAAGCTAAAGATACAATAAAAACAATTTGGAGATTTGCCTTTCTGAGGAGCAGTTGGTGGTATTGAACCACTGACCTTTTGGTTCCAATGGACCTTGTGATCTGGTGCTTATCCTACAGCATCACACCAGGACTCCATTTTGCCCATAGAATCCTTCAGTATTGCAGTCAAGGCTTGAATTTTTTCTTCAATTCTTTCAGCTCAAGGAATCTTAAGCATGTTCTTCTCTTTTGGTTCTCTAACTCCAGGTATTTGCACATTTCACTGTGTTTTCTCCAGCTGCCCTTTGAATTTTTCTGTTTAGCTCTTTTACTTCCTCATATTTTCCATTTGCTTTAACATCTCTATGCTAAAAAGCAAGTTTCAGAATCGCTTCTCACATCCATTTTGTTCTTTTTCTTCTTTTTTGTCTTCTTAATGACATATTGCTTTCTTCCTGTATGATGGTCTTTGTGTCATCCCACAACTCTTCTGGTCTTTGTCATTAGTATCTAATGCATCAAATCTGTTTTTGAGATGGTCACTAAATTAAGGTTCAGGATTATATTTTGGCTCTCGTGGACTCGTTTTAATTTTCTGCATATGAACTTGCATATGAGCAATTGATGAACTTGTGTATGAACTTGCATATGAGCAATTCTGTATATGAACTTGCATATGAGCAGTCTGCCTTTGGCCTTGTTTTGATCGATGATATGGAACTTTTTCACCATCTCTTCTGATAGATGTAGTCAGCTTGATTTCTGGTGACGTCCATATGTATAGTCATCTTTTATGTTGTTTAAAAATGTATTTGCAATAAATAAGTATTTGGTCTTATAAATTTCTATCATGTGATCTCTAGTATAGTTTCTATCACTAAGGCCTTATTTTCCAATCACCAGTAATTATCAATGCATCTTGATTGCATGTTTGATCAATTTTAGACTGAAGAAATTGGTCGAATGCTTCAATTTCATCATCACTGGTTTTAGTGTTGGTGCATAAATTTGTATAATATTAACTAGTCTATAGGCATATGGATATTATTCTATCACAGACAGTATTAAACTTCAAGATAAATCTTGAAATGTTCTTTTTGATGATGAATGCATTGTTATTTCTCTTCAATTTGTCTTTCTCTTCAATTTGCCATATGGTTGTCAAATTCAAAATATCAATACTAGTCTATTTTAGTCCACTAATGAAGGAGGTCTGGTAGCGAAGTGATTACGAATCGGGCTGTGAACTGCAAGGTCAGCAGTTTGAAACTACCAGCTGTTCCGCGGGAGAAAGATGAGGCTTTCTGCTCCCGTAAAGATTTGCAGCTTCGGAAACCCTGTACAGGTTTACTATGAGTCAGAACCGACTCCACGGCACATAACAACAACAACAACAATGCCTAGGATATAGGATATGTGTTCCATTTCTTTTTTGACAACTTCCAATTTTCTTAGATTCATACTTAAAAATTCCATATTATGATTATTAATGGATTTTAAGAGCTGTTTCTCCTCATTTTGAGTTGTGTCCCATCAGCAAATGAAGGTCCCAAAGCTCTACTCCATTCATGTCTTCACAATCAACTTTACGTTGAGGAGGCAGTTTTTTGAGTGCTGTCCAACCTGAGGGACTCATCTCTGGCACTATATCAGACAGTATTCTAGTGCTATTCATAATGTGTCCGTGTTCAGTATTCTGGTGCTATTCAACAGTCTTCTACTGCTAGTTATAAGGTTTTCAGTGATTAAACATTCAGAAGTAGTTCACCTCCCTTTTTGCTTAGCCTACCTTAATCTGGGGGAGTCCTGGTGTGGCGCTGTGGGTTATTGCAC
>NW_006408544.1:552970-566364 GCF_000296735.1 Chrysochloris asiatica | reverse complement strand
TCATCTTTCTCCCGCGGAGCGGCTGGTAGTTTCGAACTGCTGACCTTACGGTTCGCAGCCTGATTCGTAACCACTACGCTACCAGAGCTCCCTATTACCTTTAGTAAAACTTTATTCACATGGGATATCAAAGAGATTGTCCGATGATTTCTGCATTCCATTGGGTCACCTCTCTTAGGAATGGGCACAAATATGGATCTCTTCCAATCAGTCGGCCAAATAGTTGTCTTCCAGATTTCTTGGCAGAGATGATTGAGTGTCTCCTTGTGCTGCCTCAGTTTCTTGAAAGATTTCCATTTTCATTCCATCAGTTCGTGCTGCCTTGTTGTTTGCCAATTCCTTCAATGTACCTTGGACTTCTTCCTTCAGTATCACTGGCTCTTGGTCATATGCTACCTCTTGAAACAGTTGAACATCAACCATTTCTTTTTGGTACAGTGACTCTGTGCATTCCTTCCATCTTCTTTTGATGCTTCCTCAAAATGCTGACTTTACAAATTCAGAGATCTATGAATCTGAAACCTGTCAGCCTGATTTGTTATGAAAGGTTTCAGTAAACAGTATTCAGGAGAGGATCTCATGAGAATTTTTGGAGTCTCTGAAATCCTACCTCTGTAGGATGGAGAGATCGGGATGCCTAATTGTAGTATAGTGTCTGTGGTGCTGGCATAGGAGGGGGAACTCTTTAACTGGACTACTCAGAGTGTTGGCTTTTTTTCCTGCAGTTGGGAGGTGTGGTACTCTGGTGTTTGACAGAGATCTGAGAAACTAAAGTGGCCTCTGGCAGGGAAGAAGATAGAGGATCATACCTGGGAAATACCTGTACTCCTCTACAATCAGCCAGACAAAATACTAACTTGCAGAGAGATCAGATAGGAGTCCCTCAAAAACCTGCCTGAGAAGACAGGGTAAATCCCTGTGATGATCTCTGGAGGGGCTGGGGGCTGGTGCAGTCAGGGGGATTTGCAGCCAGAGGAATCAGGTTAGGGAGTCTCTGAAGCAGCCTCAGCTTTAACCTACAGCTGTGTTAGGCAGCAGCCAAGGAAGAACTTCACACTACTTTCTCTGTGCTCCAGCTCCTCAGGGACCAGAATCCTGCTTAATAAAGTGGGGATGCAAGGGGAAAAGGATGCTGACTAGTCCCTCTTCTCTGACCCCAAGTTCCCATCTGCTACAGGTTGTCACTATGGAGTTGTGAAACCATCTGCAACCTGCCTGTTTGACATAGAAGATTCAAGTGTCTAATAAATATTTATTGAGTGCCTACTTTGTTCCAGGCATTGGTCAACACTGGGGTTTTAACAGTAAACAGAATACATAAAAAGATCTTCCCTCACAGAGCTCATATTTTTTTTTAAATGAATTAATATCTAGGACAAGACAAGCCTAATTTTTAAGTTGGTATTTTATGTTGTAGCTTAAAGTGACCACAGGACTCTCTGTTACCTAAAAGAGAATAGAAAATTCATGGGGCAAGTAAACATAAAATAAATGCTTAGAAGTTTGAATTTAAATGGATGACTGTTTACCTAAAGAAAACTTGTTGTCATTAAGTGCCATTGAGTTAGTTCTGACCTGTAGTGACCCTGCGTAGGGTTTCCAAGGAGCGACTGGTGAGCCTGAACTGGCAACCTTGCAGTACAGCATATTAACCTACAGCGCCACACCAGGACTACAAAGAAGACTGGTATACAATTCATAAGACTTGTAGTGACAATATGTATTAAGTATGACTATCTCAGGAAGACTGTAGAAGAATTGGATGCATTTGAGTTATGGTGTTGGAGAAGAATATTAAAAGTACTATGGACTGCCAGAAGAACAAACAAATCTGTGTTGGAAGAAGTACAGCCAGAATATGCTTCTTAGAAGCCAGGATGGTGAAACTTCATCTCTTAACTTCAGACATTTGAGCAGGAGGAACCAATTCCTGGAGAAGGACATCATGCTAGGTAAAGTGGAGGGTCAGCGAGAAGGAGGAAGACCCCAACAAAATAGATTGACACTGTAGCAGCAGTGGGCTCAGGCTTAAGGATTATGAGGCTGGTGCAGGACTGGGAAGTGTTTTGTTCTGTTGTGCATAAGGTCACTTTGATTCAGAACTGACTCCCTTCCCTCCCACTCCTGGTAACCATCAAAGAATGTTTCTTTTAGTATGAAAACCTCTTCTTGAGTTCTCACAGTAGTGGTTTCATGCAATATTTGTCCTTTTGTGGTTGATAAATTTCACTCAGCATAATTTGTCCTCCAGAAGTCCTGGTGTGGCACTGTGGGATAAAGCTCTAAACTGCAAAGTCGATTTGAACCATAAGGTTGGTGGTTCAACTCACCAGCTGCTCCTTGGAAACCCTATACAGGGTCACTGTGAGTCAGAACTGACTCGACTGTACTTACTAACAACAGCTGACGCCACAGCATTTAAGAACAACAACAACAACAACGTCCTCCAGGTCCGTCCATATTATATGGTATTTTGCACATTCACGTGCTGTTATTCTTCAACATTGCATAGCATTCCATTGTGTGTATGTGCCAAAGTTTATCCATTCTTCCATTGACAGCATTTAGGCTTTCCCCATCTTTTTGCTATTGTAATTGTGAACAGTGCTGCAGTGAACATTGGTATGCACATATCTACTCGTGTCCTGACTCATAGTTCTTGTGGATATATACCAAGCAGAGGAATTACTCTTTCCAACGATATTTCTTTTTCCAACTTTCTTAGGAAGTACCATACCATTTTCCACAGTGGTTGAACTATTTTGCAGTCCAACCAGTAAATAGGAGGGTCCAGTGAATCCTAAGAAAGACCATAGCAGAATTCATACATTTGAGCTATGGTGTTGGAGGAGACTATTAAAAGTACCATGGACTGCCAAAAAAAAAACAGGTTTGTATTGGAAGAAGTACAGCCAGAGTACTTCCTGGAAGCCAGGATGGCCAGACTTCGTCTCTCATACTTCAGACATGTTGTCAGGAGGAATCAGTCCCTAGAGAAGGGTATTGTGTTTGGCAAAGTGGAGGGTTGGAGAAAAAGAGGAAGAGCCCTAACAAGATGTGTTGTCACAGTGGCAGCAGTAATGGGCACAAATGCAGCAACGATTGTGAGGTTGGCACAGGACCAGGCAGTGTTTCGTTCTATTGTGTATAGGATTGCTGTACATTGGTATTGACTTGATGGCAGCTAACCACAAGTCTCTTCACATCCTCACCAGCATATTGTTATCTGGTTGTTTGAACTTTGCTGTTAATGCTGGAGGGACCATATTGTCAGGAGGGACCAGTCACTGGAGAAGGATACCATGTTTGTTAAAGTGAAGAGTTGAAGACAAAGAAGAAGACCCATAACGAGATGAATTGGCACAGTGGCAGCAGGAATGGGCTCAGGCATAGGAACAATTCTGTGGTTGGCCCAGAACCAGGCAATATTTCATTCTGTTATGCATAGAGTCTGTATGAAGCCATACCAACTTGATGGCTCCTAACAGCAACAACAACACTGATGCTGGGGTGAGATGATACCTCATTTTTGTTTTGATTTGCATCTCTCTAAAGGCTAATGATTGTGAACATCTCTTCGTATGTTTGTTGGCTGCCTGAATGTCTTCCTTGGTGAAGTGTCTATTCATGTCCTACTCCCATTGTTTAATTGGGTTGCTTGTCTTTTCTTGTAGAGGTGGTATTGTTGCTATTACTGTTAAGTGTTGTGGAGCTGGTTCCAACTCATAGAAACCTTGTATAAGATTTCCAAGGAGTGACTGATGTGTTTGAACGGCCAGTCTCGTGGTTCTAATCAACTTTGAGGTCGACTGCTTGTTGAGTGCTTATCCTACAGTGCTTTAAATTTTACAGATTAGTTCTCTGTCTGATATACCATTGCAAAAAATTTTTTCCTATTCTATGGACTCCTTTTTTTTATTGTTTTGGTGAAATATTTTTTTTAATGTTTTATTGTGAATTATGTGATAGTTTACATGGGAGAACATTAGTTTTACATGCATCCTATCGTATATTGTTTCATTAGCATGGTTACAATCCCCTCCATGTATCATCAATGAACCAAAGGGTATACACTACAAGCCTGCCTCCCAGTTATCAGCACACAGCCCCCTCTCCCTCTCTGTGTCTAAAGTCTCCAACTGTTCCATCTTTCTATGTCATCATCTCTGCCTCCATCTCAGGCATCACTGCTTCTCTGGGTAGGTCCCGCTCTCCGCTCTTTTCCCTTGATGGTCCCAGGGACCTCTGCTCCTACACTGAAAAGTTAATCACTCCCCTCCTTACTACAAAACATCTTGGTGAAATCTTTTGATGTACATAAATGTCTAATCTTTAGGATGTCCCAGTCATCTGTTTTGTCTTGTCTTCTGTTTGTATGTTTTGAGTAATGTTTGACAATGTATTTATGCCATGTATTAAAGCCCTTAGGTTTGTCCCTAGTTTTTATCTTTTTTTGATGTTTTTGTTTAATAAAGGTGTCTATGATTTTTTTATTTACCTGTATACAATCTATCATATTTAACACTTTAAAGATATCTAGTCTTAAAAAGTAATTGACAATAAAATCAACATTATATAAATCATATCATACTGGTTGTGGTTTTATTGTTTTTTTTTTTTTCAATCTCTTCCATGCCAGTGGGTGTACCTTTGGGATTGAGGTCCCTTACTCAAAGTCTGAACATAGGAAGGCTTTGGAAAGATATGTTGGGTAGGTACATGCCTACTTCCTCTGTGTTATATCTCCAAGGAGACCTGGTGGGTGTGAGAAGGGAAAGGTGCCTTTCCATGCCTGTACCCAGGGACTGTACCTCATTGTCTATGTGTTACAATTTGTTTGGATATCTGCCTCTCCATCTATGTATGGTTTCCTGAGGTAACAAGTCGGGAGCCTGTGGCTCTCTGTTACTGTTGTTCTGTGATTATAGGCATGAAAGCTCTTTTATTCTTTATTTTGTTTTTTAAGATTTTATTGTGAATTGAGTGGTAGTTTACATGGGAGAACATTGGTTTTGCACTCATCCTATCATATTTTGTTTCATTGCAATTATTACAATCCCCTCCATGTATCATCACTTAACAGTATTTGCTTCTATTCCCTCTGGGTTTTTTTGTTTGTTTGTTTGTTTTTATTTGATGTGCACAGAAAACATCGGGAATATATAATCATATAAACAACCAAAGGGCACATTCTGCAAGCCTGCTGGCTGCTAGCACACAGCCTTTCTCTTCATGAGTATAGACTCCTCAGCTGCTCTGTCTTTCCATGCTATCATCTCTGCTTCCTGACCCTGGTTTTTCATCGATAATCTTTTTAGTTCTAGGTTTTACATTTAGGTCTTTAATCTACATTGAGTTTGTTTCTGTATATGGTGTGAGATATGGGTCTTCTTTCATTCTTCTGCAAACAGATTTCCAGGTTTTCCAGCACCATTTGTTGAAGAGACTATCTCTTCCCCCATACAATATGCTTTCGTCCTTTGTCAAAGATCAGCTGACTTACGT
Source organism: Chrysochloris asiatica (assembly GCF_000296735.1). Lineage (NCBI taxonomy): Eukaryota > Metazoa > Chordata > Mammalia > Afrosoricida > Chrysochloridae > Chrysochloris > Chrysochloris asiatica. The sequence goes on along the minus strand of NW_006408544.1, from coordinate 560,859 downwards.
GGATGGTTTCTTCTGGGTTCTCAATTCTATTCCATTGATCTATGTATCTTTCATTGTATCAGTACCAGGCTGTTTTAACCAGTGAGGCTGTGTAGTAAAATATGATGTCAGGGAGTGAGATACCTCCAAATTTATTCTTCTTCTTAACCAGTGCTCTGCTTATCCATGGTCTCTTTCCTTTCCATATAACGTTAGTGATCAAATTTTTCCAATGATGTTGGAATCTGGATTGAGATTGCATTATATCTACAGATTGCTTTGGGTAGTGTTAACTGAAAATGAAACATTTCTAAAAGTAGTGAGAAATGGTTAAAACAATTCTGAGAGGAAAACGTATATCTCTGTGTATTTATACTTGAAAAGAAGAAAGACAACAGGAAAATCAGTCCAACCCAAAAAGTAAGAAAAAGATGTTCCCATGCTGTCATAGGAGTCCAGGTGTGACATTGTAGGATAAGCACTGGAATGCTAACCACAAGGTCAGTGGTTCAAACCTACTAGCTGCTTCTTGGAAACCCTAGAAGGGTCATTATGAATCAGAACCGACTCCACAGCATTTAGCAACAACAATGATGTTATATATCTAATTCATTGCTTCTGACTGCTACATGGTTTTCCATTAGTGTGCCAAACACAACCATGATTTCTTTCCCCTAGTGTTGGACTCGGAAACCCTGTACAGGGTCGCTATGGGTCGGAACCGACTTTAAGGCACTTAACAACAACAACAAGTGTTGGACTTTAAGTTGCCTCCAATTCCTCACTACAAGAAACAACACTTGTGAATATTTTCCTAAATGATCCCTGATAGAATCATATAAGCATTTCTTACAGTTTATGCTTGGGAGCAAACTTTCTGAACAACAAGAAAGTATATATTGCAGGGAAGGGATTGAAATCATTGAGATGAAACAAAGTGTAAGATTTGTAGAATGTAAAATTGATAATCTTGTCTGTAGACCTGCACTCAATTCACAATAAAAGGTTAATTAAAAATATATAATAATAATGTCCAAGTGGAGCATTAATTAAGCTACAAGTCCTCTTGGAGCCATGAGCATCTCACTTTACAACCCAAGCTGGACTTGTAAACCTTCCCCTGCTTGCCCGATTCTCCTGTTCAGCCTTGACTTATGAACAGGTAGTGTCCTCATTTCCCTAATATCCCACATAAGAAATCTCAGGGAATTCACCTCTGACTCACTTCCGCCCTGTTTTCTGACAGATATTGCCCCATTCTTTGATTCCCTGTGTCAGTCTGTGTTACAGTTCCTCTGGTCTAGCTTCCTTTTTCAAGCACCACTTCCCTCCACCCTAAATTATTATTCACTGATGTTTCTATCACCTTTGTCCTGACTTAACTACTATAATATGACCATTATTCATGGTCTGAGACCTGGCTGTAGGTCCAGCTTTTCCATTCATCAGCAGTGGCGAGAAAACCTTTCTCAGTCAGCAGCAGATTCATCTACGAGCATGCAATTAATGCCTGCTCTGTGTTAAGCATTATGATGGGCACCAACAATTTGACAGTGAATGACTTAATCCCTGTTCCCAATTTACTCTCAGTTTAATAGGGGGAAGACATATAATGTATCATATGCATTCAGTGTAATAAAAAGAATGTGCTAGAAGTGATTCATTTGACCTCAAGGGGGCTGGAGATGATCAGAGAAGACTTGACTCTTAGGAACTGCTACATGAGCCAAACTTGGAAGGATTGGGGTGGATTTCTCCAGATGGACCATGCTAGTGGAAGGCAAGGCTGAAAGATGAAGCAAGGTCACATTTTTAGGGATGCAAGTTTCTACTCCATCTTTCTCTTGAGTCAATGAGGACCCCATACATGAAAATACATCCTGTAAACTGCCAGTAAGTGTGGATAAGTGCTATTTGATTAAAACAAAAAACAAATTGCCTCTGAGTTTGTTCTGAAATAAGAGAACCGCTTGGGCTTCTTGTCTTACTAGGCTTGGTGGCCTACTCCTGTGACTGCTTCCCTTGTACCCCTTCCAATCACACCACAAGAAAAATGTCACATGAAACCATGATTTATGTTAACTGTTAGGATTAATCTTTCTTCCTTGTTATCTTTATGTGTGCTATATGTCTAAGAACGGTGCACCTCTGACAGGCTGGAATGGAAAAAGACTAGAGATTTTAGAGTCAGGCTAAACTAGGTACAAATGCCAGGTCTAACACTTTCCAGTTGTGGGACTGTGGGGAAATTATTTAATTCTTGTACCTTTGAGCTTTAATTTCCACTCCTGTGAAAGGGAGATATGAATAGCCACTTTACAGGATTGTTGTGAGAATTAAATTACACCATGATTGTGTCCCTTCCAAATATATATATGCTCAGATCCTAACTCCTGACACCTTAAGAATGTGTTCTTGTTTGGAAATGAGTTTTTATAAGTACAATTAATTAATATGAAGTCATACTGGAATAGGATAGGCCCTAATTCAGTACGACTGAGAGGAAAGGGTACAGAGAGACATCGGTGCAGAGAAAAGATGGCCATGTGAACGTGGAACAAAGATTGGAATTGTCCTGTCACAGCACAGGAACACTTGAATCTGCCCAGGAGCTGAAAGAGAAAGAGAGATTCTTCCCTAGAATCTTCAGCGAGAGCATGACCCTGCGAGTGATCTAAATTTGGACTGTTAACCACCAGAACTATTGGAGAATGCATTCCTGTTGTTTTAAGCCAGCCACGTTGTGGTAGTTTGTCATGATGGCCCTACGACACTAAAGCAACCAATATTAAACTAAATGATACCAGAGCCTACCCCATAGTAAATACCTCTCCCTCAGTAGAAATGCTGCATCTGCAAAATTACTTACACAAAACACAGTACTGTGTGTTGGGGTAGGAAATAGACTGGTGGGGAAAAAATGCGAAACTGAAGAGTGAACTGAAAAATGGGACATCTCTACCACCATGCCACAAATAAGGACAGTAGGAAACCATATCAAAGGGTTGCCCACTTAGCGACTCAAGGTAACACTGCTGAATAAAAAAGCAAATATGAAAATTTCATTCCATGGATTTGATAGATATGAAAAAACTCAACTTTCATGTAAATGTAGAGCATTTTTGTTGTTAAGTGCATTTTAGTGGCCCATAAAATTATATCTGAAATATCACATAGGTTGTAGCAGTGACTATGTTAGCTTACATAGAAATATAAAAGCGTAACCCTTATAATACTGTTGTTATTGGTTGCCACTTAGTCGACTCCAACTCATGGCAACCTTATGTATAACAGAACAAAATAGTTTTCCCAGTCCATATTGCAGTACCTTCCAACCCAGAGAGCTCATTTTTCAGCACTATATTAGAAAGTGTTCTATTGTAATCTGTAGGGTTTTCATTGATTAATTTTTAAAATAGATTTCCAGGTCTTTCTTCCTAGTCTGTCTTAGTTTGGAAACTCCACTGAAACCTGTCCACCATTGGTGAGTGATGAGTTTAACCACTGACCTTGCAGCCAAGTGCTTTATCCTACAGCGCCACACCAGGATTCTAATTATTCCTTGATAAGATACTGATTGTCATTGGTCTCTTATTTGTCCCTTTGTAAATTTTATTTTCTCAGCCAAAGTGCCAAGAGTTGAAGGCCAGGGATGTGTTATTTTAGGATATGGGAATGCTGGAAGATGCTGCTGTTCCAGGAAGGCATGTGATGAATTGAGGCCAATGGCGTTGCTCCTCTTCAGGGGCCTCTCAGGTGATCTTCTCCTTGATAAATCAACCAGAGTCCACAGACTAGTCCTTGGTTTCAGGATCAGAGCACTGACTTTCTCTGGGTTGTAAAGGAAGAATCTGACACCAAGGTAGATTTGTGTTAGCCAGATTCTATGTGACATCTTTGTATGTTTAAACCAGAATGCCAAAGTTCCCCCTTACAATAAGAGAAAAAACAGGCCTGTGGACTGGACCAACACAGGTTCTTCCTATAGAAATGCTCATAGATGAAAGTTGGTTAGGAACCAGCCCATGGGTGTTTGATGGTCTTAGGAACACTTCTCAGGTAAGAAGCTTGAGGTAGCTCTTCCACTCTGGAGGGTTTGCAAACCTAATGCAGGTCTCTTTGTTCAACAGATAATTCTAGGCCAAGAATCCTTCTATTCCCAACTCTTTCTGCAAATAGAATGTAGACCTGACTAGCTATTCACTCACCCATTCTGGCCCTACTCCTAAGACCATCTTGATTCATTTGGGGTGTTCTACAGCTCTTTGGGGAGTCCTGGTGTGGCTCTGTAGGTTAATGTGTGCCAGACTGTAAAGCCATTTGAACTGCAGGATCGGGGTTCAAGCTCACCAGCTGCTCCTCAGAGTCCCTATACAGGGTCACTATGGGTCAGAATTGACTCAACAGCACTAAACAACAACAGCTCTTTGGGGTCCTGGTGTGACACTGTAGGTTAATGCACTGGACTACAAGGTCTGTTTGAACTGCGAGGTTAGCAGATTAAGCTCACCAGTTGCTCCTTGGAAACCCTATACAGGGTCGCTATGGATCAGAACTGACTTTACCGCACTTAACAACAACAACAACAACAACAACAACTCTTTGGGTACTCCTTGTAGGAACTGACAGGTGACTAATTATATCAATGATATATGGATTTTAGAGGTTTAATTCTGAAGGCAATTTCATTTCTAAGATTTGTTCCCAAGTTTCTAAGTTCCACCTGTAACTAGAATAAAGTCCAAACCTCTTCCCTTGGCCTATCAGGTTTGGTGTGAATTAATGATCAGTACACATCATCTTTTACTGTTTTCCCTTGAGCTCTCTAAATGCAATCAACGGTGGCTAAAATAATTTCTACCTCATAGCCTTTGCACTTATTCATTCTTCCTAGAAATTTCCTCCACTTGGTTCTTATATGGCTGATGTCTTCTCCGGTATCAGCTACCAGTTCTTATTGTCTCTTGTTGCACTCTAGTTGTCCTGTTGTATTTTCCGTATAGAAATTACTACCTGAAATTATTTGATTTTTGTTTACATGTTTATTATCTGTCTCCTTTACTAGAGCCTAAGTTCTATGTTAGCAGAGACTTTCTCCCTTCTGATCACTGCTGAATCCCCAGAACCCTGAACTGTATACAATGTACACTCAAGGAATGTTTTTAAGTCAATCAGTGGACATGTAGACAAATTAATTAAAAAAGGCAATTCTCCATTTAAAAATTCTTTAACACCTATAAATACCTGTGACATTGAAACAAATATTTATGGAACTGAAACATATTTGTGCATAATAAAGCTTTTGGTTGAGAGCACTATAGAGCATGGTGAGAAATTGAATAATTGCAAGATTAGCAGACTGTGGGAGGCACTGGTTACTGACCCTAGACTATTGCAGGTCAACTTTTGAGTCTGAACTAGAATTTGAAAAAAACAAATGACCCAAATGATAACAAGCTCTACCGTCATGCCTGTAACACGGGGAGATGTACTGGCCTTGAGAAAGGAAGGCCTGAGTTCAAGTTCTGGTTCTTTTGGAAATGTTTTTAGCCATTTGGGTCTAAAACTCCTCATCTGTGAAATGGGAGCACACCAACAGCCCAGGACTAATTGAGATAATGAAAACAACAACAACAACAACAACAGCAAAAACCCCCAGCAACCCTATTGCTGTTGAGTTGATTCTAACCCTGTAGAACCAGTAGAACTGTCTCATAGGGTTTACAAGGCTGTCATTTTCACAGAAACAGACTGCCATATCTTTCTCCTACAAAACACCTAGTGGGTTTGAACTGCCAACCTTTTGGTTAACGACTTAATGTATAACCACTGTGTCTCAGGGCTCTTGGATAATAAATAGAGTACACATGAAATGTTTATTTGACCCAAACAGGGGACAGGGCAGGGATTATTATCACGGCATCCCACTCTCCATGCCACCCTGCACTCAGCCTTGGCAGTGGGAACATAGCTCGTGCCAGATAAAGCCTGGGTAGCACTCACTCTTCCCCAGCCTCTGGGCTCAGAAGCCAGTTTTCCACAAGTTTCACAGAGATGATATATTGGGGATTGAATTTCATCCATAACAAATAAAAGTTCCTATCTTCTTGGCTCTCATTATCCAGCATCTCCTTGGAATTTCCCTCAGAGAGCAGAACTAATAGTGCTCAAGGTCAAGAATTCCAAGAAATGAAGCCTCTGTTGTTGAAGGATAGATTCAGTCAGGGTGGGGCTGCCATCTGTACTGTGGGTAGCTGCAGGAAAGCACTGGAGTACCAGAACATTCCTTAGGTGGGGAGGTCTATGAATATGAACCAGAGTAGTGGTTACAAATCGGGCTGTGAACCACAAGGTCAACAGTTCAAAACTACCAGCTGATCCACGGGAGAAAAGATGAGGCTTTCTGCTCCTGTAAAGATTTACAGCTTTGGAAACCCTGTACAGGGTCGCTATGAGTCAGAACCAACTCCACGGCATATAATGACAATGACAACGATGGAAGATCCAAAACTGGATCTGTGGAAGCAGACACTATCATAGGTACTTTCTATACTTGCCTCTCCTCAGAGGGACTGGTTAGGAAAAACCCAGTGTTCAGATGCTATTGCTTTGCCCTGAAATTTGAAAGGTATTTTTGCAGTATGGGGTGGGACTCCACAATTTTCCTACATTAATGGTCTCTACTTATATACAGGAGTCCTGGTGTGGCACTGTGGGTTAATGCACCAGACTGCAAAGCCATTTAAACTGCAAGGTCGGTGGTTCAAGCTCACTAGCTGCGTCCTTGGAAACCTTATGCAGGGTTGCTATGGGTCGGAATCGACACAATGGCACTTCACAACAACAACATCATATCCAAGTTTCTGGGTGGTGCAGATGGTTAGGGCACTTGGCCACTACCTGAAAAAGTTGAAGATTTAAGTCAAACACCTAAGAAGAAAGGTGCTATTAAAAAAAAAAATTAGCCATTAAAAACACTATAGAGTCCAGTTCTGCTCTGACACACTTAAGGTAACCATGAGATAGAATCAACGCAACAATGTCTGATTTGCTTTTTTATTACATCAGAGGGAACTTGGTGACTCCTGAGGACCCTTCCACTTAATGGCTCTATGATACTAAGAGTTCCACTTTGGATCTAGAGGACATCTACCCTATATATGGCCAGCAGGAAAGGGGAGTTTTCTTTAGTGATTTCAGTATGGGTCTGAGAAAGGAAATCACACTTCTCTTCATAGCTAGGGAGAACAACTGTTCATGGTCTCTCAGCCTCCCTCTATGTCACACTGGGTTGGCCCAGTGTGTCTGGGAGGTGGACCAGCTGGTGGTTTTTGCCTTACTGATGTGCGAGTAACTGTATCCAGGCTGTTATGTCAATACTGCCTTGGGATCACCAGAAAGATAGGAAACATTTGACAAATAGTGATTCCCTCTTATGGTGGTAGCAACAGGACAATGGAAGAAGTACTAGATGGGGAGGGATCTGAATGTCTGGATTCAATTCCCACTTCTCTTCCTTACTGACTGTGGGATCTTGGGTCTCAGAGTCCTTATCTCTAAAACGAAGGCATTAAACTAGGCCCTGTACACAACTAAGGTTTCCTTCTTGCCCTGGGAGACTCTGAAGGTCAGCAGAACCAGGCATATTCAGGAATGGTGGTGTTTGCCCAATCTCTTTCTGCTCTGTGCACTACGAGGTGGGTTGGGCACCTGCCTCCTCCTGGTAGGTGACACTTGTGGAGCAGTAAACCATCACTGCTTTCTTATCTCTGTCCTAGGAACACATTTCCATCCCTGAGAGAAGTGGGCTGTTTCTCATTTCACAGATGGAAAACCCTCATGGTGGGTCTTCAGCCCAGTGACCTGTCTTCTCTGGGCTGAGCAACCCCAGGTCCTTTCAGCAGTGCTGG
>NW_006408544.1:549555-551386 GCF_000296735.1 Chrysochloris asiatica | reverse complement strand
AAATTGAATCATCACTATCACTTTTTAAATGAAGTGTCCAAATAGGGAACACAATGCAGATGTAGCCCAACAATTACAAAGGGGATGCAAGAAAGCCACTGACCATTGCCCCACTTGGACTCATCCCCTGCTTTTTTCAAAGCCCATGGTATTTTAGTAAGCATCTGTCTATTTCAAGTGGAGGAATAGTTTAACTTTGAGTTTGTGAGTCTGTGTGGAGAAGGACTGGCTCTGGCTCCCCCTTGAGGATAGCTGGCTGGTAGCATGTGCTGCTATGTATATCTTAGAGGATAGCAACTGGTTTAATGATTGGGATGGTTTTGCTTATTAAAAGATCATCTTGGGGGTTCTTTATACCATTAGAAAGATGGTTTGATTGAATACCCATCTGTCTTTTTAAACTGGAGCCTCTGGGCAAGTCTTCCTTGCAACTTAGACACTTGGAGGCTTCTCTGGCCTTTGCTTGCTCATTTTGAATATAAAGGGGATTTTTTTCTAGCTCTAAATTATATGACACTTTGGGAGTCAGAGAAAAGCTTGCTTTCTCAACTACAGTAGCTGTCATTTTTATATATTTCCCCTCTTTTAGGAATCTACCGTGTACCAAAAGGAGAATTATCCATCCCTTAATTTTATAGCTCCAAATTCCCACTTCTCACCTTTCCCCCTTCCTGCTCTGTCCCCCTAGCAGAAGATGTTCTGAACTCGCTGGGAACTGTGCAACACTATGGTGAAGAGCAGTGGCCTTGGAGGGCCCCCGACTGGGTGTGTGCTTTGTCCATCACTGATCATCTAGGCTACATTGAGAAAGCCACATAACCTCTTCAGTTTCTCCATCCTTTGTAAAAGAGGATAATGCCAACACTTGCCTTATAGGGCTGCTGATTTATAATGAAAATGTAGGTATTACATTTTAAAAAGTAACTAATAGTGTTCAAAAGAAATTTGTTTTCTTATGGGGTAAAGTGGCAATAGTTCTTTTCCTCTTTGGAAAACAACATATCAGCAAGCAAACAAAATTCATGATTCCTGCACTTTCCAGCGATAATTGTTCTGGGTAGAAGATCAACACAGGTCTATACCCACCTCAGGAGGAGAGCCTCTGGCTGGCCGGCACAGTGGGTCAGGGAGAAGTAGGGTAAGCCAAGAGCTTCAGAAGTAGAGTCACACACAGAAGGTTGTTCATTATCAACTGTTAACTGCAAGGTCGGAGGTTCAAATCTCTCCTTGGAAACCCTCTATGCAAAGTTACTATGAGTTGAAACTTTATCATGTTGTTGTTGTTATTATGTGCCGTGGAGTTGGTTCCGATTCATAGTGACCCTGTACAGGGTGTCCAAGGCTGTAAATCTTCCGTGAAACAGCTGGTAGTTTCTAGCTGCTCACCGTGAGATTAGCAGCCCGATTCGTAACCACTATGCTACCAGAGCTTAGGTTCTAATTCTAGGTTCTAGGCATGGTCAAAAAGAACATATCCAGATCAGTCATGATGTACAACACTGTCTGTGATAGGATAATATCCATGTGACTGCAGGGAAAACCAGTTAATACCACTGTTATGCAAATTTACACACCAACCACTAAAGCCAGTGAGGATGAAATAGAAAAATTCTAACAACTTTTTCAATCTGAGAATGATCAAACATGCAATGAAGATTTATTGATCATTACTGGTGATTGGAATGCAAAGGTTGGGTGCAAAGAGGAAGGGTCAGTAATTGGAAATAAGGCTTTGGTGATAGAAATGATGCTGAAGATTGCATGATAGAATTCTGCAAAATCAATGTTTTGTTCATTTCAAATACATTCTTTAGACAGCATAAGAGATGAC
>NW_006408544.1:542654-547770 GCF_000296735.1 Chrysochloris asiatica | reverse complement strand
TAACCTCATAGGCATGCGAAAGCTGGACAGTGAATAAGGAAGACCATAGAAGAATTGATGCTTTTGAGTTATGGTTTTGGAGGAGAACATTGAAAGTGCCATGGGCTGCCAAAAAACCCAACAGATATGTGTTGGATGAAGTGCAGCCAGAGTGCTCCTTGGAGGTCAGGATGGCCAAACTTTGTCTCTCATATTTCGGACATATTGTCAGGAGGGACCAGTCCTGGAGAAGGATATCATGTTTGCTAGGGTGGAGGGTCAGAGAAAAAGAGGAAGACCCCCAGCATGATGGATTGGCAAAATGGCAGCATCGATGGGCTCAAGTGTAGCAACGATAGTTTGGTTGGTCCAGGATCGGGCACTGTTTCATTCTGCTGTGCTTAAGGTCTCTATGAGTTGGTACCGACTTGATGGCACCTAACAACAACAAGAAGCATGGCCAATGAACCTCATGTGAAATTACCACCTAGGTATCAGTGGAGACTGCTATAAAACTGAACAGGTTTTAGTGATGCTTACGATACTAAAACAGACCAGGAACAAGGGCATAGCAACCTATTTCCAAAAGTCAGCTAATGAAAACCCTATCAATCACAATGGTCCAATAAGAGGACCAGACATGATTTCCTTGTGGATGGGATTACCATGACTCAAGGACTGACTTGATGGCAGTTAACAGCAACAACACAATGAACACTAACTGAAGACCACCGTGGACCAGACGCTGCAGCAAAAACAAGGATTCAACCTTTAAAGGACTCAGGCCAGTGACTCTATAAATAGGTCAATAGATAATGATTGTGCCCTAGAAAGTCTGAAAAGGGGGCAATTTAAACGTCTGGAGTTAATATGGAAGGGCTAGAAAATATACAAGCTCAATATATAACCCACTGTCATTGAACTGATTATGACTCACATCGACCCCATAGTACTGAGTAGAACTGTTCCTTAGTGTTTCTGAGACGGCACATCTTCCAGGAGCAGACGATCTGACCTTTCTCCTGAGTAGCAGCTGGTGGGTTTGACTTGCCTATCTTGTGGCACTTAACAACACCTTCAACAACCTTGTGGTTAGCAGCTCAATGCTTAACTCACTGCTTCAACAGGGCTCTAGAACAAGATATGTTGTTGTTTAGTGTCATCAAGTTGGTTTTGACTCATTGCAACCTTATACAGACTTTCCAAGGAGCAGCTGGTGGGTAAACCAACCATTGCTTATCCTATAGCACCACACCAGGTCAAAAACCAAACCAACTGCCATCAAGTTGATTCTGTCTCAGCGATCCTGTATAGGTTTCCTAAGGCTGAATGGTTTAAAATCAGGATTGGTGTGTGCCAGGGTTGTATCCTTTCACCATATTTATTCAATCTATATGATGAGCAAATAATCTAAGCATCTATATTATATGAAGAAGAATGTGGCATCAGGATTGGAGGAAGACTGAAAACCAACATTTAATATGCAGATGATACAACTTTGTTTGTTAGAAGCCAAGAGGACTTAAAATAATTATTGAGAAAGGTCAAAGATCATTGTCTTAAATATGGATTGCACCTCAAAGTAATCCATATTTAAGTAAAGAAAACAAAACTGAACCAATAAATAACATCACAATAAATAGGGGAAAGTTTGAAGTTGTCAAAGACTTCATTTTGCTTGAATCTACAATCAACACTCATGGAAGCAGCAGTCAAGAACTCAGATTATGTATTATATTAGGCCAATATGCTATACAAGACCTCTTTAAAGTGTTCAAGAGCAAAGATGTCAGTTGGAAGACTATGGTGCACCTGACCCAACCTATGGTATTTTCAATATCTTAATTGCATGGGAAAGTTGGACTGTAAGTAAGGAACACCTTAGAAGTGATGCATTTGAATTGTAATGTTGAATTATAGTGTTGTAAAAGATTTTAATTTGAATTAAAAGTACCATGGACTGCCAGAAGAACAACCAAATTTGTGTTGGAAGAGGTGCACCAGAATGTTCCTTAGAAGCCAGATGGCAAGACTTCATCTCTCATACTTTGGACATCTTATCAGGAAGGACCAGTCCCTTGAGAAGGACTTCATGCCTGATAATGTGGAGGGTCAGTGAAAAAGAGGGTCAGTGAAAAACAAGATAGATTGACACAGTGGCAGCTAAAGCATAATGATTGTGAAGATGGCACAGGACCAAGCAGTGTTTCATTCTGTTGTACATAAGTAAATCGGAACCTAATTGATGGCACCTAGGAATGACAACAACAAAAACAACAAATCTTACAGAAGTAGAAAGCCTCATCTTTATCCCATGGAGCAACTGATGTGTTTGAATTGGTAACCATGCCATTTAGTAATCTAGTGCTTATCCTACAGTGCCAGGCCAAGATATATTGTTGTTGTATGCTGTCAAGTCATTTCCAACTCATAGTGACCCTGTATCTTATTTCCAAGGCTATAAATCTTTACAGGAGCATAAATCTTCATATTTCTGCCAAGTAGTGACTGGTGGATTCAAATTGCCGACCTTGCTATTATCAACCCAATGCATAACCCAGGACTCTAAAGGATAAGATATTGTTGTTGTTGGTAAGTGCCGTCGAGTTGGTTCCGACCCATAGCGACCCTGTACAGGGTTTCCGAGGGTGTAAATCTTTACGGGATGAGATATAGGGGAGGCAAAATCCAAGGGAGTGAGAACTTGGTGATATCAAAGGCTTTTTAGACCACTATAGGCAAACCCATGGTCAATGCAATACACAGTCCTCCTGGCATATCAGAAACACTATATGAATAGGGTGAGGGCAGTGGTGGTGCAGTGGTAGAATTCTTGCCTTCCATGCAGGAGATCCAGGTTCAATTCCAAGCCAGTGCACCTCATGCAACGACACCATCCCTCTGTTGTGTAGGTTTTCATGTTGCTATTATGTTGAACAGGTTTCTGCACATAGCTTCCAGACTAAGATGGACTAAGAAGAAAGGCCTAGTAATTTATTTCTGAAAAGCAGCCAGTGAAAATCATAGACATTGCAGCTGTCAGATTTGCATTTCATTCCATTGTGCATGGATCACCATGAATTGAGACTGACTTGATAACAGCTAACAATAATGATGGAGTCCTGGTGTGGTACTGTAGGATAAGCAGTGGACCACAAGATCTGTTTGAACCTCAAAGATCAACAGTTCAAACTACAGCACTTAACAACAATAATAACTAATTAATATATATTTTTAGACTGGGTATTCACTGCTCATCACTGTTTTTAGGGAAGGAGTCCTGGTGGCACAGTGGTTAAGCACTCAACTATGAACCAAAAAGTTAGTGGTTCAAACCCACCAGTCTATCTGCAGGAGAAATATGTGTCATTCTGGTTCTGTAAAGACTGCAGCCTTAGAAACCTTGTTGTTGTTGTTGTTAAGTGCCATCAAGTCAATTCTGTCCCATAGCAATCCTGTATAGGGTTTCCAAGGAGTAGCTGGTGAGCTTGAACTGCCAACCTTACAGTTCAAATGGCTTTGCAGTCTGGCGCATTAACCCACAGCGCCACACGAGAAACCCTGTAAGTCAGTTCAATTCTGTCCTATAGGCTCATTATGAGTTGGAATCAGCTCAACAGCAACCGGTTTGTTGTTTTGGCTTACGCAGGAATGAGATCAGTACCTTGGAGAGCTCTAAAGAATTTATAGGCAACTGACTATGCCACAGGCTGAAGCCTGCTGCAGGAATTAGAATGGTACTGTCTCCTATATGCTGTGGACATCAATTGCAAAAACTAGTGATTTTTCTCTCAGGTGGGGGTCCCAGGGAAGTGGTGGCAGTGAGTGGGGAGCAAGTGGCCACAGGATAAAGATCTGGTATCTGTGCTCCCCTGATGGGTCTTCCCAGTATCCAGGAGACATACTTGAACCAATCCTGGAGTCAACTAGTAAACTCTGTCACAAGGGTGTTTGTGAAATTTTGTTGGTGGCAACATCCTTCTTTTGTGGAGGTGAGTTGATTATTTGAAACAAGAAATTGAAAGGATTGTTGCTGCCTGAAGGCAGAACCAAAGAATTATGATAATCTTAATAGCAGTTTTGCTACCTCAACCTCATGGATGGATACATGGATTTCCCAATTAATCTAGTTCTCATGGGTGACCCTTTGATATGCAGGGTGAGTCTGGCTTTGAAATTTCTGTTCTTGGTTTTTGGCCTTAAACCTTGGAGTCTGATTAAATGTGATATTAAATTGACTGACTGAAATTTGGGGAGCTGCACCCACATATACATTTGCTGTGTATGTGTGCACCTTGTTCTTTTCCATCAGATTGTTGTTTTGTTTGGGTGTTTGTCTTGTGGACCTTTATTATTATTAAAATAAACTAATAGTAATAATAGCTTCAGGAAAGTTTCAGCCAGATCTGGACTATGGTGAGATCATGATGTCAGCAGAGTTTATCCTTAGGGTTCTTCTGCTTCCTCTCTTTTTTTTTTTTTTTTTTTGCTTCAGTCCTCCTCCTATTTGTTTGTTTCCCATGCATGTATTGAGTATCTTCTCTGTGCAGATCTGGAGGAGTTAACCATGGCCAGCTGTAGAAACCATACGCCCTAGAATATCAATGACACCTCTGATTAAAGACACTTTTATTCTGTTCATTAAAAGTAAATTTTAGAGTTAGATGGGGAGCCATCAAGGCAAGCAATCAAGTCCTCTCAGGACAACTCCCCCCCGACCCCGCCCAAGACTGAAACTCAAAGGGAACACATGAGCAGGCATGTAATCTTGATGGCAACTATGTTGGTCCACAGGTAAGTAGAAGAGGAGGAAAGGCAGCAATGAAGAAATGGGCTGAGTTCAACCACGTTCCATAGACTGGTGTTGACCTGGAAATGAGAGAGAGAAGAGGAAGGGCTGGTTGATTTGAAATGTGGTTAAGACCTGGGGACTCCTGAACCCATGGACAAGGACATAGCCAAGGAGGGCTAGAGCTGAGAGTGAAGCATCCAGCTGATATGAAGTGAGGGGAGATGCACAAGAATGCCCAAACTTGTAGATAGTACCCATTTGACCTAGCCTTAATGACTGATGATCAGAACTAGACTAGAGTAAGATTAAAACAACAACAATTTTTGATAAAGGAAATGAGCGTAA
>NW_006408544.1:532241-533984 GCF_000296735.1 Chrysochloris asiatica | reverse complement strand
TATCTTCCCACACACACTTTTAAAGTAAAAGCCCTCTTGAAACCTGTAAGCCAGTCACTTTGTACTTTTATGGCCCCCTCATTTTAGGTTGCCAATGTCTAAGTTGCCCGCCACTATCCACCCTGTATACAGAGAGGAAAGGGTTGATACTTGATGTGAAGACTCTTTCTTTCTCAGTTGTTTTGAGCTACTACATCCATAAGTATAGGTCAAGTTCATCAAATTGTAACAATTTGTGCTTGTTTCCTTTTTTAAAAATTGTTTCTTTAGCTTCCTCTAGTTGCATTCTGATCATTATGCCATCAAGGCTAGGTCAAATGGGGGCTATCTATACATTTGGGCATTCTTGTTAATCTCCACTCACTTCATATTAGCTGGACACTTCACTCTCAGCTCAGCCCTCTGTGGCTATGTCCTTGTCCATGGGCTCAGTAGTCCCCAGGTCTCACCACACTTTGGACCAACCATCCCTTCCTCTTCTCTCTTTCATCTCCAGGAGTCTATGAAACATGGTAGAACTCAGCCCGTATCTTCATTGCTGCCTTTCCCCCCTTCCACTCAAGTAGACCAGTGTGGTCACCGGCAAGCTTACATGCCTGCTCATGTATTCCCTTTGAGTTTCAGTCTTGGAGAAGGGTTTATCCTGAAGAAAATTGATTGCTTGCCTTGGTGGCTCCCCAGCGAACAACTTGCTTGTTCATGTAGTAGCCAATCAGACTGCCATTTTTGTTTTGGATTTTTCTTTCTTTCAAGAAGTTTCTTCTGTTGCTCTAGCTGTTCCAGGCCGGTCTGCTTGTCCTTTCAAGTAGGAATGCCCTATCTCAGAAGGTTCTGGATGGGGCTCAGGATTCCACCCAAGGTCCTATACATTACAAAGCCTCTGCAAGAAGCCTATTTCACTGGGCAAGTTCTAGAGCCCCTTTTAGTTATTCCAGTCAGTTATAGGCAGAAGATGGGTTTACAAGCTTTCTGTAATTATGTTTCCCAATATTCCTTACTATCCCACTCAGTGTCTATTTTACAATAGTAGGCAAGGGAAACCAATATTCATAAGACATTCAAGCATCTTAACATCATTTCCCCTTTCCAGACTATGCCTCAATTCCTGTTTCACAGAACTCTATTGTTCCAATTTTGGACATACATCTCTATTTACCCCTGCCCCATTTAGCCCATGCAAACCTGCCTCAGTGTTCCCTATCTACCAGTACCATCAGTTCTTGATCGTATACTACCTCCTGACATGTTTGAACATTGACCATTTCTTTGTGGTACAGTCACTCTATATTTCCTTTCATCTTCTGTTGATACTATCTGCATCTTTCAATATTTTGCCCATGTTGTTGTTGTTGTTAAGTGCTTTTGAATCAGTTCTGACTCACAGTAACTCTGTATAGGATTTCCAAGGAGCAACTATTGGGTCTAAACTATCAACCTTGTGGTTAGAAGTCCAGTGCTTATCCTACAGCACTGCACCAATATTACATTTTGCCAATAGAATCCTTCAATATCAATTGAGGCTTGAATTTTTCATAAGAACTTTCAGTTTGAGAAACACTGTGCGTGTTCTTCCCTTATGATTTTCTAACTCCAGGTCTTAGCACCTTTTATTATAATACTTGACTTTGTCTTCTCCAGCTGCTCTTTGAAATTTTCTGTTCAGCTCTTTGACTTCCTCATTTCTTCCCTTTGCTTTTGCATCTCTACACTGGAAAGAAAATTTCAGAGTCTCTTCTGATATCC
>NW_006408544.1:531021-532141 GCF_000296735.1 Chrysochloris asiatica | reverse complement strand
GCTTTGCAGTCTGGCGCATTAACCCACAGCGCCACACCAGGACTCCAGGGTAGATAGGGACTGGCAATTTAGACATTAGCTACTTAAAATGAGGGGGCCATAAAGGCATGAAGTGACTGGCTTAAAAGTTTTCAAGAGGGAATTTAGCTTAAAAGTGTGTGGGGGAAGATAGAATCACCATTGTATAGTTTTCATCTTGTCTGGATGGGTCTGGTAAAAAGAAATGAGAATAAGATTCTTATGATTCAATAGTGAGTAATTGTTATCATGACTAATTGAGACTGTCACAACTGTAAAGGTAGAAGTTTTGTAACAAAATGGGGGAGTGGTTAATCTTACAGTCTAGAAACAAAGGATCCTAGGACCATGAAGGGAAAAGAGCACAAGCAGAATGTGGGACCCTATCCAGAGGACTAGCAACACCAGAGATGGAGGCAGAGATGAGGATATGGAGAGAGGGAGCACTGAGGACTCTGGACTCATGGAAAGAGAGTTAATGGGTGCTGGTGGCTAGGAGGCAGGATTGCAGAATGTGCCCTTTGGTTGTTTAAATTATTATATATTCCTAAGTTTTTTTGTGTACAACCCTCCCCCCCAAAAAACAACCCAGAAATAGAGGGAATGGAAGTAAATATTGATGAATGATGCTACATGGAGGAGATTGTAATCCTTTCAATTAAACAATGATGTAAAGCGGATGTTTTCTCATGTAAACTATCACTCAATTCACAATAAAAACTTTTTTAAAATGAGAAGAAAAAAAGTAAATGATGGAATGTATAATTGCATGTGATTTTATTTTATGCTTTCCTAAAACATAGTATCAATAAATTAAGACATTAGAAAAATAATCTTCAGTCAAATCACATGTCTGCATTTGCCTGCCAGAAATATGGTCACCATATGTCTCAAATAAAGAAACAGGTGATTTTCATCTCTTGGGCCAGTTCAATCCATTAGCGGAAGCACTTGTATTAAGAGTCTAAAGCTGTACCTGAGTTCAGTAGGAAAGAGGACTATGATCAATAAATAATATATATCAGTGGCACTGTGGGATAATGCGTCAGACTGCAAAGTCATTTGAACTGGAAAGGTCGGTGGTTCAAGCTCACCAGCTGTT
>NW_006408544.1:529605-530921 GCF_000296735.1 Chrysochloris asiatica | reverse complement strand
CAGAGGGAATAGTGTTGATACTTGATGTGAAGACTGCTTCCCTCTCTGTTGATATTTACAGTTACTACCTCCATGAGTATAGATCAAGTTCCTGTATTATTTCTTGGTGTTATCCCGCAACTCTTCTGGTCTTTCATCATTAGTGTCTGATGCATCAGATCTGTTCTTGAGATGGCCTGTAATTCAGATGAGAAATATTCAAGGTCATATTTTGGCTCACGTGGACTTGTTTTAATTTTCTTCAGCTTTAGCCTGAACTCACATATGAGCAGTTGATGGATTATTCCACAGTTGGTCCCTGACTTTGTTTTGACTGATGATATTGAGCTTTTCTTACATCTTCCCACAGATGTAATCAGTTTGATTCCTGTGTATTCCATCTGTTGAGGCCCCTGTGTATAGTCACCATTTATGTTGCTTTGAAAAAAGGGTATTTTGCAATGGATAAGTTTTTGGTCTTACAAAATTCTATCATGTGATCTCCAGCATCATTTCTATCATCAAGGCCATATTTTCCAGCTATTGTTCCTTCCTCTTTGTTTCCAACTTTCACATTTGAATCACCAATAATCATCAGTGTTTCTTGAGTGCATGTTTAATTAATTTCAGACTGAAGAAACTGGTAGAATTCTTCAATTTCATTATCATTGGCTTTAGAGGTTGGTGTGCAAATTTGAATAATGGTGGTAGTAATTGATCTTTCTTGAAAATATATGGATATTATCCTATCACAGACAGCATTGTACTTGAAGACATATCTTGAAATATTCTTTTTGCCTATGAATGTGATCCCATTCCTCTTCAATTTGCTGTTCCCAGCAGAGTAAACATATGATTGTCAGATTTAAATTGGCCAATACCAGTTCATTTCAGCTCACTAATGCCTAAAGATATATATCTTTATGTGTTCCATTTCATTTTTGACAACTTCCAATTTTCCTAGATTCATTCTTTGTACATTCCACTTTCTGATTATTAATGGATGTTTGCTGCTGTTTCTTCTTACTTTGGATTGTGCTCCATCAGCAAATGAAATTCTTGAAAGTTTTGCTCAATTCATGTCATTATGGTCAACTCTATATTGAGGAGAATAGTGCCTGTTGTTGTTGTTGTTGTTAGGTGCCATCAAGTCAGTACCGACTCATAACGACCCTATGCATAACAGAACGAAACACTGCCCAATCCTGGGCCAACCTCACAATTGTTGCCACGCTTAAGCCTATTGATGCTGCCACTTTGCCAATCCATCTCGCTGGGGGTCTTCCTCTTTTTCTCTGACCCTCCACCTTACCAAACATGATATCCTTCTCCAGAGA
>NW_006408544.1:528483-529505 GCF_000296735.1 Chrysochloris asiatica | reverse complement strand
CAATAAATACATCTTGATTGCATGTTTGATCAATTTCAGATTGAAGAAGTTGGTAGAATTCTATTTCATCCTCACTGGCTTGTAAATTTGAATAATAGTTTTATTAACTGGTTTTCCTTGTAGGCATGTGGATATTATCCTATCACAGACAGCGTTGCACCTCATGACTGATCTGGATATGTTCTTTTTGACAACGAATGCAACACCATTGCCCTTCAATTTGTCATTCCGGCATAGTAAGCTATGTGATTGTCAGATTCAAAAGGCCAATACCAGTTCATTTTGGCTCACTAATGTCTAAGATATTGATGTTTATGCATTCAATTTCATTTTTGGAAAATTTCCAATTTTCCTAGATTCATACTTTGTACATTTCATGTTCCGATCATTAATGGATGTGTACAGCTGTTTCTCTTAATTTTGAGTTGTGCCCCATCAACAAAAGAAGGTCCCCTGGGCTTTTCTCCCATGGTCTTTACTCCATTCACATCATCACAGTCAACTCTACTTTGAGGAGGCAGCTCTTCCCCAGTCACATTTTGAGTGCCTTCCAACCTGAGGGGCTCATTTTCTGGCACTATATTTGACACTGTTTCTCTGCTATTCATAAGGTTTATAATGACTAAATATTTGGAAGTAGTTTGTCACTCCGTCTTCCTAGTCTGTCTTCATCTGGAAGCTCATCTGAAACCTGTCCACCATGGGTGACCCTGCTGGCATTTAAAATACCAGTGGGATAGCTTCCCAAATCACAACAACTCACAAGCCACCACAGTACGACAAATTGACAGACGAGTGATGGAATGCAAATGTTGGGAACAAAGAGGAAGAATCAGGAGTTGGAAAATATGGCCTTGGTGATAGAAATTATGCTGGAGATAACATGATAGAAATCTGCAAAATCAATGATTTGTTCATTTCAAATACCTTCTTTCAACAGCATAAGAGGTGATTATACACATGGACCTCACCAGATGGAATATACAGAAATCAAATTGACTACCTCTGTGGAAAGAAACGAT
>NW_006408544.1:524719-526628 GCF_000296735.1 Chrysochloris asiatica | reverse complement strand
AGAGCAATGATATCAGCTTGAGGACTAAGGTGCGCCTGACCCAAGCCATGGTATTTTCAATAACCTGCTATGCGTGCGAAAGCTGAACAGTGACTAAGGAAGAACATAGAAGAATTGATGCTTTTGAGTTATGGTTTTGGAGAACATTGAAAGTGCCATGGGCTGCCAAAGAACAAACAGATCTATGTTGGAAGGTGCAGCCAGAATGCTCCTAGGAGGTCAGAATGGCCAAACTTTGTCTCTCATACTTCAGACATATTGTCAGGAGGGACTAGTCTCATGTTTGGTAAGGTGGAGGATCAGAGAAAAATAGGAAGAACCTGGTGAGATGGTTTGGCAAAGTGGCAGCATCAATGGGCTCAAGCGTGGTGACATTTGTGAGGTTTGCCCAGGACCAGACAGTGTTTCATTCTGTTGTGCATAGGGCCACTATGAGTCGGTACTGACCCGATGACACCTAACAGCATCACAAGCACTATATGGTGAATAGTGGCATGTGGGCTATGTCTTTGCCACCATTGTTTCTGTTCCAAAGGTCTATTGTCCTTAAACTGTTTCAAACCTCTCTAGGCATATAAAAAGTCACCTAAGTATTCATCCATGATGAAGGCCTTCTGCCAGAAATAAGAAAGTAGAAAGAGATCCATCATCAGCTCTGTTTTGGACATCAAGCTGGGTTTCTTAGCTTGAAACAACCTAGTTTAATAGCAAGATCGTAACATTCAGAGGCAGGCAGACCTGGCTGTAAATCCTGAATCCTCTAGGTGCAGTTGTTTTACTATGAGAAGGTTACTTAACTCTTCTGAAACTCAGTGTATTTCTCTATAAAAGTGAAAATAATAATACTACCTCTCAGATTTGTCAGAGAAATTAAATCCTATAACACATATAAAGTCCCTAAAGTATTTCCTGGCACATAGCTGGTGCTCCCTAAATGAGAGACCTAATAATAAGAACTTAAAAGGAATGTGGACCACATAGCTGGATCCAGATTGGCTATTTGAATAAACCTATTTTAAATAATGGATGTCACTTGTAATTTGGGCAGTAGTTCCATCCCACTTCTATCCCAAATCCAAAAAATAAATAAAGGAACTGACCTTTACTAAGTGATTTGGAACTTCACTGGAAGGTTCCATAATTGCTAGTTAACAGGCCCTGGAAACCAGATCTTGTGCAGTAATTGGAGGTGTGCAGGTCAGGACATTTAATTATGGCCTGACTGCCTGGAATAGAAATCTTGCCACCATGACAACACCTTTCTGCATTTGCCTGATTAAGTCAACAAATTGTTGGTTCGCAGCCCAAACTGGACCGTGACAGGGCTTTCTCTCACTGGAATCTGCAGGTCATGACATTGTCAGTGAAATTCCTTTACAAAGGCAGCCTGTGAGTCATTTCACAAAGAAGGATGATGGTACAGGGCCCCTGATGTAAAGGGGCCTGCAAGCTAGTCAAGAAAGTTTACCTGTAGGGAACTAGAAGGCAGTTTGTAGTCTGAGGAGACAGCCAAGCAGAGTGGCTAGGAGATTCTGAGTCTGCCTGCCAAGTTTGAACCCCAGTCCTCCTGCAACTTACCAGAGATGTGTGCCATGGACTTAACTTCCTTCGACCTAGTTTCATTATCTGTAAAATAGGGCTAATAATAGTAATTACTTCATAGGGTTGCAGTGTAGAATAAGTAGGGTAATGTTACAAAGTGCTCAAGCCAGTATCTTGTAGTTGTTGTATGCCTTCGAGTCGGTTCTAACTCATAAGTGACTCTTTAAATGGCTTCCAAAAAATGACTGATAGGTTTAAACTTCCAGATTTTTTGGACCGTGTCAGTTATATTGCTGTTGTTAGATGCCATCTAACAGGTTCTGATTCATAGTGACCCTGTGTACAACAGAATGGAACACTGCATGGT
>NW_006408544.1:511166-518399 GCF_000296735.1 Chrysochloris asiatica | reverse complement strand
TACCAAACATGATATCCTTCTCCAGAGACTGGTCCCTCCTGATAATATATCTGAAGTATGAGAGACGAAGTTTGGCAATCCTGGCCTCCAAGGAGCACTCTGGCTGCACTTCTTCCAACACAAATCTCTTGGTTCTTTTGGTAGCCCATGGCACTTTCAATATACATAGCAAATGACCTGCGAGTGTGATATTATTATTGGTGTTACCATCTAATGATCTGGAAACAGAAGTGAGTTCTGGGGTCTAAATTATAAGGGAAGACACTAGAGACAGTTGGGTGCCTCCTCCAGAACTTCATACTCACCCTTGGCTGGACACCTCTCACTCCTCTGCTAGATACACCCTTTGGCAGACACCATTCAAGACCCACGGTTCACATCTTGATCCCCATTAAATTCTTTCTGATGCTCTTCCTTCCCCACACTGGATTAACTGGCCCTTTTGTGACCTTCTACATGCTTTTTGGGAGTCCTGGTGTGGTGCTGTGGGTTAATGTGCCAGACTGCAAAGCCGTTTGAACTGTAAGGTCAGAAGTTCAAGCTCACAGCTGCTCCTCAGAAACCTATACAGGGTCGTTATGGGTCGGGACCAACTCGACGGCACTTAGTAACAACAACAACATGCTTTTTACCTGACAATATTAGCTTTTCTTGTACTGTGCTACAGTGATTTGCTTTCACATGATGGAGACGGACAGACCTAGATTTACAGCTGGTTCACAAATTGCTAGAAATGAGACACCAGGAACCCACCACCCATTTCTGCCCCCTGGCCTCTCTTCTTTACAAATGAGAATAACCACCTAACTGGGCTCTGGTAGCATAGTGGTTACGAGTTGGTCAGCAGTTTGAAACTACCAGCGGTTCTGTAGGAGAAAGATGAGGCTTTCTGCTCCTGTAAAGATTTACAGCTTAAGAAACCCTATACAGAGTCTCTATGGGTCGGAACTTACTCAACAGCACTTAACAACAATAGGGTTATTATAAAGGTCAAACTTAAGTCTGAATCATAATGGAGTCTCTGTGAAGGTTATTTTCTCCTCTCTTGCCATCACCATCTCCCCTCATGGGGCCTGGCACTTCATAGAAGTTCATACATGCGAGTTTCTGATGCTCTTTCCCTTTTTCCTGTCCTTTGAGTTCCTTAGATCGAACACAGGGCTTAATGTGTGATGAGGGCCAATGTCCGTTTGTATTTGCTTCCCTTCCTTCTCTCTCTCCCTATTTCATATCTTCATTTTCTAGCACAAGATTGACCAATAGTGCCCAGTGGTGGGGGGCCGGGGAAGTACTACGTATTGGGATGAGGAGCAGGAGCCAGCTGGCTCTGAAGCTCATGGTCGAAAGTTCTGGAAGTTCTTTGCTTGGCTCAGCCTTGATCTACCATAGGAGAACTAAATGTGCTCTGCTTTTAATTTTGAAACATGTCAATGGGCAGTGTCCCTCCCACATCAGAGCACAGGGAAGTGGTGGGAGTCAGGAGTGGGAGGAGAACTGGAGGTGGGATCTGGAAGAAGAGAGGAAATGAACCCTGACAGTCCCCTCCTTCCTATTCTCAGACTGAATGACCTAATAGTGACTCAGCTTCCCCTCCTGAGAGTCTGGGGTCCATACAGTGTGGGGAGGGTGGAGATTGTGGACACACTACATTCTGGGTTCTGTCAGACTGACTGTTCCTAGGAAAAACAGGGAGGCCAGTAGATCCCCACCTGGTTGGAGTCCTTCTGAGATGCCCTGGACCCTGAGTCAGGCCTGGCCTGCTGGCTTCCTCTGGCTTCCTCTTTGTCCTTGTTGAGGCCCCTGTCCTCCACTGAAGTAAAAAGCACAAAGCACAGAGGTGCCCCTCCCTGGTCAGCTTTCACTCATGATGATGCCATGACAACAGCCACCTGTAACTCACCCCAGCTATGTGCTGAGTGCTGGGGTAAGCACTTCACATTTTCATTACGACGTTCTGAGGCGGGTGCTTTTCTTACCTCTTTTACACATAAGGAAACTGAGACTCATGGAGGGTACGCTGTTTTCCCAACATTCAAACCCAAAATGAAATTTGTTGCTGTCACATCCATTCTGACTCATGGTGACACCATGTACTGCAGAATGGAACTGCATTCCATAGGGCTTTCATGACTGTAATCTTTACAGAAGCACATCACTGCTGGATGGGCTGAAACTGGCAGCCCTTAGGTTAGTGGTTTAGCAGAAACCTTTGTGCTACCCGGAAACCTTTCCCAAGGTTCAAAAGAATGTAAATGGCATAGCTGTGGCTCAATTCCAGGTCTGTGGGCCTCCAAAGCAGCCTTAATGTTTTGACGTCCTCCCAAAGATGAGGCAAGGGGAAAGAACAAAGGACAATGCTGACGAGATCTTTGGGTCATCTGTCTCCTCCCTGTTTAGTCAGGTCAGTCACCCCTGGCTGGGTGTCCTGAGATCATGGCACCCCAGGCTGTCAACAAGAAGGGGAGTCAGGAAGGGGGTGCCCTGGAGGGCGGCAACTGGTCTAGCCCAAGAGGACTCACAGTAGGAAAATAAAGGAGTTTAACAGGAGAAGAGAGGGAGCAGCTGAAATTTGGATGGGGTGGGGGGAGGACCTTTGGGAAGAGAGCAAGAGGGCAGGCTCCAGAGGTCTTATCTGACAGGAAGCTCAAAGAGAACTGACATTTTGGAGATGCATGCTGTGCACTAGCTGCTCCTCAGAAACCCTATGCAGGGTCACTATGAATCGGAACCGACACTTACTAACAACAATAACAACTGTGTGCCAGGTCTCGTGGTTGAAACTGAAGAACCAGATGAAAATAAGGTTAAATGCATTGAGAAAGTTATCTGAAGTGGGAAGGCAGGTGAATGAATCTGTACCAGCAGTACAATGTGCCATTTATTTACTACTGTAAACAGACATACACTACCATAGACATGCAGCAGAAAAGATTGTGGATTCAAAACAACATTGGTGATGGTTAGAGAATGGTGCCCATCAGGGGTAACATTTGCACTGAATCTTGAATGGTGAGCAGTTGACACACCAGAAGACAAGAGAGACAGCATGGAGAAGCATACAGTGGAAGGGCACAGCATGAGAGAGAGAGAAAGAAGGAGATAAACATGTTGGACTCTCTAAAGAAATGATGGATATCCATGGAGATACAGGGGAATCTCTTGCAGAGGAAGTTCCTCAGAAATCCCCCCCTTTCCCTTCTACTCACTTCCTATGTCCTGTTTCCTTATCTCTCCTACTATTGCCCTTGTTTTACGATGACAGAGCACAAGGTCTGAATCCCATCTCTTGCTTTCTCTGTGCCCGGGATGCCATGATTTAGTGCGTATCCCTCCTATGCCAGCTCCTCACTGCAACCCTAGGAGAGGGTGCTACTGTCATCCTCAGGTTACCAATGTGGAAATGAGGTGTAGGGGCAGGCTAACAGGACTTGCCCAATGTCACACAGCCAATAAGTGGCAGAAGCAGGATTTGGACCTTGACTCTTAAGTCCCATGTTGTTCTGTCTCTCTAATTGAATGGAAGAACATTGGTGTATATACAGTGAGAATTTAAAGGCCTCAGACCTAATAGATTCCCAACTGTAAAATTAAATATTTAAATTGCTGTCCTGTAGTTTATTTATCTGGACACTAATAGGACTAGGGAATGAATGGCTTCGTGACTCTTGCACACTTACTCACCAAGAAAATTGTTTTTTTTTTTTCTGGATACTTCCTATGGAATTGAAGTTTGTCATCTTACTGCATTTCATGCTCCACCTGTCCAAATTTCAAAATGTGTGTGTGTTGTGGGAGAGGAGGGTGTTCCATAACAACCAGTGATTAGGATGTGGTTAGTTAAATCCTATGATCTATGTGTTCCACCCAACCTGCTATGGCACCATAGAATAAGTACTGGACTGCTAAACACAAGGCCAGCAGTTCAAACCCACCAGCCACTCTTTGGAAACCCTATACTGCAGGGGTGGGAAGCCTTTCTCTGCCCAAATTTATAACATCACTTGCAGGCCATACCAAATTATCAGATTAAAAATTAGCCTGATGTATTTGATCAAAAATTTAATTAACTCACCCCTAATGTGGTGGCTGAGGAACTCAGTGTAGTGGTTACGAATTGGGCTGCTAATCTCAAGGTCGGCAGTTTAAACCTACCTGTTCTGCGGGAGAAAGATGAGGCTTTCTGCTCCCATAAAGATTTGCAGCCTCAGAAACCCTGTGCAGGGTCGCTATGAGTCAGAACCAACTCGCTGGTACTAAACAACAACAATGTTATGGTTGGAAATGTGGTTGCCTTGGCAGGACCAGACCAAATGATTTTGCGGGCCTTATACAGCCAGCAGGTTTCACTATCAGTCAGCACTGACTTGATGGCACTTAATGACATCAACAAACGTATTGCAGGGTAAAGAGGGGGACACCACAATTAAATGCAGGTCTTTTTTTTTTTTTTTTTTACATTTTTATTGTTAATTATGTGATAGTTTACATGGGAGAACATTAGGTTTACATTCATCCTACTGTATAACATTTCATTGCCATGATTATAATCCCCTCCATGCATCATCAAACAACTAAAGAGTATACCCCGCAAGCCTGCCCCCTGGTCATCAGCACACAGTCCTTCTCCCTCTCTGGGTCTAGAGTCCCCAGCCATTCTATCTCTTCACATCATAGTCTCTGTCTCCATCACAGGTATCACTGTTTCTCTGGGTAGAGTCCCGCACTCTGCTCTTCGCCCTTGATGGTCCCAGAGACCTCTGCTCCTGGACTGCAAATTCAACCACTCCTCGTGTGCTACAAAATGTCAACCTTTACATTTCCAACCCTCACAGTCAGTCTTGATAGCAGTTATTCACTATTGTACCACAAGAGTCCTAAACCCATTCCCTTTTATCAGCCCTGCCCAGACTGATAGGATACTACTCAATGGAGATTCTACCTTCCTCCATGCCATCTGGATCTAGGCTCCTTCTTGAAAGCTTGTAAGCCAGTCACTTCTTGCCTTTATAGCATCCCCATTTTGGATAGCCAATGTCCAAGTTGCCCATCCCAGTCTACCTTATGTATCAAGGGGGTGGGAATGATCCTCACTGTAAACATTTGTTCCCATTTTTTAACTACTGCATCCACAGGTGAAGGTCAAATTCATCAAATTATATCAGATTGCTCTTTTTTTCCTCTACTTTATTCTTCTAGTCAAGTTCTGATCATCCAGCCATTGAAGTCAGGTCAAGTGGGTATTATCTGCAAGTGTGGGTGTTCTTGTGCATATCCCCTCACTTCTTATCAACTGGATGCTTCACTCTCCACACTAGCCCTTTGTGGCTATATCACTGTCTCTGGTCCCAGGAGTCCCCAGGTCTTGCCATACTTCTGGCCAACCAAGTCTCTACACAGGTTCACAAGAGTCTATTGAGAAGAACAAACAAAATAGCAGAGAGGGTAGAAGTGCAGTGAGGAGCTCCATCAGCAACAACACAGAATACCAGACCAAGCAGCCCCAGGGGATGGTCCCAGAACTCTTAACCACATATAAAGGAATATTTAGAAGGTTGGAAGGCTTACAGCTAGGAGAATTTGTAGCAGAAGCAAGAAAGCCATTGCTTTCTAATCCAAGATGCTCAGCTGATCCCAGGGCTGCCATCTTGGTCAAGACCAAGTGGGAGAAGGATCAGAGCAGCCACGGATGCCTGGCAGAACTGCAGCGATAAAGGTGTGGCCACTCTTTTTTGTGTGTATCTGTTCATTGGTCTCTTGCTGGCTGCACACCTCCATTCTGATGACTAGAGGCAGTGCCTGAGCGAGTGAACACCCCACCCCCAACCCGGAGGGTTCTATTATACATGCGCACAGACTACCTCAAAATTTCAAGTGACAGTTTCCACTTAAAACCAAATGGCAGTGCAAAACAGCCACAGCTGGCCCTGTACTGTTAATAACTAGGAAAAAGGCCTGAGTGGGGGTTATGGAGTGGGACAGGCACACTAAAAAGGAAATAGGCCGAAAATTAAATCCTGAGTTATGTCACAACAACGAACAGTGGCATCTTGAAATTTCTCAAGAAGAAGAGTGAAAAAGGAAGCCCATCTCCTGATCACATCTACTGGGAGGCAATCAGAAAGCATAAAAAATATCAAAATACACACCCATCTAAATATTAAGGCCACAGATAACTCCTGATACCCAAAAAACAGAAACAGATGACCATATCAGCACATGTCCAGTAACAAGATAAAGTGACTGAGGCAAATGAGCTGGAAGTACCTACACTCCATACTGGAAGATGGGCAGGCTTTGGGCATGCCTAAGAAGGAATTCAGAAAAATGATTATAAAATGTATCAAAACAGTATACAATGGATAGAAGAGTAAGCACAAAAAGGATTAAAAAATCTGAAGAAGGCCTAAGATTCATGTTGGACAACATGAAAAGGAATAACTTAAGAATTATCGGCATTCCAGAACAGGAAGAATCACACAAGTCCACAGAGGAGATTATTGAAAAGCTGCTAGAAGAAAAATTCCCAAACATCTTGAAAAGTGCAAAGATAAACATTCAAGAAGCTCAACGAACCCCAGGAAGGATAGACCCTAAAAGGAAATCAGCAAGACATCTAATAATCAAGCTCTCCAAAATCAAAGATAAGGACAGAATCCTGAAAGCAGCTAGGAAAAAGAGAAGTGTAACATACAAAGGCAAGCAAATCAGATTAAGCTCAGACCTCTCAACAGACACCATGCAGGCAAGAAGGCAATGGGGAGACATATACAAAACTCTGAAAGAAAAAAACTGCCACCCAAGAATCCTCTACCCAGCAAAGCTGTCAATCAAATACAATGGAATAATCAAAGCATTCCAGGATAAACAGAAGCTAAAGGATTTTGCCAAAGCCAACCCTTCTATGAAAAACATCCTAAAGGAAGTTCTGTGGACTGAGACCCAACAAGAACAGAAAGCAACCAGAGAATGACATACTTGGCAGCATCACCCTGATCTCAATCAACAAATGGAAGAGTTAACAACAGAATGAAATTATAAGAACAGAGGATCTGGGAGGACAGTCTATGATCAAAACAATTACAATGTGAAAGAAGGTAAGCACAGAGGAACAGAGACCTAGGTGGTAAAAGGTCAGGTAGATTATAGGATAAAATTGTTGTTGTTATGTGCCATGGAGTCGGTTCCGACTCATAGTGACCCTGCACAGGGTTTCCGAGGCTGTAAATCTTTACA
>NW_006408544.1:508425-510298 GCF_000296735.1 Chrysochloris asiatica | reverse complement strand
AAAGCCTTTGCAGAGTATAGGACCATAGGTGGAATCCTGAGTAACATCCAGAACCTTATGAGGTGGGACATTCCCTCTAGCAAGGACAAGCAGACCAACCTGGAACAGCTAGAGCAAAAGAAGATAAATCTTCAAAGAAAGATCATCAGGAAAATCCCAAAACAAAAATGTCAGCATGACCGGCTACTACAAGAATAAGCAAGCTGTTTGCTGGGAAGCCATCAAGACAAGCAATCAGGTTCCTTCAGGACAAACTCTCCTCTAAGACTAAAACTCAATGGGAACACTTCAACAGGCATGTAAGCTTGCTGGCAACCGCATTGGTCTACAGGTTAGTAGAAGAGGGGGAAAGGCAGCAATGAAGACATGGGCTGAGTTCAATCACAGTCCATTGACTCCTGTTGACCTGGAGATGAGAGAGAGAGGAGGAAGGGCTGGTTGGTCCAAAGTGTGGTGAGACCTGGGGACACTTGAGCCCATGGACAAGGACACAGAGGGCTAGAACTGAGAGTGAAGCATCCAGCTGATATGAAGTGAGGGGAGATGAACAAGAACACCCAAACTTGCAGACAGTACCCATTTGACCTAGCGTTGATGGCTTGATGATCAGAACTTGACTAGAGGAAGATTACAAACAAAATTTTTTTCTTGATAAAGGAAGCAAGGGTAAATTGCTACAATTTGATGAACCTGACCTCTACTCATGGAGGTAGTAACTCTAAATACCAACAGAGAGGAAAGGAGTCTTCACATCAAGTATCAATGCTATCCCCTCTGTACACATGATAGATAGGGACGGGTAATTTAGACATTGGCTACCTAAAATGAGGTGGCAATAAAGGGACAAAGTGACTGGCTTACAAGGTTTCAAAGGGAGTTTAGTTTAAGAGTGTCAGGGGGAGGAAAGAATCCCCAATTAATAGTTTTCATCTTGTCTAGATGAACCTGGTGAAAAGAGATGGGGATAAGATTCATATGCTTCAATAGTGAATTCTTTTTATCATGACTAATTGCTACTGCCACAATTGTAAAGGTAGAAGTTTTGTAACAAAAACAGGGGAGTGGTTAATTTTACAGTCCAGTAACAGAGAACTCTAGGACCATCAAGGGAGAAGAGCACAAGCAGAATGTGGGACCTAATCCAGAGAAGCAGTGACACCAGAGACGGAGGCAGAGATGGGGACTTGGAGAAAGGGTGTGGCTGAGGACTCTAGATTCATGGGAAGAGAGGGACTAAGGGACTGTGGCCAGGAGGCAGACTTGCAGAATGTGTCCTTTGGAGGTGTAAATTATTATATATGCCTGAGTCGGGTTTTTTTTTTTTTTTAAACCTAAAGTGAATGGAGAGAAATACTGTTAACTGATGGTACATGGAGGGGTTATAATCATTGTAATGAAAACAGGTATATGATCTGTTGAAGGTAAAACTGATGGTCTGCCCTGTAAACTTCCACTCAATCCACAATAAAGGTTAAAAAAAAAAAGAGTCTATTGAATGTGGTCGGACTTAGCGCACAACTTCATTGCTGTTTTTCCCTCACTTCCCCTTAACAGTGACCAACGTGGTCACCAGTTAGACCGCATGCCTGCTCATACATTCTCCTTGAGTCTTAGTCTTGGAAGGGGGTTTGCTCTGAGGGGACCCGACCACTAGCCTTGATGTCTCCTGGGTGAGCAACTTGCTTGTTGTTGTTGTAGTCAGTCTGACTGCCATTATTGTTTTTTATTTTTCCTGTCAGTCTTTCTTTCAAGAAGTATCTTCTGTTCTTCTAGCCACTGCAGGCTGGGCTGCTTGTCCTTTCATTTGGAAATTTCCCAGCTCAGAAGACTCTGGATGGGGTTCCGGATTCCACCTATGGTCTCATGCAATGCA
>NW_006408544.1:497490-498499 GCF_000296735.1 Chrysochloris asiatica | reverse complement strand
GTTCCTTCTGTTGGTCAGTTTCTAATTGTTGTTAATTTTGGTTCTTTCTTCTTTTTGGATGTGTGCATTTATTGCAATAAATTGTCCCCTCAGCACTGCTTTCTCTGTATCCCAAAGATTTTGGTATGTTGTGTTTTCGTTCTTGTTTGTTTCTAGGAACTTTGTGAATTCACGTTTAATTTCTTCTTTTACCCAGTTGCTTTGCAACAGGGTGTTATTCAGTTTCCATGTATTTGGCTTTATTTCCTTGGTCTTCCTATTGTTGATGTCTAATTGTTGAGGTCTGAGAAGATGCTTTGTAGCACTTTGATATTTGTAAATTTATGGAGGTTTATTTTGTGGTCTAGCACATGGTCTATTCTCGAGAATGTTCCATGGGCACTGAAAAATAATGTGTACTGTGCTGTTGTTCAGTTGAATGATCTATACACATCTATGAAGTCCAGGTGGCTGATTGTGTTGTTTAGTTCCTCTTTGTCTTTGTCAAGTTTCTTTCTGGTTGCTCTATCCATTTTTGAAAGCTGCATATTAAAATCACTGACTATTATTGTAGATTTGTCTATTTCTTTCTTCAAATCTATTAGCGTTTGCTTTATATATTTTGGAGCTCTTTCATTGGAAGCGTAGATATTTATTATGGCTATGTCTTCTTGTTCAATTGTCCCTTT
The DNA here is from genome assembly GCF_000296735.1 of Chrysochloris asiatica. Lineage (NCBI taxonomy): Eukaryota > Metazoa > Chordata > Mammalia > Afrosoricida > Chrysochloridae > Chrysochloris > Chrysochloris asiatica. The sequence goes on along the minus strand of NW_006408544.1, from coordinate 497,831 downwards.
AATCATGAGATAATATTCCTCTTTATCTACTATGCTTGTTTTTGCATTAAAGTTTATTTTATCACAGATTAGTACTGCCATTCCTGTTCATTTTTTATTGCAATTAGCTTATTATATTTTTTCCATCCTTTGACTTTTAATCTGTTTTTGTCTTTGCGTGTAAATGTGTCTCTTGCAGACAGCATATTGAAGGATCTTGTTTTCTTATCCATTCTGCCACCCTCGTCTCTTAACTGGTGCATTTAATCCGTTTATATTCAGTGTAATTATTGATAGATATGGATTAATTGCTGCCTTTATGTTTGTTTGTTTTTTGGGGTGCTGCTGCTTTCTTTGTTCTG
>NW_006408544.1:493322-495312 GCF_000296735.1 Chrysochloris asiatica | reverse complement strand
TGAGAGGTTCTGTGCACATGCATGGTAAAAGAACCCTCCAGTTGTGGGGGTGGGGGGTGTCCACTCACTCATGCACCCCCTCTAGTCACCAGAATGTAGGTGTGCAGATAGTAAGAGGCCAATGAACAGACACCAAAAAAATTAGAACAAAACAAAACAAAACAAAAAATATTGTCCACCCTTGTCTCTGAGGTTTCCATCTGCATTAGTCTATGGTGAGTCTGCTTGCGCCCCTGTTTGGTCTTGCCATTTGGTCTTGCCCAAGTTGTTGGCTCCAGGCCACTGAGCCCATCAGGTTCAAAAGTAGGGGATTTATTGCTTCCGTCACAAGTTCCACTAGCTATAAGCCTTCACATATTTTAAATATTTCTACATATGTGGTTCAGAGTTTTGGAGCTCTTCCTTGAACCCGATTCACCTGATATTCTTTGTTATTGCTGACGGATATCTTCACTGCACCTCTATCCTATCCTCCATCAAGCCCTGCCTCTTCCAGGTCCTTTGTTTTTGCATTCTGGTGTGATATTGTGGGATAAAGCACTGGACTGCAAGGTCGGTTTGAACCACAAGATCAGTGGTTCAAACTTACCTTGGAAACCCTATACAGGGTTGCTATGAATCAGGACCAACTTAGCAACACACGGCAACAACAACATCTTTTGTTTTGGACAATTGTAGAGTATAATATTGATAGATCAAGCTATATATATAAGTAATGTGGATGAGTTTGATGTCTATACAAAACTATTTGATAATCAAAGAAACAGTGCTCATGAAAGCTATAGTCATTTAGACAAGTCTGCTGCAAAAGAGCTCTTGAAAGTGTTAAAGAGCACCCATGTCACTTTGAGGACTAAGGTGAGCCTGACCAAAGCCATGGTATTTTTAATTGCCTCATATGTGAAAGTTGGACAATGAATATGGAAGACTGGATATATTTGAATTATGGTGTTGGCAAGGAATAGTGAAAGTACCTTGGGTTACCAAGAACATACATATTAGTCTTAGATGAAGTACAGCCGAATTCTCCTTAGAAGCAAAAATGGTGAGACTTGTCTCTCATGCTTTGAACATGTTGTCAGGAAGGACCAGTCCCTGGAGAGGGACATAATGCTAGGTAAAATGGAGGGTCAGTGTAAAAGAAGAAAAGCCCGAATGAGATAGACTGATACAAAGAACCAACAATGGACTCAAACATAAAAGCAATCATGAAAATGGTGCAGAGAACCCTGTAGCGTTTTGCTCTGTTGTGCACTGGGTCACTATGAGTCAGAACCAACTTAACAGCACCTACCAGCAAAGAAAATCTAACTTCTTTCCCTCTTATTTTCTTTCAGAACTTTTTCATACATCAAATCCCCTTAAGGTGATGAGGCCAAGGCTTTGGTGTCTGTTCTATCTCTCACTAGCATGTGATCTTGTATGAGGCAACTAGCATTGCTCAGCCTCAATTTTTCAGCTGTAAAATGGGACTGTCATCCTTACCTGTCAGGGTTGTGTTGGTGATTAAACAAGCTTATGTATGTGAAGCACTGGTATAAAGCTTGGCAAAGGGTGAGCACTCAGCAAAATGGTACCTTTAACTCAGGACCTTCTAATCTGATGGCAGAAAGAGACATGAAAACAGAAATTGAGTAAATACTAATCTAGGAAGACACAGACAGAGGCTGTGGAGTCAGCAGGAAGGGAAGCCCCACTTATGTAGAGAGGCCAAGGAGAAATCAGAGGTGAGGACACATCAACTGTTTTGTTTTTGTATGGCACTTTAGGATAAGCACTTGACCACAAGGTTGGTTTGAACCACAGGGTCATTAGTTGAAACTCACCAGCTGTTCCTCAGAAACCATAAACAGGGTCGCTATGGATCAGAACTGACTCGATGGTATTTAACAACAACAGTTGCTGTCAAGTTGATTATGACACATGGTGATCCCATGTGTGTTAGAGTAGAACTATGCCCCGTAGAATTTTCAATGGGTGATTTTTTTTT
>NW_006408544.1:485222-491527 GCF_000296735.1 Chrysochloris asiatica | reverse complement strand
CTGTCTAATTTGTTCTCCCATCTGTTTTGTTCTTCCATTCCCCTTTTCCTACTTGTATATATCCCCCCTCCCAGCACCCTCAATGGGTGATTTTTTAATAAGTAGACCGTCAGGCCTTTTTTCTGATATATCTTTGGGTAGACTTGAACCTCCAGTCTTTAAGCTAGCAGCTCAGCATGTTAACCATTTGTACTACCCAAGGACTCTATGTACTCACATATAATATCTTATTCCAAATAAATATTTGAAATTATGTACAGATAATATACATGAGGATAATATAAAGTTAGTGAGGAAATCAGGTAAAAGGTAAAGAATATAATATAAAGCCATGGGGCATGTTAGTACATAAACTCACTGGTGGTGATTAACAAACTTGGCACTAAGTTTTTTAGCTAGGAAAACAAAAAGAGAACACAATCAGGTTGACAGTTCCTAGTCATTGTGCCTTAGGATAAAAATAAATCAAGTGCCCAGGATATGCACAGCTTTCCTGGGGCTAAAGTCACTTTGTCCCCATGGTCCATCAACTAGGGTTGTGACATAGTGGGCAGCATTCTTAGCAACAGCACTAGGATAATCTCATCATTCTGCTCTGTTTACAGCCTAACGCCTTAACTGTTGGCACCACCCAGGGACTTCATGAATTCCCTACCTTATTTCAAATAAAGATTTGAAATGGTAGACAGATATGTCCTCTATGTTCAGAGAACAGTATTCTTTGCAGAAGAAACAGCATGAGCCCAGTTCTGCATTTATATCAGGAATTGGAGTGGTTCTTGTTTCAGGATTACCCAGTGGGACCTCCAGGTACCTGTGGAAACAGTCTGTGGGAAGGGTCAAAGACAGGGCAGTGGTAAGTGTGGTGGTCCCACTTTGCAGATGTACCAGGGCCAGTTCTGTTTAGAGTTGTGATGAAAAAGGGGTCAAGGCTTTTGTGACCCTTCTGGTTGGAACCATCTGTAGTTGGATTGGAGACTGAGAAGGTGGGGCCACAGCAGTGCAAGAAGCTGGATGGGCTGGGCTACTTCCTGGTCTGGTCCTCAGAGACTGCACACCTTTTTAATGACATTGCAAGACTGTTTCTAATATGAAGCAACAACAACAACAACAAAAAACCACACACGTAGTCTGCAAGCTGCCAGGAAGCAATCTGAGAAACCTGAGCTGCCCCACTCTCCGAGCCTCATATTTTGGGGTTTTTGTCTGTTCTATTTTTGAGGCTGGTAAACTGGTTTCCTGTTTGTTACAAAATGGGTGGTTGTCACCGTCTGTGTCTGCCCTGACTCTGGACTGGCCTAAAAGGAAGTGGCCTTACTAGGCAAGGTCCATCCTTCTGCCTTCGGGCAGTTCCCTTCTAAGCAGGGCCAATGAGGAACTTAGGAGTAGGGGAACCCTATCAACTGCTCCCTGGGACACCCTAGTGTATTTGGAGTCACCACACTTATCTTTTCAGTGCCTGCCTCTGGCAAGACTAACTCCATGTCACAAAGTATACATTTCACGTTCAAAGTCAAGTTAGAGACTCAGCAAGAGCATGAGGACAGGACTTGGAAGAGAGAGCCATCTATTATTGAAGGGTGTTATCTTGGTTATCTAGTGTTGCTATAACAAAAATAACCACAAATATGACTTTAACATACAGAAATTTATTCTTTTACAGTTTAGGAGGCTTGAAGTCTGACATCACAGTGCCAACTTCAAGAGAAGGCCTTCTTTCTCTGTCAACAAGGTTCTTGTCTCTACAGCTTCTGATCCCTGGTTCCTTGGAGACTTCTATAAGTCTTGGCATCATTTTACCTCATCTCTGTTTCCTTAATCTACTCCTTTTATGTTTTGTTAGAGATAAACTCTCAGCACCACCTATACTTATCCAGCCTCATCAACATAACGAAGACAGTCTACTCCCAAATGAGAGTATAACCACAAATATGTTGTTGTTAGATGCCATCAAGTCAGTTCAGACTCATAGTGATCCTATGCAGAACAGAAACATTGCCTGATCCTGTGCCATCCTAATTGTTGCTACCCTGAAGCCCATTGCTAATACCACTGTTCCAATCTATCTCATTGGGGGGTCTTCCTCTTTTTCACTGACATTCCACTTTACCAAGCATAATGTCCTCCAGGAACTGGTTCCTCATGATAATATGTCTGAAGTATGAGAGACGAAGTTTGGTTATGCTGGTTTCTAAAGACACTCTGATTGGATTTCTTCCAACACAGATTTTTTTTTGTTCTTTTGGCAGGCCATGGTACTTTCAATATTCAACTCCAACACCATAATTCAAGTGCATCAATTCTTCTATGTTCTTCCTTATTCATTGTCCAACTTTCACATGCATAAGAGGCTATTAAAAATATCATGGCTTGAATCAGGCGTACCTTAGTCCTTGAACTGACATCTTTGTTCTTGAACACTTTAAAGAGATCTTATGCAGCAAATCTGCCTAATGCAATACGTGGTTTGATTTCTTGACTGCTGTTATCATGAATGTTGATGGTTGATCCAAGCAAAGTGAAGTCTTTGACAACTTCAATCTCTTTTCCATTTATATGGATGTTATTTATTGGTCCACTGGTGAGACTTTTTGTTTTCTTTACAATGAAGTGCAACCTATACCAAAGGCTGTAGTCTTTGATCTTCATCAGTAAGTATTTCAAGCCCTCATCACTTTCAACAAGCAAGGTTATATCATCTGCATATCATACGTTGTTAATGAGTCTTCCTCCAATCCTGATGCCATGTTCTTGTTCATATAATCCAGCTTCTCAGATTATTTGATCCGCATACAGATTGGATATGTTCAGTAAAAGTATGCAACCCTGTTATACACCTTTATTAATTTTAAACCATATGGTGTCCCCTTGTTCTGTTTGAATGAATGCCTCTTGGTCTATGTACAGGTTCCTCCAGAGTGCAATTAAGCATTCCGGAATACTCTTTCCTGCAGTGTTGTCCATAACTTGTCATGATCCACACAATCGAAAGCCTTTGCATCATCAATAAAGCATAGGTAAACATCTTTCTTGTATTGTTTTCAGTCAAGATCCATCTAATATCCACAATGATATCCCTTGTTCCACATCCTCATCTAAATCCAACTTGAAATTTCTTGTCAATGTACTGTTGAAGCTGTTTTCTAATTATCTTTAGCAAAATTTTACTTGCATGTGATATTAATGATATTGTCTGATGAGTTCCAATTCCATTGAGAATGGGCATAATTATTGATCTCTTCCAATCAGTAGGCCAGGTAGCTGTCTTCCAAATTTCTTGGCATAGGTAAGTGAGTTCCTCCAGAGCTACATTAGTTTATTGAAATATTTCTATTTATATTCCATCAATCTTAAAGCCTTGTTCAATGTCTTCAGTGCACCTTGTACTTCTTCTTTCATATCATTGGCTCTTGTTCATATGCTATGCTTGAAATGGTTGAACATTGACCATTTCCTTTGGTACAGTGACTCCATGCATTTCTTCTGTCTTCTTTTGATGCTTTCTGCATTATTCAATGTGTTACCCTTGTTGTTGTTGTTAAGTGCCATTGAGTCGGTTCCTACCCATAGCGACCCTGTATAGGGTTTCTGAAGAGCAGCTGGTGAGCTTAAACAACCTATGTTGTGGTTCAAACCAGCTTTGTAGTCCAGCACATTAACCCACAGAACCACACCAGGACTCCATAGAATCCTTCAGTATTGCAAGTCGAGGGTGGAGTTTTTTCTTCAGTTCTTTCAGCTTGAGAAATGTTGAGCATGTTCTTCCTTATGTTTTCCAACTCTAGATCTTTGCACATTTAATAATACTATTTGTCTTTGTCTTCTTAGCTGCCCCTTAAAATTTTCTGTTCAGCACTTTTACCTCTTCATTTCTTCCATTTGCTTTAGCATCTCTACACTGGATGGCAAGTTTCAGGCTCTCTTCTGGCATCCATGTTTATCTTTTACTTCTTTTTTGTCTTCTCAATGACCTTTTGATTTTTTCTTGTATGATGTTCTTGATGTTATCCCACAACTTTTCTGGTTTTAGGTCATTAGTGTCAAGTGCATCAAATCTGTTCTTGGGATGAACTTTAAATTCAGGTGGGGTATGTCCAAGGTCTTCGGTATTGATTGCATCTCAATGTAAAGAAAACAAAAATCCTCACCACTGAACCAATAAACAACATTCTTATCAATGGAGAAAAGATTGAAGTTGTCAAGGACTTCATTCTTCTTGGATCAACCAGTAACACTCATGGAAGCAGCAGTCAAGAAATTAAACAACATATTGCATTAGGCAAATCTGCTGCACAAGACCTTTTTAAAGTGTTGAAGAGCAAAGATGTCAGCTATGGCACCTCACCCAAGCTATGATATTTTCAATAACCTCATATGCATGCGAAAGTTGGACAGTAAATAAGGAAGACCGTAGAAGAATTGATGCATTTGAACTATGGTGTTGGTGGAGAATATTGAAAGTGCCATGGGCTCCCAAAAGAACAAACAGATCTATATTGGAAGAAGTGCAACCAGAGTACTCCTTGGGGGCCAGGATGGCCAAACTTCATCTCTCATATTTTAGACATATTGTCAGGAGGGACCAGTCACTGGAGAAAGATATCATGTTTGTTAAGGTGGAGGGTGAGAGAAAAAGAGGAAGACCCCTAGTGAGATGGGATTAGCAGAGTGGCAGCATCAATGGGCTCAAGAGTGGCAACAATTGTGAGGTTGGCCCAGGATTGGGCAGTGTTTTGTTCTATTGTGCATAGGGTCGCTATGAGTCGGTACTAACTCAATGGCACCTAACAACAACAACAAAAATATTTAAGGTCATATTTTGGCTCTCATGGACTTGTTTTCATTTTCTTCAGCTTCAGCCTGAACTAGCATATGAGCAATTAATGGTCTGTTCCACGGTCTGCCCCTGGCCTTGTTTTGGCTGATAATAAGGAGCTTTTCCACCCTATCTTTTCACAGATGTAGTCAATTTGATTTCTATGTATTCTTTCTAGTGAGGTTCAACTGTATAGTCAACTTTTATGCTGTTTAAAAATGGTATTTGCAATGAAGAAGTCATTGGTCTTACAAAATTTTATCATATGATCTCCAACATCATTTCTGTCACCAAAGGCATATTTTCCAATGACTGATCCCTCCTCATTGTTTCCAACCTTTGCCTTCCAATCACCAGTAATTATCAATACATCTTGATTGCATGTTTTATAAATTTTAGGCTGAATAAGTTGGTAGAATTCTTCAGTTTCATCATCACTGCCTCTAATGGTTGGTGCGTAAATTTTAATAATAGTGCTATTAACTGTTCTTCCTTGTAGGCATATGGATACTATCCTGTCATAAACACCACTATACTTCAAGATAGATCTTGAAATGTTCTTTTTGGTCATGAATGCAATGCCACTTCTCTTCAATTTGTCCTTTCTCTCATGGTGAGCCATATGATTGTCAGATTCAAAATGACCAGTACCAATTTTTATTTCACTGATGCCTAGGATGGAGTCCTGGTGTTGCACTGTGAGTTAATGCAAGACTGCAAAGCCATTTGAGCTGCAAGGTCAGCAGTTCAAGCTGTTCCTCAAAAACCCTATATAGGGTCACTATGGGTCAGAAGCGACTCAATGGCACTTAACAACAATGCCTAGGATATGAATCATAATGCATTCCATTTAATTTTTGACAGCTTCCTATTTTCCTAGATTCATACTTCATACAGTCCACGTTTTCATTTTTTATGGATGTTTACAGCTATTTCTCCTTATTTTAAGTTTTGACCCATTAGTAAATTAAAGTCCCGGAAGCTTTACTATATTCCTGTCATCATGGCCAATTTTACTTTGAGGAGTCAGCTCTTCCCCAGTTGTATTTTGAGTGCCTTCCAACCTGAGGGGCTCATCTCCCAACACTATGTCTAACAATATTCTGGTGCTCTTCATCATATTCCAATATTTAATATTCTGGTGCTATCTGACAGTGTTCTAGTGCTATTCATAAGATTTTCAGTGACTAAACATCCAGAAGTAGTCTACCTCACCCTCTCCCTAGTCTGATTATTCTCTTAGTCTGGGAGCTCAGCTGAAACCTGTCCACTATGGGTGACCCTGCTGGCATTTAAAGTACCTGTGGCAAAGCTTCCAGAATCACAGCAATATGCAGGCCACTACATTATGACAAACTGAAAGACAAGTCGTGGAAACAAATACAGAGGTTAGGATTTACAGCACATGTTTTGTGGGGACACAGTTCAATCCATAAGATTCTACCCTTTGCTCCCCACAACAAAATCCTTGCCACATGCAAAACATATT
>NW_006408544.1:482732-484647 GCF_000296735.1 Chrysochloris asiatica | reverse complement strand
AGGGTTGTTGTAAGTCAGAATCGACTAAACAGCACTGGACAACAACAATGTCCCCTGGAGATCTGCTTGTGTCTTGGCTTCAATATTCTCCTGAGTCTGTGGGGTTCTCAGCAAAGACTCCAGGTTCAAAGGGCTCTTCTTTCTTGTTAGTACTAAGGGTCACTACTTCTCTGCCCATGTGTCTCTACTTTTAGCTCTTCTAAGATAAGAGGTGAGGCATTGGGTCACTGTTCCCATTTGTCACCTTCCAGTTGATGGCCGTTGATTATAGCCATTAGTTATACTCTTTAACAAAAGATTGCGTATTCATGTCCTTTATGAACATTCTAGAACATGTGTCCTTATTTTATATACCACAGAATTTTCCAAATCTCTAACTTCTGTTTTCATTTTGCACAGTTCATTCTTATGTTGATCTCTTTCCACTCTCATTTTAATATAAGCAACAAGGAGAAACCATGAGATCTTGCTTAGAAATCTCATAAGCCAGATATCCATGTTTATCACTTGCAAGCTATGCCTTCCACTAAACATTGGAACATAATTCAAATAAGTTCATTGCTACTGCATAAAAAGCATCACCCTTTCTCCATTGTCCAATCACATGTTCATCATTTTCTTTAAAGTCTTACCAGAAGCACATTTAATGTACACATTTCTAGCAACAATCTGTTGCTGGCATCATATATATTCTCTAAGATGATGGAGACTTTCTCTATTGCTCAACTCACTTCCTTCTGAGCCCTCACCAGAATTGTCTTACCTACCAACAGTCTCTTCAAGGCAACCTAGGCCTTTACTATTAGGTACTTGTGGTGCAGTGAATTATTTAATGTTTCTTCCAGCCATAGTCTTTGTAAACTCCCACCAAATGACTCTTTGCCTGATGGGTCTGGGTAGAAGGTGGGAGAAGATAGTGATAGGATGACATGATTCAGATATGCATTTTAGTAGAGTTCATTGTAATTATAAAAACTTGAGAAATTCTCACCTGTATAAAATGAGCCATCTCAGAAGCAGGAATTAAGGCATCTCACTACCCTTAAAGAAGAGCCATGAGTAGTGAGCGTCCTTTGAATCCAGATATCCCTGCACATTGAACCTCCTCAATTCAAGGACAAAACAAACAAACAAACAAACAAAAAAACACTGTGATACCAAAGGAATGACAAAGGAGCAGCAGCAGTAGAACCAGGAGCCAAAGCACAAGTGAGAATGCTGTGCTTTCCAGCCCACAGAGCAAGTAAAACTTGCTGGGCAGGAGTGTCTGGGTAGGAGACTTGCTTGCAGAGTGGGATGCCTTCAGGTACTTGATTGGAGGAAGCTAGGAGCTAGAATCTGCTATCTTCAAGCTGAGGCTTATGATGCAGTAGTGTGTCCTGTGGGCATTTATCAGCAGCTCTAAGAGAGCTTTGATACCCAGGCAGAAAGAGACCTGCCTGTGGACACAGCTGAGAAGAGGCTAGAAGAACTAGTTCTTCATGACTAGAAGAACTGTGCCCTGAGTATTTTCTGATCCTGCATTGTAATCATCAGTTAGCTTCCCTAATAAACCACATCACTGTAGGTATGGGGTCTGAGTTCTGTATGGCCATTGCAGTGAATTATTGAACTCAACTGTATAGAGAATTATTGAACTCAACTGTATAGAGAATGTGCCATGAGAGGGAAGGTTGGTTCATTTTTTGGAAGCACCTTTTCCAGTCTCCACTCATTACCCAATTCCAAAACTACTTCCACATTGTTGATATTTACTAGAACAGCATGTATTCTTCAGGTATTGAATTATTCTGTCTTCATTATCTAGTGCTGCTATATCAAATACAAGTGGATGGCTTTAACACAGAGAAATGTATTCACTCACTGTTCATTGTTGTTGTTGTCAGGTGTCATCGAGTCGGAACCGACTCATAGC
>NW_006408544.1:479820-480392 GCF_000296735.1 Chrysochloris asiatica | reverse complement strand
AATCACCAGTAATGATCAATACATCTTGATTGCATGTTTGATTGATTTCAGATTGAAGAAGTTGGTAGAATATTTCTATTTCATCCTCACTGGCTTTAGTGGTTGGTACATAAATTTAGAAGGAAACCGCACTCAAATGATTCAAGCTCTCTTCATTACATCACTCACTGTTTAGGAGGCTAGAAATCTGAATTAAGAGCAACAGGTCTAGGGGAAGACTTTCTCTCTATTGGTTCTGGAGGAAGATCCTTGTCTCTTCAACTTTTGCTTCCTGGTTCCTTGAAGATCTCCATGTGTCTTGGCATCTGTCTTACCCCATCTCTGCTTTCTTAATCTGCTTCTTTTATATTTTGTAAGCTATTAACTCAGGATACATGCTTTGTGAGTCCTACCCCAATAACATAACAAAGAAAACCCATTCTCAAATGAGAATATAACCACAGTCTTTTCCATTGCTTTGTGCTGATTGAGACTCACAGCAATCCTAAAGCACGGAGTAGAGCTGCCCCATAAGTTTTCCAAGGCTGTAATCTTTACAGAGTAGACTGCCATATCTTTCTCCTGAGGAGTGA
>NW_006408544.1:477710-478746 GCF_000296735.1 Chrysochloris asiatica | reverse complement strand
CCATGTACAGATTCCTCATGAGCACAATTAAATATTCAGGAATACTCATACTTCACAATGTTGTCCATAGCTTGTCATGTTCCACACAATCGAAAGCCTTTGCGTAATCAATAAAGCACAGGTAAACATCTTTCCGTTATTCTCTGTTTTCAGCCAAGATCCATCGGACATCAGCATACTTCATACGAAGTATGAATCTAGGAAAATCGGAAATTGTCAAAAATGAAATGGAATGAATAAACATCAATATAGGCATTAATGATAATATTTTGGGTGAAGGGACACAATTTAATCTATAATAGATGTGAAGGAGGATAAGAGAGTAACTGACATTAATTGGTATTTGTTATGTGGCTGTCATTTTTGTAATTCACATGTCACTTAATCCTTATGTATTATTTCTGTTTTGCAGATAAGAAGCTTGAGGCTCAGATAGATGACTAAGACCATTTGCTCAGGATGTTGGCTCTTTGACGACACCTTGAGGAGTAAGTTCACCTTTCTCTCTTATTCCAATTCCTTTCCCTTTTATTTATTTCAAACTTTTTAATGACTTGAATGAAGGTTTAAAGAGATGATCATCAGTTTTACATTTAACAAATCACATATTTTACTTTATTGCCATGATTTCAATCCCCTCTGTGTACCATCAGTTAACAGTATTTACCTCTAGTCACTGTACCTCTTACATTCTTCCTTGTGTCTTCTACTACCTTCATCTTTTCCTCTACTAACCTCATTTTTGTGGTATATTGCCAGCACCATAGCCCATGTCAGCATGCATCTACCCTCTACCCGTGAATAATTTTCCCTATCCCCCTATCACATAGCCATCAAAGAATGTTTCTTTTATTAAGGAAACCATTTCTTAATTTTTGACAACCTTGGTCTCATACAATATTTGTACTTTTGTGATTGACTGATTTCACTCAACATAATGTGCTCCAGGCTCATCCATGTTGTGAAGTTTCTTATTGTTGTTGTTTTGCTTTTTGCTGAAAAAGTGAATTTATTATATAAATGTGAACTCTACAGT
>NW_006408544.1:474566-475375 GCF_000296735.1 Chrysochloris asiatica | reverse complement strand
CTTGTTTAATATCACTTCTAATATTTCTAACTTGATGGTCTTTTGAGAGATCATCAGAATCCTTGGGCCCTAGTTCCTCACCCTTTCTGTTTGCACTCTTCATACTGCCTATGTGTCCTTCACAAGTTATACTATCTGGGTCTGTTACAAGATTTGGTGTTGCAAGTGCCATTTCTTGGCTTTCCAAAGATAGAGGTGACTCCTTCAGCACAGTGGGTTCTGTTGACATTATTAGTGCTTTGAGGTGGTGACTTGAGCACAGTTTTGTTGATCCTAATAGTTGTAAATCTTCTTAGAACCTTGTTGAATGCTTCAAAATGAGACATTTTTAATGTGTATTTGTTAATAGTAGACCTTCATGTACAGCATTTGCTCTTAAAGCCACGTCACTCAGTCTTCAGTCTTCACCAATTCACTAAAACCGCTCTTGTTAAGGTCACAAACTCCTCCAGTTTCCAACCCCAATAGTGATTTCTCAGTCTTCACTTCCTCTGTTGTGAAGTATTTTGCAGATTAATCATTATTCTTCAACATTGCATAGTATTCAGTTTTGTATATGTCATCCTGTTGCCTTCTTGCCTACAAGGTTTCTGCTGAGAAATCAGAACTTAGTTTTATTGGTTCTCCTTTGTAGGTAACTTTTTGTTTTTCTGTAGATGTTCTTAGGATTCTTTCCTTGTCTTTGATTTTGGAAAGCTTTATTAGTATTATATGTTTTGATGATTTAATGGGGATCTATTCTGTTTGGGGTTTGGTCACATTCTTGTATATTTATCTTCTCATCTTTCATGATGTTAGGGAAGTTGTCT
>NW_006408544.1:456444-474393 GCF_000296735.1 Chrysochloris asiatica | reverse complement strand
TTTATCTTCTCATCTTTCATGATGTTAGGGAAGTTGTCTTTCAACAACTCTTCAACAGTTTTCTCTGCGCTTTTTATTGTCTCTTCCTGTTCTGGAATTTCAGTTACCCATGTTATTTTTCTTCATGGTATCACACATAACTCTTAGGCTTTCTTTGGATTTTTTCATTCTTTTTTCTTCTTAGCATATTAGTTTTGAGAGATTTATCTTCACGTTCACTAATTTGGGCTTCCATTGCTTTGGATCTACTCCTTTGTCTTTTCAATGCATTGTCCAGGTCTGAAATCTTAGTATTAATCTTCTGGATTTCTAACTTCAGGTTTTATATTGCTTTAGAATTTGCATTTATTTATCTATATGTTCTTGTAGTGTTTTCTTGAATTCTTCTAAAGTTTTTTTCCTTGATCTTTCTAACAGTCCTTTGAATGTACCTAAATATCATTCTTTTGAATTCTTTTTCAGTCAGTCCCCTTACCTTTTTTTTCCCTCAGAAATATTTTCTGGCTCTGCATCTTGGTCATTTGTTTCCCTGTGTGAGCTAAAATTTTTGTCTCTGGGACATTGTAGTGTTGTCATATTTATATTTAACTGATGATTGTATGATGATATGTTCTTAGGCTCCCACCAAACATCTCCTGGAGGTGTAGTTAGAGAATGAACATGTGTATACCATTCTCTGTTTACTGCTCATGCACCTCAGTTCAAGGTGGTTTGGGCTGGTGTTGGCTGCTACCACTGATCAGGTTGTATAAGAGCTGTTTTTGGCTCTTGCCCCATGGGTGGAGCTGTAAAGGGTCTGGTTGTGGCTAGACAATATGGGCTCAGTTTCTGTCTCCTGTTAGGTAGGAAATAGGAGAAACTCTGACATCCCACATAACCCCCCACACAAGAAAACAAAACAGAATAAATAAACAAGCAACCAACAATGAAAAGAGAAAATAATAAAGGGGAAAAAAAGAAACAAAACCAGGTAGCAACCATTAAAAAGAATATAATAACTAAAAAGAGAAGAAAAGGCCAGAAAAATTGAACTATAGAAGAGAAAAATAAGAGAGAAGATAAAAGAAAGAAATCAAAGAGAAAAAAAAACACACACAGAAAAATCAGGGAGAGGGAAGATGAAACGAAATAGAGAATAGTAAAGAAAGATAAAAATGAAAAAAAGAGGGGAAATGAGAAACCAAGGAAAAGAAAGAAAGCCAAAAGCTGAGATTGTTTGGTGTTGTTATTAAGTGCCATCAAGTCGGTCATGACTCACAGTGACCCTTCATAGGGTTTCTGAGGCTTTAAATTTTTGAGGGAGCAGAAAACCTCATCTTACTTCCACAGAGCAGCTGCTGGGCTTAAACTGTGGGTCTTGTGGTTCTTAGACCAGTGTTTATCATGTGGAGCCACCAAGGATAAAATTCAAGGGAATGGAAGAGAAGAAGGAGAAGATAGAATAAACAAACAAAACAGCAGAAGGTAAAAACAAAAGCAAAAAACAACAACAACAACAACAAATGGTGCAGCTGTTGGAAATGGAGAGGAGAAAACACTGGGGGCCGCCTATCAGTCAAGAAGCTCATGAGATAGGTGCTGCGGGGATGTGACAGCAGAGTTCCTGGCCCTAGGTGGAGTTCCTATAGGACTCAGGAACTCAATTCAGAAGTAGTTAGTGGAGGCCCTTGATGGAGCTGGTTTCAGTGTCTGTTAGGGTCACAAGGCAATGGGGGGCACGGTGGCCTGTTCTGGAAGTTTCTGCTAGAATAATGCTGGTCTGGAAGCTCTGAGGATTCTTTAGGTCTGGCGTCGAGCCTGCTTGAATCCAGGCACCAAAGTGGCACAGTTGGCCCCTGCCTCACACTGACGTGGCTTCCAACCACAAGGCTCCAAATTCCTGAAGAACAGGATCTGTGCTGAGGGTGGATGAGGGTGGAAACTGGCCACACTTTTGGTCATCAGAAAAGCATGAGGAAAAAGAAGGAATCACACCTTTCCCATGTCCTGTGTGATCTGCTGAGCCATGCACTAAAGCTACTCACAAAGTTCACTATGGTTACACCACATCTGACCACCCATTCACCAGTCAGTTTCCCTCTGTTGCCATCTCTGATCAGCTTTTCCTCCCAGCAAGCATTCAATCCACTTCTCTAACCTTTAATCTGAAGGTCAGGGTACCAGGATTTTCATCTGTGTCTGTATATTTGGTCTCTCATATCTTTGTTGTAGAGGGTCCATGTAATATGTTTTCTTAGTCCTCCAGGTTGCTGGATGTCTTCCCTTTCCCTTTTATTGAAGTTTATGCAGGCAAAACAGCTTGCAGAATCTTACATAGCTAGCAGCATCAGCAAGTTAGTTAATAAGTAGTTTCTTTAATATTCCAAACTTCTTGTTGTTGTTGTTGTTGTTGTTAAGTACTGTAGAGTCGGTTCCAATTCATAGCGACCCTGTACAGGGTTTCTGAGGCTGTGTATCTTTATGGGAGCAGAAAGCCTCATCTGTCTCCCGTGGAACAGCTGGTAGTTTTGAACTGCTGAACTTGAGGTTAGCAAACCGATTCATAACCACTACGCTACCAGAAATTGCCCTGGATGCTCCCTAAACTCTCAGGAAAGTGACGCCATTCTGGTATCTGACACTGTTTGAATTCATAGCAAGGTAAGCCCAGCCCAGCCAAGCCTTCCATGGAGGGTTATGTTTGTGAACATTGCCTCTCTTAAAGAACGTGTATGGTAATGTCCCAGCTGGGCCTCTGGTCTTAGGGTTCTGCCTCCTCCAGTCATTCTTTTACATGCCCATTCCCGTGCCTAAATTCTCCCCACTGTTTTTGTTTTTATTTTGGTTAAATCAATTATGGCTCTTTAAAAAGTGTAGGTGTGTTTTATTGGATGGTTATTCTCTTTGATCAGTGAGTTTCAACCTGCTCTTGGACCCCTGAGGACATTATTGTAAGGGAATCTGAAATCTATTTTCACATGTGTATTTTCTCAATTTAAAGATACCAAACATATCTTGAATCTCTTACTGGGATTCTGTTTAAGGTTCCCAAGGCTGGGGACCACTATCTGGAATCATTCTCTGGTCTTAAAATCTCTTCTCAAATGATTAATTTTCAGGATTAATTCAACCCAGGACTAGGTACAGGGTTGGATTCAGGGATAAGACATATACACTCAACCTAGATGGAGTTACCTTGATAGACCTTGGATTGGAGAGGAGAGGAGAGGAAGGAAGGCCAGCTTGAGGGGGGAAATTACCTAGAGAGATGGATGGGGGCAGTGTGCCCTGACTTTTGCTCTCATCTCTTGCCACCTCCTTTATGTTCTCTCTGTCTTGAATAATATCCTCACCCCACCTCTTTCTGCTGAAGACCTTCCTTCCTTACATGACCCTTTGCCAAGAAACCTTGCATTCTCCTTCTTCTAAGTCCTAAGAAGCCTTCAGTTATACTGCCTCTCTTCTGACCTGCATTCATCATATTTATTTGTTGTGACTTTATTTAACTCCTCTTACTAATTGTAAACTCTTTGAGTATGACATAGCACTAATTATAATCTGTTCTCCCTATAGTCATGGTGGAGAGCCTAACAAAGGGACAGAGGGAAGATAGGTAGATAGATAGTGAATTCCTTCTTTACCTCAGAGAAAGCCCTGGCTGGAACATCATGGGAGAGGCTCAAACCCATCCTCTCTCCCTGGGTCTGTCATCTCTTTGTGCAGGAAACATCTGATCATTTAGTTCCTTCATACCCTAGGCATTTGCAGATTTTGTGCAAAGGGTCACTGGTCTTACTTTTGCATCTTCACCTCCAAGTTCCCATAGCTGACTACACTTAAACTGTCTACTGGGGTCTGGGCTTTCTCTTCTGTGTTCTATTACTACGTAACAAACTACCCCAAAACTTAGTGGTTGGGTTGCTCCCTGCTAGTCTTAACTGGATTCACTTAGGTGATTTCATTCAATATTAGTGGCTGGACTGGTCTGGACTGGAAGGCCCCAGATATTCTCATTCAAATGCCTAAGGTCTTGCCTGGGAGCACCGCAGTTCTCCTACATGTCTGTTGTCCTCCAGTAGGCCAGATCTAGCTTATTTACAGCATGGCGATCTCAGAGTTCTAAGAGTGTGCAAGTTGAGGCTGGTGGGCCTCTTAAAATCTAGATCAGAACTAACAGAGGGTCACTTCTACAAGAGTCTATGGACTACAGCTCAAGTCAAAGCCAGTCAGATTCTAGAAGAGGGGAAACAGACTTTGCTTTTTTGTTTTGTTTTAGTAAAACTTAGACTTTTGACATGATGAGAGACAAAGTCCACAGGACTTCAGGTAGTATCAGTTGTTGTTGTTTTTAGGTGCCGTCAAGTCAGTTCCAACTCACAGTGACCCTGTATACATTTTCAAAGAGTGGCTGGTGGGTTTGAACTGCCAACCTTTCAGTTAGCAATCCATTGCTTATCCTACAGTGCCACATATCCATTAGGCTGACTGTAAATGATCAGATGAAGCACAAAAAAAGAAATCTTGGCTGGAGCTACAGCTTTGGAGTCCATTGCTTATCCTACCGTGCACACATATCCATTAGGCTGGCTATAAATGATCAAATGAAATCCAAACAAGAGATCTTGGCTAGAGATCCAGACTTGGACTCATTCAAAACCCCACTACCATCACAGCTACTATTGTTGATTCCAACCGATGGCAATCGCATATGTATCAAAGTAGAATTGTATTCCTTAGGGGTTTTATTTTTGTTGTTGTGAAAGGATATATAACATATTTGGCAAGTCAGCATTTTCCACATAAGGACTCCTGGTGACACAACAGTTAAGCACTCAGCTGCTAATTAAAAGGTTAGCAGTTTGGACTCACCCAGTTCAATGCTCAATGGGAGGAACACCTACGTTCTGTTCTCATGAAGATTACAGCATAGAAAACCCTATGGGGCCGTTCTACTCTGTCATATGGGGTCACTATGAGTCAAAATGATCTTGACACCAAACAATACCAACAACACAGTTTACACACACACACACACACACACACACAAATGATGCAAGGTGTGGCAAAATCCTATTGCAAAGATCTGGGGCTATTTAGCCATGATCTTTGTATATCTTACTTTATTGACTCTGGAAGGTAAAACATTCTTTTTTGGGAAACGTTTATGAAATGGCCACTAAGGAGGTCTTCTGAATCTAGGATGGGGAGATGTTTAGGAATGGATGCCTGCCCCAAAGCTCCAGAGGCCCCGGCATACAGAGTGAGCTAGTGATGGCAGGTTCTAAGGGTCAGCAACACTCAGGCCAGGCAGAATAGTTTTTCTGGAACCTTCTGAGCATTGATCTACCTATGAAAATAGATCAGAATCTTTTTTGTTGTTGTTTTATATCATTTCAGTATGTGCGTCTTAAACTAAAAGTGTTTTCAAATGTATCTTCAAGGGTGTAGATGCTATGGAGTTTAAAATTTTTGTTTTAATCACAAGCAACAGAAACATAAAAAAGAAAGAAATGTACTGAAGTAAAATGTATCTCATGGATTGAGGGAGTCTGGCCAGGAATGAGCAAGAACCAAGTCAAAGAGCTTACATTTTTAGTAAGAAATGGATCAAAAACTTACATTTTTAGTACAGAGAATTGCTAATAGGCCAGGGGCCAAGTGCTGCAGAGACACTGATGTTGGTGTGTCTATGTCTGTCTGACGGGTCTGGGGACATTTGCAGAGTTGGTAGTATTGGCCCCAGAGAGCAAGTTGTTGTTTTAAAGTTGTTCAGTTTACAACATCGAGTCGGTTCTGATTCATAGCAACCCTGTATAGGGTTTCCAAGGAGTGGTCGGTGACTTTGGACTGCCAACCTTATGGTTCAAAGCTATCTTGTGGTCCAGTGCTTCATGCTACAGCACCACACCAGGACTCCAGACCACAAGTAGGAAATAGCATATGCAAAGGCACTGAGGTTTGAAATAAGATAGTGGGTTTAGGGAACCTCAGATGGTCCAACCGTGAGTGCTGGGCTAAGTATGGAAGGAAGGCGGGAGATAAGCCTGGAAAGGGATGCAGAAACCAAACAACAGAAGACCATGGATGCCTACTAGGAGCTGGTATCCTAGCTTGTAGGCCACCGGAGCTTTCCAAATTAGTTTCTGAAACTCAGTGGTCTGAGAGATGTTAATAGATGATATCTCTTGAATAAAAGATTTCATGGCCAAATAAGCTTGGAGAGCAATGCATATCATTATGTATTTCCTTCTGGAAAGGCATTATGATTAAAATCTGTAGTAAAGAAAACAAGGCCAGGAGACCAGCTGGAAGGCTGAAGTGATGCTCCAGGTACCAGATGCTAAATGCTCTCTGTTTGTAGGGATAGAAAGGGAGGAATGTCTCCATTTATCCATACCAAACCCAGAGCAGACTTAATCCTACCCTACAGGATGTTACAAGAGTAAAGCACTTGAATTCTTTTGAAAAGATCATAGGCAGAAGAGGGGACTTGGCCTTAAATTCACTAGGAAGGAATGTAACTCTTGTGGAAAGTGAGTTCTCTGACAAAATGCTTTTTTTTTTTTTAAACAAACTCAAGTATTTCACTCCTTTCTAGATTTATTTCTGTGACAAGTCCTCAGTTCCCTTTGGTTTGTGCGGGAAACAGTAACTTTTCTCCCGACTTGTGACCTTTGCCGCCTTGATTGAAAATGCCTCCCTTCTTCCTTGCTGGAAATTCTCTATAATTTTTTTTTAATGAAAAACATACAATTTTAAACACTTACTTCCCTCCCTCCTCTTGGAAAAGGGGATGGGGAAAGTTTCCCATAGGAATTCATTCTGAATTCAGAAACACAATATTTAAGCTGAGACTGCTGAGATGGAGACTTGCAACCCAGAGCTCCAGGCACTTTGCTCTGCTGGCTGTGACACTCCAAACCCTGTGGTTTCCAGTGCAGACAGTCAGGCCTCTGGGGAGCACCAGAACTGGGCTATGAGTAAAAATGAGCCAGAGGAACCTGGAGCCTTAGCTCAGACCTCTTACCAGTCTGGGACATATGCTCATCAGCTGTGGAGGCTGGAGAGTGGGTACTCCACATACTTCCTAGGTATTCCTACCACGAGGTACCAGGAATTGTGCTGGGGGACACTGGGCTGTAAAGAAAACTTCTCAGTTAATGGTGACTATGACCATCCCTACTCACACAAGGAAGAAAAGGAAGAGGAAGGCTTTTTATGCTTCTGTAGGGATTGGTGGGCGAGATGAAAGAAAGAGAAAGGACACCCACACCTATTGAGCACTTACTGTATACCAATCCAAACTCAAACCAAATCTGTTGGCACAAAGTTGCTTCCAAATCATAGTGATCCTATAGCCCCATAGAGTTTCTAAGTCTATCATCTTTATGAAAGCCAGTTGTCATATCTTTCTGTCATGGAGTGCCTAGTGAGTTCAAACTGCCGGCCTCTTAGTAAACAGCTGAGTGTTTAACTGCTGCACCACCAGGCCTCTTTGTATACCAAGTTGTTGTTGTTGTTAAGTGTCGTCAAGTTGGTTCCGACCCATAGTGACCTTGAACAGGGTTTCCGAGGCTATAAATCTTTACAGGAGCAGAAAGCTTCATCTTTCTCCTGCAGAGCAGCGCAGCTGGTAGTTTCGAACTGCTGACCTTGCGGTTTGCAGCCCAATTTGTAACCACTACGCTACCAGAGCTCTCTCTCTCTCTCTCTCTATATATATATATATATATACCAATACTCACGACCTATTTGTGTTTTCACCCACATGGGCACATATGATGTTCAGTACAAGACTATGAAGCACTGACTAATTCTAATTTGAGGGAAGAGTTTGGTATATGCTCTATGTTTTGGGTTTTGCTTAAATTAAGTGTAAAATAACATTTAAGAAAATATAGAAATTATTGAAAAGTACCAAGAAGAAAAAAAGGTGGTAAGGTTGGGTGAGGTTAAAATACCTACCCAAGATAGTAAGGGATGGAGCAGGGAGTTGAACTAGAGAAAGGCCATGATGTGTTCCAAATTCACCTCTTTACTCACTCATTCATTCAGCCAACACTGAGTGCTTTCTGTGTGCCAAAGAATACTCGGTCTTATACATCATCTCACTTAGTTCCTACTTCTATAGGAATAGATTTTGTCAGGAGACAAGGTAAATGGCCGAGCTGTGATTTAATCTCCAGGCTGGGCTCCTTGGGCCTGTTCTATGTCCTCTCCCTTATTTCCAGGCCCCAGGTTGCCAGGGCTGGGCTATCCTGGGGTTGCTCTGAGGCTCCTGCAGGTGGCTTTGGAATAAACCTCAGCAGACATACCCTGTACTGGGTTTGATTGTTTGTTCATGGAGAGCAGTTAGGTGGTAAATAGAAAGTCCAGTGTGCAGAGGTGTTTCGCATCACCCACCATGGTTGGTGAGTCAATTCAGACCCATAGTCACTCTAAAGGACAGAAGAGAACTGATCCATAAAATTTCCAAGGCTCTAAGTCTTTATGGAAGCTGACAGCTTCATCTTTCTCCCAAGGAGTGACTGGTGCATTTGAACCCACCTTATGGTTGACAGTCCAACGCTTAACCCACTGCACACCAGGGCTCCTTTCAGCTCTGTCTGCTGAGAAGGTCAAGAAGCAATGACACCCTAGTGGCAATCAGCGTACCCAGCAACCAGATCTCTGTTTCTAAATAATATTGTTGTTGTTGTTATGTGCCGTCGAGTCGGTTCCGACCCATAGCGACCCTGTACAGGGTTTCCGAGGTTGTAAATCTTTACGGGAGTAGAAAGCCTCATCTTTCTCCCGCAGAGCAGCTGGTAGTTTCGAACCACTGACCTTAAGGTTCACAGCCCAATTCGTAACCACTATCCTACCAGAGTCTCCAATAAAAGGAACCAAAGCTTCTTGGATAAGTGGCTGGTTCTTGTAGTTCCAGAAAGTAGGGAACTGTTAACAGAAGGGGCAGGTGGAACATGTCTATTCTTTGTCAGTGTGTTCATTTTGTAATATGCTTTTATTAGTAGTACAATGTACATATTAAAATGTGTAATGTTTATATAAGGTGTTAACATTAAGGGCAGTCTCTGCTACCTTTGCCATTTTTTTATAAATCTAAAATGATTTCAAGATAATTTCCTAAGCTTAAGTAGGAAATGCACAAAAGAAATACAAAAGCCCAAGAGAGATGAAAAACTTCAGGTTCACTAACAATTTTTTTTAATGTAATTACAATACCGTTTATACCTGTCGAATTGAACACAACCACCACCAAAAAACAAAAACAAAAAATGGAAGGACAATCTAGAAAACTCTCAATGGCCAAAGCTAGAACAATTTGAGCAAAAAAATAATGATAATATTAGTTTATAACCCAAAGATTTCATAACCCAGTGCTGTTAAGAATAAATAATTGAATAGATAAATGAGTAGAGTAGAAGGGGCAAATCTTCTTTACTGAAGAATGTCAGACAATATATATAACTATGGTGTTCTGATGTGGCACTGTAAGATAGGCACTGGACTTCTAGCCATAAGGTCAGTGGTTCAAACCCACTAGCTGCTCCTCAGAATCCCTATGAGGTTCGCCATAAGTCAGAACTGGCTGCCCGGCACTTAACAACAACAACACAGTGTCCTTGGATGATGCAAGCACTTAACATGCTCAGCTGCTTAGAGGTTTGGGTTCACCCAAAGTGGGTCAGAAGAAAGGCCTGGAGATAAAATTCCAAAAATCAGCCACTAGAAACTGTTAGGAACACGTTTCTAGTGTAACACACATGGGATCTTCGTGAGTTAGAATCTACTCACTTCAATTGGTTGGATTTTTGTTGCTGTTGTTTACTTGTCCTCCAGCAGGTGGAGCTTAGTTCACCTCCCCTAGAGGTCGGTCTGGACTTGGTAACTGGCTTCCAAAAACTACAGTGTATCCACTGCCGGCTGACTTATAGTGACTCAATCATGCTGTTAAGTGCTATCAAATCGGTTTCAATACATAGAAACCATGTATAGGGTTTCCAAGGAGTGACTGATGGGTTTGAACCTGGTGGTTAGTTTATCCTACAGCACCACACCAGGACAGCAGTACACAGGAAGGGAGAAACAGTAACTTTATGGTGAAGAAACCTCACAGACGCCACCTTAGCCAAGAAATTACAGTTAGCTTCAGCAGTGACAA
Source organism: Chrysochloris asiatica (assembly GCF_000296735.1). Classification (NCBI taxonomy): domain Eukaryota; kingdom Metazoa; phylum Chordata; class Mammalia; order Afrosoricida; family Chrysochloridae; genus Chrysochloris; species Chrysochloris asiatica. The sequence continues at coordinate 464,249 of NW_006408544.1, read as the reverse complement.
GTCAGGTGGATATCATGTACCCCAGAAATGGTGTAGTAAGATACTCACCTCTGTGGTGTGCTTTCCCCAAACCCATAACCTCAGTCTAATCATGAGAAACCATCAGACAAACCCAAATTGTGGGGCAGCCTATAAAATATCTGACCAGTAGTCTTCAAGAAAAATCTAAAACAAGGAAAGACTTTTAAAAGCATCCCAGACACAGGAAAGAAAGACGGCTTGACAACCAAATGAAACACAATCTCTTGGCCTGGTTTCTGGAACAGAAAAAAAAAGACATTTGTGGAAAACCTGGTGGAACCCAAATGAAATCTGGAGTTTAGTACTACACCTAGGTCACCTTCTTACTTTAATTACATATGTTGGCTTGGAGAGTAGCTGGGTGGGGGATAATGGGAAGTCTCTGTGATATCTTTGCCATTTTCTATACATCTAAAATTATTTCAAATTTTAAAAAGCTGTAAGCAGTTCTTCCACAGTGTAAATAGGAAATGCTATTAAGTAAATAGAAATACTATTAAGTGCGGCTGAGTCGGTTCCAACTCATAGCGACCCTGTACAGGGTTTCTGAGGGACAGCTGGTGGGTTTGAACTGCTGACCTTGTGGTTCACAGTCCAGTGCTGATCTACAGTGCCACACCAGAAGTCCAGAAGAAATACAGATGCCTAATAAACATAAGGAGTCCTGGTGTGACACTGTGGGTTAATTCGCTAGACTCCCAAGTCGGTTTGATCCACAAGGTTGGTGACTCAACCTCCTCATAAACCCTATACAGGGTTGCTATGGGTCAGAACCGACTTGATGGCACTTAACAACAATGAGTCCTGGTGTGGCGCTGTGGGTTCATGCACCAGACTGCAAAGCCATTTGAACTGCAAGGTTGGCGGTTCAAGCTAACCAGCTGCCCCTAGGAAACCCTACACAGGGCCGCTATGGGTCGGGATCGACTCGACAACACTTCACAACAACAACAACAACAACAAGCACAAGGAATCCTGGTGTAAGCACTGAACTGCTGGCCACACAATAAACACAAACAGGTTCAGTTTCACTAATAGTTCAAAACACAAGTTACAAAAACGAAATACCATTTATACCTGTCAAATTGGTAAAAACGAAGACTTACAATGCTGTATAGTGTTGGAGACATACATGTGCCAAAGAACTGTTAGTAGAGTACAAATGGCTATAGATTTTCCAAAAGAAGTTTAGCAATGGGCATATATCAAATAGTTGTACATTTTTATCCCTATTCCCATGTCAGAGTTTATATTATCAAAATAATCACAGATTTGGAAAAGGATTACCTAGAAGTATACTCTTTACAAGATTGTTTCTAAGAATGAAACAATGACAACAATCCAAATATTTAAGACTGTCCGTTGGTTATGTAAACTCTAGTTTATATATATATATATATATACAGTGACAGTCTATGTAACAGATAAAAATGGTACTGAATAGAATACTACTTAATGCCATGGAAAGGTATTTATGATATTGTTGTTGTTGTTGTTATGTGCCGTGGAGTCGATTCCGACTCATAGTGACCCTGTACAGGGTTTCCAAGGCTGTAAATCTTTACGGGAGCAGAAAGCCTCCTCTTTCTCCCGCGGAACAGCTGGTAGTTTCGAACTGCTGACCTTTCCGTTCGCACAAGTGAAAAAAGAAGACATATTACAGGAGGATATAAACTCAGGGGGAAAGTATAAAATATTTAAAAGGCAAACACCAAAATGTTTGTAAGAGTAATTTCGGAGTGGTGGCATTCCAAGAATGATTTTGATTTTCTTGTTTGTGCTTTTCTGTAGTTTTCAATATTTTCTACTCTGTTGTTTCTCATTCACAGGGCCTATTTGCCAATCCTCCACTAAGAATCTTGGTGGATGGTGGTGTGCCGTGGAGTCACTTGTGACTCATAAAGCCTGCATAGGGTTTCCAAGGTTATAAATCTTTATGGGAGCAGAAAGCCCCATCTTTCTCCAGCAAAACAGCTGGTAATTTTGAACTGCTGACCTCAACGTTAGCAGTCCGACTCAGCCACTACATGATCAGAGCTCCTTACTAAAAGTCATAGTGCCTTGCTATCATAGTAGATGGGGGCCCAGTGTGGAGCTGTGGATTAACATGCTGGTCTGCAGAGTCGGTTTGAACCACAAGGTCAGCGATTCAGGCTCACCAACCACTCCTTAGAAACCTTATACAGGGTCACTGTGGGTTGGAACTGACATGACAGCACTTAACACAACAACATCGTAGTAGATAGAGCTTCTAAACAGTCTGCAGGACAGAAACCTGTTCTATTTGGGTATGCTCAGTTTGCTGCAGATTTATTTAATCACATTATTTTTTTTTCCATTACTTTATTCTCAGGTTTTGCTCAGCACACACTGTGGTGGTGGTGGTTGTGTGCCAGCAAGTTGGTTCCGACTTTAAAGGTTTCCAAGGCTGTAAATCTTTATGGGAGCAGAAAGCCTCATCTTTCTTCAGTGGAGTGACTGATAGATTTGAAATATAATCTGCAATTATGCAGTCCAACTCATAATACATTATGCTAGCAGGGTTCATTCTAGCACACAGTAGGTACTCAGTATATATTGAATGAATGAATGCACCCATGCTTATGATCTAGTGGGATATGCAAATGAAACCAGAACCTTCTGGCCCTAGTCTTTTCCCATAGTGCAGCATCCTCCCAACTGTCTCAGCATTTCTACCCCAGGTCAGTCTCTCTGGCCCACAACACTTTCTTGGCACCAGGAATGATTGCTGAATGCCAAAAAATAATTAGAGGAGAGAGATGAGCTAGCTTAAAAGAAGGACTTTTAAATCAGTCTGAGTCACCAGACTTGAGCTTCTAGTAGGACACTCCGCCGACAGAGAGTCTCAGAAAACTGGCAGAGGTATCATTCTGGTAACAGGCTGCACAAATGCCCTGGGAATCCCAGAAGGCAGCAAGTACCAAGTCTCCAGAACCATCAGCCTCATGGTGATATCTGTTTCTGGGCATGTCTTCTAGCTTCAAGGTACACAGGACAGGAGACTTCCAGGGAAGCCCACTCCAATTTGGACCACTTTGCGTGGGACGTTTTTCCTCAGTTTCCACTGAAATCTTCTTCCCTATGATTTCTGTCTAGGATTAGCCATCACTAGCCTTCTGGGGTAATGATTCAATCATTCTGCCATCTGGTGGTCATTGATATCTGAAAGGGCAGGGTCCAAGTTCTCTGGAAGCTTCTGCTTTCCCTCTGTTCACCTCCCTGACCTTCAAGGACACATTTCCACCACTGCAGGGCACCAAGAAAGGCAAGAAATACATTCACACACATGTACTTTAAGTTATGTTTCATTTTCCCTGTGGAGTTCTGAAATTTCTTTTCATTTTCTAATTATGTCCAGACATCCTCAGTGTATGTAATGCAAACAGCAAATGTATGTTTGATCACCATGAATAGTTATCAAACCAAGGTCATTGTGAGAAAGGAGGGTCCCAGCCAGGCAGGCTCTGCAAAGCTGCCTGCCTTCCCCTGCTTGTTGGTCTTTTTGCAGAAGCTGTTTCCAGGCACTTTGGCAATTTGAGGCTGAGAGTATTTTCCCCTTCATTTTGAGAACCTCCTGCTTCAGGGTGGGAATGCTTGCTCAGTACAGCAGGAGAAAGGGACTGGAGAGAAGCAGATGGTAATAGACAGGACCAATGTTGGCAAAAGTCAGAGACCTAGGGAAGCTAAGGGAGAATGAGTTACACATTCATTCATCAGCTCAAGAGACAATTCCTGGGTCATCCTAGGACACAGCATGCCCTAAAGCAGGCCCTGTTGCCTTTTAGGAGACTCAATCCTCTTCTCACAACTTGCCCCCTGGGCCAGATTCCCAAGTCCAAGAAGATGAAGCTGCTGTCTCAGTAAAATGTTCCCTGAACAGCTTTATTTGTGCCAAGTATTGCCTGGTCCTGAGATAAATGTTAGGGACCAAGATGAATGACACAGCTCCTGCCTCAAGCAACCTAGGACCTGGGAAAGGTGTAGACTTAATGTTGGTGGAGGTGCCATGAGAGATGATTGATGGCACACAGAACAAAAGGAGAGTCATTTCTGGCTGATGGGGATGCAGCAAGTGTGGTTGACAGTATCTCAGAGATGTTCCATGAGCTGAGTATGGAAAACTGATTAGAGGAGGAGGATGGAACAGAGAGCCGAAAGTGTGATGCTCAAGAAAAACATGATGAGTTGAGGGAGCTATAAATACACGAGTTACTTTGGAGCAAGGGGTTTGGAGTAGGGTGGGAAAGTATGTGGCTGGAGAAATAAGCAGGAGCCAAATCAGGAAATGGCTTGTCTAACTGTTACGTGGACTCCTGGTGTGGCGCTATAGGATCAGCACTGGACTACGAACCACAAGGTCAGTAGTTCAGACTCACCAGCTACTCCTTGGAAACCCTGTCTAGGGTTGCTATGAGGTGGAACCAACTTGACGGCACTTAACAACAACAACCTATTATATGGTATAGAATTATTGGATTTTTGCATATAACAACAGCAACTAAAATGAGAGTAGTTTAAACATATAAGTTTATTTTCCTTTCTCATAAAAGATACAAAGGTAGACAGCTTTGGGTTTGTATATGGTGACTCTAAGATATCAGCAATATCCCAGTCTCCTTCTCTCTTTCTGTCCTTCCATCTGTAGATTGTGGCTTCCATCTTGAAAGTCCTAGAGGACCAGCCATCACATCCACTTTATGTAAATGACAAGAGGTAGGAGGAAGGACAGAGGGGCCTGCAACCACCAGGTGCCACCTTCAAATAGCCTTTTTGCTAATTTTACCTAATGATTTACATTTACATCTTATTGGTCAGGACTTAGCCACCTGGCTTCCAGGAATGTAGGAAGATGGGAGTATACAAAACCAATAGTCCATTTCAACCATGGAATCTGGTTAAAGAGTGGGGAGAGGGGTAAGGATAAATTCTGAGGCCGGATGGCCAGACTTAGAGGGATCGTGAAGATTGTGGTAGGGAGTTTAGACTTTGTTCTGCAGGAAATGATGGGTAGAGTTTCAGAACTGGGTTTTTAGAAGATCATTCTGAAAATTGGCATGGGGAGACAATGGAGGGCTCTTATGTCAGAATGGGGGAGCACAAGACTTATTGACATTTGCTTGATGGTAAAGGACCACATTGTGAAGTCTCAAAAAGTCAGTTGAGGCCTGGAGACTACTGTGGTAAGAAGCAGGGGACCACTGAAGGTTGGGGAGTGAGATAAATTCCAAGAGAAAAGGTTTTCTGCTGTTGTGGTGCTGTGGATTAATGCGCTGGACTGCAAAGTCTGTTTGAACCACAAAGTCATCTTTACAGCAACAACCATACATGATTCTCCCTTAACAGCAACAACCATACATGATGGCCTTTGGGTGCATATGTTTCACAAGGGGTGCTTGCTCTTGTCCTTAGAGGAACAACAAAAAAGGAAAGTTAATTTTACTAAACACTTACTAAGCATCAGGAGTCTTGGTGTGGCACTGTAGGTTAATGCACTGGACAGGAAGGCCAGTTTGAGGCAAGGTCAGTGGTTCAAACTCACCTACCACTCCTCGGAAACCCTACACAGGGTTGATTTGGGTTGGAACCAACTTGACAGCACTTTAACACAACAAGCATCAAGCCTGTTACCTCAACCTTATTCTGCCGCTAGGAAAGTAGAAACACAGGAAGGTTCAGTAATATGCCCAGCATCGCTCCATTAGGAAGTGGCAGAACCAGAGAGGGCCAGTTCCACCAGTCACCGCTGACCATGGAATCAGTAAATAGCACTGGACCATGTTTCATACGCCAGCTGCTTTTATTCCATGGAATGATTGTGTTTTATATGGCATAGGTTGACCTGGGTATTACATGTAATTCTACCTGGTGATAAGCCTCATATTCATAAGCTTCTTTCACATGTACTTATTCAGATGAAGCTCTGATGAGTCATTTACCCAGGCAGCATGATGGGGAGGACAGGGCTGGGAACTCAGAGAACAAAGGTCTGGTCAAACCTAGCCAGTGACGACACTGGTGATCCAGATCCCAACCTTTTACTTTCTGTTTAGAGTTTACTCTTCAATAAACAAATGGGTTCAGATTAGATTGATTTTCCTCTAGTAGCCTGTTATGTTCCAGTTGTACAGTTCCTGTCACATCAGCACTAATTCCTCTTTAAATATGTTTAAATTAATTTGATCTTTTTTCTTAGCTTTGACCTAAACAATGCCTACCTCACTGCCATTGAGCTGACTCCAACTCATTATAACCTTATAGGACAGGATAGAACTTCTTTGTGTTTTCCAGGTTGTAAATCTTTATGGGAGCAGCCAGACTCATTTATTCCTGAGGAGTGGCTGGCGGGTTTGAACCACTGACCTTTGGGTTAGAAACCCAACACTTAACCCACTATACCTTGACCTAACAATAAGATCTGCAAGATCAGAGGTTTGATTAAATTATTTTTCTTTAATTCTTGGGAAAATAAGCACATGTTGATAAAATGCTAGAATTTGTCAGTATAACTAACAACAACAATAGCTAGCAAATGTTTAACTTACCATTTACCAAACATGAAATCCTGGTAGTGCTGTGGGGTAAGCATTGGACTGCTAATGGAAAGATCCATGGTCTTAGTGCACCAGCCTGACCATGGGGGATAGATGAAGTTGTGTGCTCCCATAAAGATTGATCGTCTCAGAAACTCTATATAGGTCAGAATCAACTTCATGGCCATGGGCCTGCTTTTTACATTTATGTAAGCGTTGTTCATATATGAACTCCTTTCACTCTTGCAGTAATTTTATGAGACAGGTATTGACTATACTCATTCCACAGATGAGGAAACTGAAGCATGGAGAGATTACAAGACATCCCTAAGACCACACAATTTGACCCACCAGTGGTACATGCTCCCCACTTTTGGAACCACAGGGTAATTCCTAGCTCCCTCTGGGATTCATTCCACTGCTATGGGAATGGAGATGTGAGATGTGAAGTGAGCTGGCAAACCTGAACCCTGGTCCCAGGGTGGTGATGGGTCTTGAGGATGGTCCCTGCAGTAGCCACCAGGCTAAGGGAATGTAATGGTTCTGCTGACTCAATGGATATGAGGAGGAACGGGAGCAGGTAAGCATGGTGGCCCTATGGTCTTGCTCCAGCATCCCTTGTAGCTGGGAAGGACCAACAACAAGAAAACAAACTAGGATTGGCTGGAGATCTGGGGCTGTGTTTCTGTGGGAAGAAGACTGGGCTCACTTGCTAAACAAGTTGAGCCTTAGGCCAAAGGAGCAGCTGGCTTTCCTATCCACAGATGCATTTATCACCACTAGTTTGGAGTTTTCTTATTTCACTAGGCATTCATTTCTAGCAGTACAATTGACACCATTCTCAGCTCTCTCCAGACCATGCTCCTCCAGAGAAGAGACAATATAGAGAAAGCCAGGTGCCCAGGACACTAATTTCCTAGATAATCTCCTAGATGTGTTCTTGCAGGATGCCTCCCGACTAACCGGTGCTTTCCTGTAACAAATGAACTACTTAGTCGGGTTCTGAGAACATCAGGAACAACAGTATCTGTAGCTGCAGGATCCTTGTTCCTGGCTGTTCAGACCTTTTGCCCACTTCTTCCCCGTGGGCTTGTGGCTGCTGACCAGGGGTACACCTTCTGCTAGGGATTACTGGTTGGGTGGCTCTGGTGACCACTTGGCTTCTAAGTCTTTGCTCCTCTGGATGCAACCTAAACTGTCTCCTGGTTAAAAATAAAATAAAATAAAATAAAA
>NW_006408544.1:454134-456290 GCF_000296735.1 Chrysochloris asiatica | reverse complement strand
CAGGAGAAAGATGAGGCTTTCTGCTCCCGTAAAGATTTACAGCCTCGGAAATCCTGTACAGGGTCGCTATGGGTCGGAACTGACTCCACAGCACATAACAACAACATATGTATATATAGAAACATAACATTTACCCTTCTAACCACTTTTAGATGTTTGATTCAAGGAGTCCTGGTGTGGCACTGCAGGAGAATGCACTGGACCATAAGGTCAGTGAATAGTAAGGTCAGCAGTTGAAACTTACCAGCCTCTCCACAGAAACCTTTTACAGGGTCACTGTGACTCAGGACCGACTCAATGGCACTTAACATTAGCAGCAGCACTTACATTCACAATGCTGTGCAACCATCGCCACTATTCATTACTAAAACATTTCTATCAGCCCAAACAGAAACTCAGAATCCATTCAGAAAAGCTCCTAATTCCTCCTTATTCTCAGTCCCTGGTAGCCATTAACCTACTTTCTGTCTCCATTCACTTACCTATTCCAGGTATTTCGTATAAGTGGGCTCTTATAATATTTATCCCTTTGTGTCTCGTTCATTTTCACTTACCATGTTTTCAGAATTCACCCATGTTGCAGCATGTATCCGAATTCCAGTTATCTTTATGGCTGAATAATATTCCATTGTATGTATGTACCACATTTTTTAATGCATCTGTTGATGGGTATTTGGCAACTAACAATAATGATAAACCTCTTTGTACATAAATTTTTGATCCATTGCTCTGTTGATCTGGTCTAGATTCCAACAAGTACAATTACTTGTTCAAAGAATGTAAGAATCTGAATGTTATTCTCCACTTGCCACCCAGTTCTTGCCTACTCAGTTTTAGGGCCTCATGTCCTGATCAGGTGAGAAACAGACAGGAGAATTGAAAGAGGCTGACACAAGCTGAACTGATCCTTAAACAAAAGAATCTGTTCTTGTTGTTAAGTACCGTCAAGTCAGTTCCTACTCATAGTCACCTTGTTTAGGGTTTTCAAGGAGTTGCTAGTGTGTTTGAACTGCTGATCTTGTGGTTTGCAGCCTAGTATTAATCCTACAGTGCCACACCAGGAGTCCACAGAAGGACTTAGAAGTATGGAAAGAAAAGAAAAAATCCCAGGGAGTCTTGGTGTGGCACCCTAGGATAAGCACTGGACTGCAAGGTCAGTTTGAACCACATCAGGAGTCCTGGTGTGGTTCTGTGCTTTAATGTACTGGCCAGCAAGGCCAGTTTGAGCTGCAAGGTAGGTGGTTCAAACTCACCAGCTGCTCCTCGGAAACCTTATACTAGGTCACTATGAGTCAGTACTTAACAACAACAACAACAACAAAAAGGGAGAAAAAAAACTTAGAAGAACTTGACAAGAGAAGAGAGGGACACTGAGCAGCTTGCCAAGTATAGGGGGCGGAACAGAGTGGTTTGAGAGCTGCCCGATGAAGTGATACTTGCAGAAGAGAGATTTTTCGTGAACTTTGCTGTGACTATGAAACCCCTGCATGGTATAATCGGTTAAGTGCTCAACTACTAACTAAAATGTTGGTGGTTCAAACCCACCTAGAGGAGGTCCCTTGGACAAAAGGTTTGTCAATCTATTCTGAAAGGTTGTTGTTGTTAGGTGCCATTGAGTTGGGACCAACTAGTCACAGTGACTCTATGCACAACAGAATGAAAGAAACACTGCTCAGCCCTATGCCATTGTATATGTTTGAGCAATGTTTGAACATCATGTGTTTGAACATCATGTGTTTGAACATCACAAATGTTTGAGCCCACTGTTGCTGCCACTGTGCCAATCCATCTTGGTGGTGGTCTTCCTTTTTTCATTGACCCTCGCATTTACCAAGCATGGTATCTTTCTCCAGAGACTGGTTCCTTTTGATAATATGTCCTAAGTGCAAGAGACAAAGTCTCCTTGTTGTCACTTCTAAGGAACACTTTGGTTGTGCTTCTTCCAACACAGATTTTCAACATTGTCAATACTATTCTTCAAATGTATCAATTGTTCTATGGTTTTCCTTATCAACTTTCACATCCATATGAGGTGGTTGAAAATACCATGGCTTGGGTCAGGTGCATGTTAATCTTCAAACTGACATCTTTGCACTTTAACACTTTAAAGAGTTCTAGTGCAGCCGATTTGCCTAGTGCAATGTGTCCTTTGATTT
>NW_006408544.1:450001-452669 GCF_000296735.1 Chrysochloris asiatica | reverse complement strand
GTCATATTTTGGCTCTCATGGACTTGTTTAAATTTTCTTCAGCTTCAGCCTGTACTTGCATATGAGCAATTGATGGTCTGTTCCACAGTCAGCCCCTGGTCTTGTTTTGACTGATGATATTGAGCTTCTCCATCCTCTCTTCCCACAGATGCAGTCATTTTGATTACTGTGTATTCCATCTAGTAAGTTCCATGTGTAGTAGCTGTTTATGTTGTTGAAAAAGGGTATTTGCAATTGGTCTTGCCAAATTCTGTCTGTGATCTCCAGCATCACTTCTATTATTAAGCCCATGTTTTTCCAACTACTGATCCCTCCTATTTATTTCCAACTTTCACATTCCAATCACTTGTAATTATCAGTACATCTTGATTGCATGTTTGATCCATTTCTAACTGAAGAAGTTAATGTTGTTGTTAGTGTTAAGTGCCTTTGGGTCTGTTCTTACTCATAACAACCCTGTATCTGAAGAGCAGCTGATGGATTTGAACTGCCAACCTTGTGGCTCACAGTCCAGTGCTTATCCTACAGTACCACAGCAAAACTGTGAAGAAGTTGATAGAATTCCTCAATTTCAACATTACTGACTTTAGTGGCTGGTACATAAATTTGAATAATGGTGGTATTAACTGGTCTTCCATGTAGACATATGGCAAACACCCTATGACAGATAGCATTGTATTTCAAGATAGATCTTGTTCGAAATATTGCTTTTGATGATGAATACAACATCATTCCCCTTCAGTTTGTCATTCCTACCTTAGCAAACCATATGATTGTCCATTCAAAATAGTCAATACCAATCCATTTCAGATCAGTAATGCCTAGAATATCAATCTTTATGCATTCCATTTCATTTTGGAAAACTGCAAATATTCCTATATTTATACTTCATACATTCCATATTCTGATTATTAATGAATGTTTACAGCTATTTCTTAGCATTTTGAGTTGTGCCCTATCAACAAATGAAGGTCCTGAAAGCTCTACTCCATTCATGTTATTATGGTCAACTCTACTTTGAGGAGGCAGCTCTTCCCTAGTCATATTTTGAGTATCTTATAACCTGAGGAGGACTCTTTGTGTGGCACTGTAGGATCAGCACTGGATTGCAAACCATAAGGTCAGCAATTCAAACTCATCAGCACTCTCCGGAAACTCTAAATGGGGTCACTGTGAGTCAGAACCAATGTGACAGCACTTATCATCAACAACAACATAACCTAAGGGGCTCATCTTCCAGCATTATATCTGACAATGTTCTACTGCTATACATAAGGTTTCAGTGGCTAACAATTCAGAAGTGCTCTGGAAGTTTGTCTTAGTCTGGAAGCTCTACTGAAATCTGCCTATCATAAGTGGCCCTGCTAGTATTTAAAATGCCAATGGCACAGCTTCCTGAATTACAGAAATACACAAAGCACCATGAGAAACTGACATACTAGCAGTGATCTGAAAGATTACAGCATTAAAAACCTTATAGAACACAGTTCTTTGTTTGCACACATGGGTTCACCATGAGTTGTAAGTGACTCAATGGTTACTTTTGTTTTTTGTGATCACTTACACAAGCTAGTTTCTATCTGATGCCTTCTTGGAAGACCTCACTCAAGAATGAACAATATTTTTTAGAACTTTGGGGAATGAGAATTGTATTTCCTTAGCATATATCATCAGGATGAGATGGGCTCTAAGGTCTAGTTTTCTTTTGGGCTAGAGAGTTCTGATGGTGGTGGTGGTGGTAGTGTACCATTGAGTAGGTTTTAACTCATAGTGACTCTATAAAGGATTTACAAGTCTGCAAATCATTACGGGAGCAGAAAGCCTCATCTTTCCTTCACTGACTAGCTATTGTATCTGAACTTCTGGCCTTGTTGTTGGCAGCCCAATACATAACCCACGATGTTACCAGAACTTCTTCAGAGTTCTGATAGTGGTGGTGGTGGTGGTTGTGTGCCACCAAATCAGTTCTGACTGGACTCCTAGCAACCCTGTTAGGGTTTCCGAGAGGCTGTAAGATTTTATGGGAGCAGAAAGCCTCATCTTTCTTCCACGGAGCAGCTAGTGGATTTGAACAGCGGACCTTGCAGCTAGCAGCCCAGCTCATCATACACTATGCCACCATGGCTCCCTTGAGAGTTCTGATTGTTATTGTTGTTAAGTGCTCTTGAGTCATTTCTGATTCATAGCAACCCTGTGTAGGGTTTCTGTGAGTAGCTGGTGGGTTTGGACTACTGACCTTGTGGTTAACAGTCTAGTGTTTATGGCACCACTGCCCCACTCCCCAAAATTAATAGAAATGTACACTCTGACCAGTAGCCTATTTTGTGGCCCCTTCACTAAAATGGCTAATAATTTCAAAAGAGCAATTTTTAAAAACTCGAATAGTCATGTGATGATAAGAAGAGTACTCTAGAATTTGATGAGATTGGATTCTAGATCAGCCTCTTGTCATTTATTATCTTGAACAACTTGTGTAACCAGGTAATCTGTCCTAGTTCTCCATACTTTGGAGTACTGTTGCTGTCACCCAGAACATCTCCAGAGTGTGTAAGTGTAGGCTCCCCACCCACCTGGGCCTAAGAGTATGACGTCTGGAACAGTTTTCCTCCCTGTTCTCAGATATGTAAGCCATAGATGTGAACCACATGTTGTTGTTGTTGTTGTTGTT
>NW_006408544.1:436125-449141 GCF_000296735.1 Chrysochloris asiatica | reverse complement strand
TCTTTCTTAATTTTAAACCATTCAGTGTTCTCATGTTCAAACTGACAGATGAGTGGTGGGAACCACATGTAGGAGTTTAAATTTTCTAGTAGCCAAACTAAAAAAAAAGGAGTCCAGATGTGGCACTGTAAGGTAAGAACTCAACCGGAGGTTAGTTTGAACCACAAGGTTGGCAGTTCAAACTCACCAACCACTCCCCAGAAATCAACTCAATAGCACTTAACAACACTAATAAAAATTAAAAAGGAAAAATATTGAAACAAACTTTTATAACGCATTTTCTTTAATACAGTATATCCAAAATATCATTTTAATGTGTTATCAATATAAAACATTAATAAGGTATTTTGTATCTTTTTTTATCAGCTGTTATTGAGTGTCAGTGAATCAGTTCTGACTCCTAGTGGTCCTGTATAGGGTTTCCAAGGAGTGGTTGGTACATTTGAACCACTGACCTTGAGGTTAACAGTCAAATGCTTATCATACAATGCCACACCAGGACTCCAATGGGTATTTTACCCTAGAGCAAATTGTATCAGGCACATTTTAATAGCCACATGTGGCTAGTGGCATCTGTGTTGGACAGCACAGCCCAAGCGTCTGGAGCCTGCCCCATTAGCAGCCTAAGAGGAAGGGAGTACAGTGGAGGCAAAGTCCTTTGCTTCACCACAGAACACTGCTCTCGGGAATCACAGCTGCCTCCACAGGCTGTAGGTTACCCATCGCAGCTTGGTCTAACTAGTCATGTTTCTGCCCAACTGAAACTTTGCATTCCCATCCTCCTGCATATTCCCAATGGGCCAGGGAACCATTTACTTTTAAGTTCGAGGAACTTGAAGGGTCTGAATATACAAGAAGGCTTCAAAAATTTCATGTTAAGATTCTATTGCCTTTTAATTCAATTTTTCCAAAGATTTTCGAAGTTCCTTTTCCAGTTATGCACTATACGGGGATTTGCCCCACCCTGCATCCCTTGCACCCTTGGTTCTGGGCATGGCCACTTGTCTCACACCTACTGTTCTAAGGACAACAACCTTCATTAGTTCAGGGGGTAGGTTACTTACCTTTCCCCCACCTAAGGGTTTCTCTGTTGTCTTCAGTAAATTAGAATGATTGCACTTTCCTTCTGAAGAAGTAGAAAACAATATTATCAGTTGCCTCAAGTTAATTCAGATTCATGGTGACTCTATGTGTCAGAGTAGAACTGTGCTCCAGAGGGCTTTTCATGCTGACTTTATTGGAAGTAGATTGCCAGGCCTTTTTTTGGAGGCACCTCTGAGTAGACCGGAACCACTAATCTGTAGGCTATCGAGCACCACCCAGAGAGTCTAGAAACATCTATCAGTGACTTCTCCTTCAAGGCAGTCTGCTCTAGTTAAAAAGAAAAATAGAAATAAGTAGATGCTCTTGAAGATTTTTCTCCATCTCTCTTAAAAGAAAAAACAAAAAGAAAAAAAGTCAAATCCACTGCCATTGAGTTAATTCGGACTCATAACAACCCTATAGGGCATAAAAGAACTTTTTCTTTGGGTTTCGACGATCTAAATCTTTACAGGAGCAGACAACTTCATCTTTCTCCCTAAGAACAGCTGGTGGGTTTGAACCACTGTCCTTGTGGTTAGCAGCCCATTGCTTAGCCTGCTATGCCACTGGGGTTCCTTCCTCCATCTCTAGCCATCCTCAATGCTATTTTTCTTAGGATCCAGTGCTCTCAGGAATTTTGGGGACAGATGTCTTCTTTGTGTGCGTTTTAACAGTAAGACACATAAAATATCCCCATGACTGGGGAGAGGGACCTGAAAGCACTTTGGTTTTGGCACCTGCAACACGGTCCCCCACCCTCCCACTCACACATCATTCTTTGAGCCCCTCCCAGCCTGCGTGCGTCGCCTTGCTTCCCTCCCTCCCACTCTCCTTTTGTTAAGTGGCACACGGAGATGTTATTTATTGTAGCATTCTGACAAAGAAAAGCCAATTCCTCTAATTTACAACCCTGAAAACTCCTCTCTTTGAGTCAGTGTGTGATTCATCTCTTTAATGTGATACTTCCGAAACCCGAGACTCACTCTGAGAATGAATACGGAATGAATCTTTCTGCCAGTCTCCCCACTGTTTCTGACCCCAACACCCACTCCCAACGAAAGTCTAGTCTATGGCAGCCTCAGCCAAAAGGCTTAACTTTTTTTCTCCTTTGACCCTTTCTGGTCAGTTCTTCTCTAGCAGGTTCTCAGAAGTTGGCAGGGCCCTTAAGGACAATTGCTGATGCAGATTTAGCTGCAATGCCAAAGGTTCTATTTGGTTTTCAAGGACCATGAAAACCTGGTCTGGGTACACTGTGGAGACCTCCTGCTGGGAGGAGTGACAGTGATGGAGAGGTAAGTCACCCTTGTGCCATCCCAACCTCAGATTTTCCATTCTGACCTGGTTTCTTAACCTCTTAAATTCTTTCTCTAAGCCCCAAAGATTTCCCTTGCTTTACTCCTCACTCATCATTCAACAGTCATTTAACATTAAGCTCTCCTCAGTGCTCACACTGCTCTGGATGCTGGGGGTATGCAGATATGTAGAGTATTCTTTGCCCTTGAAGGGCTTCAGGTCTAGGGGGAGGAAGCTAGAGAGTACTTAGAGCATGTGAGTAGTACGGCCGGAGAGACCACCACAGGAGCAGAGGTAGCAAGGGCTCAGCTCTGCCAGAGTTGTCAGAGCAAGAAGCCTTCTTGGAAGAAGTGACAATGAAACTGAGTCTCGGAGGATGACAAGTGACAGGTGGACATCCCAGCAAAATGAACTGCAGGTGCCAAGTGCTCAGAGGCAAGAGAAAGCTTGATTCATTCCAAATCTGCAAATAGTTGGGCCTGACTTCAGGCAAACAGACATGTTGGGGAACAGTTGAAAATGGGTTGGAAGGTGAAAGCACACTCTTCTATATCTCATTGACTCTGGAAACCTGCTGAAGAGCATTAAGGAGCTTTTAAGGTGTGGCACTGTAGGATCAGCACTGGACTGCTAGCCACAAGGTTGGTGGTTCAAACCTACCAGCCACTACTTGGAAACTTTATACAGGTTTGCTATGAGTCAGAACTGACTCAACAGCATTCACCAATGACAACAGAGGAGTTTTAAGAGGTGGAAGAGATCATTCTGAGGCTATGTGGAAGGGGGCTTTCGAGTGAAAAGGATATCATTAAGGAAAGTGGAGAGAAGATGGCCACTGGAGCCTAATGGGAAACAAACCATGTGAACAGCTGAAGGGAAAAGATGCTGAAGCTTCAAGAACTAGTTGTTGTTGCTGTTGTTGTTGTTAGGTGCAAAGTTGGTTCCAACTCATAGCGATGTTATGTCCAGTGGAACTAAACACTGCCCCGTTCTGTGCCATCCTCACAATCGTTGCCACTGGCACATTGTTGCTCCCACTGTGCCACTCCATCTCAGTGGAGGCCTTCCTCTTTTGTGCTGACCCTCCATTTTACCAGGTATGATGTCCTTCTCCAGGGACTAGCCCCTCCTAATAATATGTCCAAAGTATAACAAAGTCTCCCCATCCTGGCCTCTAAGGAGCACTCTGGCTGTACTTCTTCCAACACAGATCTGTTGGTTCTTTTGGCAGCTCGTGGTACTTTGAATATTCTCCTCCAACACCATAACTCAAAAGCATCGTCTCTTCTACCGTCTTCCTTATTCACTGTCCAGCTTTCACATGCATATGAGGTTATTGAAAATACCTTGGCTTGGGTCAGGTGCACCTTAGTCCTCAAGCTGACACTTTAGAAGCAGGAGCCCCTTGGATGTGGTGGGTTCATTTCATTTCAGAAAGCATTTCATGAAGCAGGGTACGGAGAAAATTGTGAAATAGTGTTTATGGGTTAGCGTGGAATGACCAAGAGGGAAGCTCCAGGAATGACTGAGATTTCTGCTGGAGATAGAATCATGGATCGTTGTGAAGATAATTTTCCCTTTATGACTCAGAGACTCACAGGAGATCAGAGACCCTTTGGCATAGTCTAGTCCATGCTCTGATTTTACAGAAAAGGAAAGAGAAACCCAGAGAGGTGTCAGATCTACCAGAATGCACACAGCTGTTTCCTCTCCTTCAGGCCACCATAAAGTCAAAAGGAGTTTCTCCACTCTCTGCAAAATCCTTTCGTATTTTAAGAAATTTTGTCACCAGACACCAGTGAGAGATCTGGAGACACTAACAAAATTACAAACAATAGGAAAGCAAGGACTTAATTTAGAATAAAAACTTTATGCTATTCCTGATCTTTATTTACATGTCAGAGGAGCTCAGCTGGCCAGCCTTGTTTTCTCTCTTAGATACTTGTCTTGGGGGTCACCAGGGAGAGTGCTCCTGTTCTTGTCTCAGGAACCCACCTTCCTTGTGTGGCTTAGCACAGTGCTGCTTCTTACTGGTGAGAAGCTCCTAGATGGGTAGGTGCAGAAATGACCTGGTTGCTGATCCAGGCTGCTCTGACACCCAAGCCCCAGATAGAATCAGGTCGGGCGACATCTCTAGTTCTTTTCTGTGTCAGCTTCTACTCTCTGTAGAAGTTATGATGAATTCTGCCGGTGCTGGAGGAAGGTCCCTCACTAACCTGTGCCCAGAACCAGGATGTTGGAGGGACCTGCTTTGGCCTAAAGGGTTAGGAGGTGGCTCCTAACAGGACCATTTTAAGATAGACATGGAACAGCCCCAGGGTAAGCCAGCACAACCAATTCAGGCTCAGAACTGCCCCTGCTGCTTGTCTGCTCCTGGCTCAGCCCTCGACTGACTGACCCCAGTCTGACTCTAGCAACAACTCTTCCTGGCATTTCCACTGACCACGTTGGCACTGGTTTTCAGCACCTGGTACTCCCTTTGGCACATGCCTTTCTCTTGGCACAGTAAATGGCAGCCCTGCCACTACTAGACCCCTGGCCAGCTGGTGATTTGTCCCAGTCCCTGTCCATGTACCTCCTTGGCCTCTCCTCTGGGCCTCTGTCCCCAAGTCTTTTTGTGTCTCTAGTTTGGTTGTCTGTTCTGATCCTTGGTCTGGACCTTGTCCCCTGCTCTGTGGTAAGGCCAGTGGAAGGCTTTGTCCGGAGCCCATCTCTGGGCCTGTGATGGTGCAGGGACTGTGCCAACCCTTTATGGATGCCATTCCATTTGTTCTTTTCCAAACTCTGTGAAGGAGGAACCTTTATCTCCATGTTAAAGTGAGGACACTAAGATTTAAAGAGGTTAAGCCACTGTCTGAGACGCACATTTGTAATTGAAATCTACATCTATCTGGCCCCCTATCCTGTGCATTTTTCACTCTCTCCAGTATCCTGCAGCACACACTCATTTCTGCATACCTTCTGTGAGTCAGAACCGACTTGAGGGCAGTGGGTGGTTTCTCCTGGTAAGGGGCAGAGAAACGGTTTCCATCATCATAATCCACATATTTTCACTAGTGTTTGCTGAAGGTGCAGTGACGGTGCAGTGGTTGAATTCTCACCTTCCCTGTGGGAGGCCCAGGCTGAGTTTCCAGCCATCCAGCTCATGTGCAGCCACCACGTGAGTCAGTGGAGGCTTTCGTGTTGCTGTGATGCCGTAGTGGTTTCAGCAGAGCTTCCAAATGAAGATGGACTAGGAAGAAATCCTAGGTATCTACTTCTTAAAATCAACTGGTGAAAATCTATGGGCCACAATGGTTTGATCCACACTGATCATAGGGCTGGTACAGGACAGGACAGCATTTTATTCTCCTGTGCATGGGGTAGCCATGCGTTGGCTGGATGGCAACTAACAACAATGACAGTAAAGCTTCAGGGACCTTGCTCCTGGGCCTCAGTGATTCTCTCACACCACCCTGCCTATCTGGACCACTGCACTAGGGAAGTGTGTTGCCCTGCCTTCTAGGACTCAGTGGGACCAGTCAGGTGCCCTGGTCGCTGTGGGGGAAGAGACACTCAATCCCCTCAGACTCCAAACTGTCATTTGGATCTCAATGGAGCTCCAGAATGACAAGACCTCTCTCCAACTGGTCCCCTCTTACATGGCAGTTACTGAAGACAATGGAAATCAACTTTTATGTGAGTGAGAGAGCACTGCCTGCAGCATTGTCTACTAAATATCTGAACCTTTACTGAACATTGCTCTAAGAGGACAGGCTTTTGTTGATTTTGTTCAATGACTGACACATAGAACTCCCTGTTGAATGAATGGGTTTGCTGCATGTGTGAGTTGGCATGTTCAGCTGAGCCCTCTATAGTGCCAGTCAGTCACCATGGTTCACACTGCTGTCCCAGACCAAGTTAGATTCTTTGTGGTGAATCCATGTCCATCATCTCCTGTATCTTCTTGGAGCATGGGGAGCTGGGTAGGCTGACTGCCAGGAACATTCAATCAGTGTAGCTGCCTGACATAGAGAAACCGTCAGCAGATCTTAAGGGTTGTAAATAAGGGTTTCTGTTCCCATTTGACAGATGATGACATTGAGACTTGATAAGGTCTAGTGAATGTGCAGATATGACTTTTGGCTCTAAGTTCTTTCCTCTACACACACGGAACATGAGCACGTTTGAACTTTGGTCTGTCATTTTAACTTACTGATTGGATCTGGGAAGGTGGAGATGCCATCACTGGGGTGTTAGATATGTAAGAGTTAAATACCATGCAGCAATGATTTGACTTCACTGGATAATGGGCTTGGGGATTTGAAAGAGGGTCTGTGGCTTTGCTGGCCTGCCCCCACTCAGCCTGGAGCCTGGAGCCTAGGAGAGGGGGGCAGAGAGCACCCTCGGCACACAGCCGTGATTCTGTGAGCTGACAAATGCTCACTGTTCCTATGGACAGGCCCAAGCTCTGGGACTGCCAGAACAGCTGGGCGGAGGCTGGTAGCAGGAGGCAGTGCTGAGGCCCGGCTTTGTTCCTGGATAGTCATGGGGACAGCCAGAAGATAGAGAAGCCCCTTTCCTTTCCCTCTGGGCCATAGCCCAGGATTTGGAGCTTCCTACTGGCTGTCGGAGGAGAGCCTTCCTTCGGGAGAGCCCCAGATGGGCCTTGGCACCCAGGCTGGCAGGTTGCCTGCCCCCCCAGCTGCCCGGCCTGAGCCAGGCCTGTGCTGTAGCAGTCCTTCTGCCCACTTGGGGAGTGACACAGGGGAGGAGAATATGAACCAAGAGTCCTGGGCTGGAGTCCAGTGCTGCTGCTCACTGTTTGTGTGACCCTGGGCAAGCCACTCAACCTACTGCCCCTCAGTTTCCCCATAGAATGGCCAAGGTGCCCAGAGAAAGAACTTAGTTGAGTGTCTGCAACCTAGTATGTACACAAGATTCTTGTATAAGAAAGAGGAGGAGGAGGGGGGAAGGGAGGGGGAAAGCCAGGAATAGCAGGCATGCCCTAAACATTTTAAAGCAGTTGAAAAGATTTCCAGAAGGAGGGCAGGGTGATTATCTGTTTTCAGAATCCCCTTCTCTGAAGCTCTCCAAAATGAACAAGAGTCAGAAACAGAGAGCGGAATACCGTGTTTATTAAAACCAGAAGACAACCACGGTCACATTCCCTGCATCCTGAAGATTATCGTAAAGTGGAGAAATATTTGTAAAGTGAAGCTGAACCCCCAAAACCAACACCAACCAGAATGGGTGTCAGACTCATCTGGGGCCTCAGCTTCTTTACCTGATTAAAGGCAGAGGTACCGCTCAAAAACAGGCAGGCAAGAAGACCCAAAGATGGACCCAGGTCTCTAGGGCCACAGCAGAAGGATAATCCCTGGGAGGCCCCGTTGGCCTGACCCTATGCTGCAGAGCATGCACAGGTACACATGCTTGCATTCCCTCAAGTGTGGACAAGACCTGTTAGGTGCCTAGCTAAGAGACCATGCTCAGGAAATTCTCAGTCTGTCTCAGGAAAAGACTCTCTTGACTTTTCTCCATGGACATGTACAGGTATTAACTTGGGGCCTCGTGCCCCGAAGACTTTTGTAAAACCCTGGGGTCCAGTAGAATTGTTTTTGTGGAGCCTGTGGGCAGGGTCTACTTGGGCTACCTCTTCACTTTTGTTCACATGTTGACTGAGGGCTTTGTTAAGATGCCAAGGAGCTCATCCCTTTACCACCATTATTGTTATTTCATCTGTAGGAAACCAAAGCATTTGAAGATTTCCTCTTGCACTGACTCTTCAGTGATCTATTCAGTACATAGGAATGGGAACAGTGACATCACTGTGTCCACATGTAACTCTGGGCCCATTCCAGGAACTCACCATAGCTGAGCAGACAGAGCCTAGGATGTTGTCAGCAGAGTAAAGAGTGGTTGGTCAAGTGTTAACCCTTATGGTGGTTTGATGCCAGGAGCAAAGTAGCTATTTTGTGACATAATGGATACATAAGATCGGGGACTTTCCAGGCCAGAAGTGCCAATATTAAGAATTTTCATCTTCTATTAGTGATCTGAAAGAAGATAGGCTGTTTTTAGTAATTTAAGAGCTTCGTTTAGATTCTGAAGCTAGAAAGAGCAATGTAATGGCTGAAGCTTCTCTTAAAGGAATCTATTTTGACCCAAGTTTTGTGTTCCAAACTTTATCTCTGACAATGACTAATAAGAGTAGAGGGTATTTAAAAATTTTATCTTACATAAAGAAGATGGGTATATGAATTAAATGGTTGCTAGGATGGAAGGATAAATGGATGGTATAGATGGGTGAGTCAGTAGATGAATATACAAAAGGATGGATAGAAAGAAAGATTGTTTCAGAGCATTCATGCTTCAACACCATAAAATAGAATGTGATGTGATTATTTTGTTTTTACCAAAAATAAAAAAGATACTTGTGAAAACCTAAGTGGAAACTCACACATTAACTCAGGTGGGTGCAGGAATCCTAATATCCTTTCTTACTCTAAAATGTATTATTTATCCTCTGAACTGAGTAAATCTTGACTTTTGTTGGACTTGCTGTGAATTCTTTCTCTCTCTTAATAGTTTGCAGTGAAACAGCTGAGAATTCCATAGTGTGTATTGGCCGTGACTAATTGATTTCAAGTCTTTTGGGAAAGTTTATACGAAAGTATTTATGACAAATCAGAATATCTACTAAATGTCTATTACTTATCTGAATTCTTGCTTACAAAATGATGTTTAATTGGAAGTAATAGTCTTTTAAAAGCGAAACCTCAATTTATGTTTATTCTTCTAATTTTCAAAGCATTATTTTCTCCCAATGTATCAGTCGTCTTAAGCTACAGTGACAAATAACCACGATGTGCTAATGACTTAGAACAATCAAAGTTTATTTTTTTCTCACTTTACATTGAGGACTATTGTATCTCTGGACTCAGAGGGTTTTCACACGTCTTCCTAGTCTGAAACCCAAGCTGAAGGAATAGCCCAAGCTGACATACTGCTCTCGTTGCAGACGTGAGCTCAAGAACAGTTACACTGAACTTCACAATCAAACAGAAAGAGTCTGCGTCATTTCAACAAACACCACATGCTCTCATCTCATTAAGAAATCAAGTCATATGGCCAAGACCACAACAAATGAGACAGAAACATGCTCTTAGGATACTCAGACAAGTCACAACAATAAGGGAACTATGGATTGTGATGTTGTTGTTGTTGTTAAGTGCTGTCAAGTCAGATACTACTCATAGTGGTCCTATATGGGATTTCAGAAGAACAGCTGGTGGGCTTGAGTCAGAACCTCACGGTTAGTAGTGCAGTGCTTATCCTATAGTGTCACACCAGGACTCCTTAGAATGCAATTGTTGTTGTTGTTAACCGCCGACCTTGCAGTTTAAATGGGTTTGCTGTCTGGCACATTAACCCCCAACACCACACCAGAATGCAATGGGAGGGAGCAAATAGTTGGAAGTATTCATTCAGTCTACCACATGCACCTTTTAAAGTAATGAGTTCTGTGTCTTTTGGTTAAATTTCAGACCTACTAAATCTTCACCAAAAGCACTGATTTTATCTTTAACAAGTTTCTTTCACAACCACTCATCCCTGATCTTAGTGACAGTTCATTAGTTATATCAATTTTTAAATTCTTACCTCTACATTGTGTAAAAATTTCTACTTAAGTGGCAAAACAAGTTGCTGTCAAGTTAATTCTGAATCCATGTGTCTGTCTCTGTGGAGCTGTGTGCCATAAGGTTTTCAAAATGGCTGTTTACTCAGGAGTAGATTATCAGGCCCTTCTTCTAAGGCAACTCTGGGTGGGTTCGAACCTCCAACCTTTCAGTTAGCAGCTGAGCTCATTAACCATTTGCACCATATGGACTCTAAAGGCCATATAATGGAGAAGAAACGTTATTAGAAATCAAAGGTCTTAGGCTGAGGCTTGGGCACAACTCTTAACCATCATGGAACCTTGGAGAACATTTACCTTCTCTGGGGCTCAGCTTTCTCATCAGCACAGTAGAGGAGATAATGGCTCTGGGAGTATTTCAGAAAGAACAAAACACCAAAGAAATGTGTGGTTATCAGGTTGTTTGTTGTTAAGTGCCTTGAGTCCATTCAGACTCATAATGACCCTGTATAGGGTTTCCAAGGAGCATCTGGTGGGTTTGAACCAGAGACCTTGTAGCTCAAACAGACCTTGTAGTCTAGTACATTATCCTGCAGCATTGCACCAGGAGTCCATGGCTGTCTGGGAGGGCATTTAAAGTACTTAACAACTGGCTAAAGCAGCTAAAGGAGTCCTGGTGTGGCACTGTGGCTTAATGCGCTGAACTGCACAGTCAGTTTGAACCACAAGGTTGGATGTTCAAGCTCACCAGCTGCTCCTCAGAAACCCTATAAAGGGTCGCTATGGGTCAGAACTACTCGATGGCACTTAACAACAACAACAAATGAATCACAGGCCTTAGACTGTGAGCAGCAGCCTAGAGGCCCCAGTTAACTCTTTAGATGCTGGATTGAAGGGGTGTCTGGGCAAGAGGAGTCAGGGCAGCATTTGAGGATGCTCAGAGCAGTAGCGGCTACCCAGATGGTATGGAAGCATTTCGGTATTTTGACAGCCAGTGCTGTCAGTCCAGGGCATCCCAACTGAATGTTACCTCAGTAGTATGCTATTAGATGGGGAGGGGCAGTGTTGCCAAGCAGAAAAGACATAAAACTCTATCCTAGAAATGATGGGCGGTAGGCTTAGTGCTACCAGTCATTTGTCAAGTTACTTAACCCTACTTGCCCCCATTTTCTTTAAAACATAGGAAACAGTTTCCACCTAACAAAGATAGCCTAAGGGTGGAATGTGGTCAAGTGGTCAGCATAGCATCTGACCCTCAAAGACGTGTTTACTGAATCTGCAAATGAACCTGATCATCCTGCAACTTGAGTTTGAGTCCAGAGAAACCAGTAGGAGATTCTCTTGCTATCTATCTACAGATCTATCAAAATATTTCTTGTAAGAACTTGGCACATAAACTTGTAGGACTTGGCAAGCCTAAAATTCAAAGGTCAGCCAATAGGTTGGAAACTCTGTCAAGTCCAAAATTGATAGTCCTACTGGCAGATTGGAAACTCCAGCAAGATTTCTAGATTACAGTCTTTAGGCAGAATTCTTTCTTCTCCTAGAAACCTGTCTTTGCTTTTAAGGCCATCAGCTGATTGAAGGAGGCTTTTGTCAAGGGTGATCTTTTCTGGAAGTCAACTGATTGCAAATGTTAATCACATTTAAATACCTTCAAAGCAACATCTGGACTTGTGTTTGACCAAACAACTGGGCACTATAACTCTAACCATGTTGACACATAAAACTGATTGTCACCGTTCTCATCTCTGCTACTTATGAAACTCTTTTTCCTGTACACTTCATAAAATGGGTCAATCTCTGGGAGATATAAAAATACATATAAAGTGTTCAAAACCTGGCACATAAGTCCTCA
Source organism: Chrysochloris asiatica (assembly GCF_000296735.1). Taxonomy (NCBI): domain Eukaryota; kingdom Metazoa; phylum Chordata; class Mammalia; order Afrosoricida; family Chrysochloridae; genus Chrysochloris; species Chrysochloris asiatica. The sequence goes on along the minus strand of NW_006408544.1, from coordinate 437,286 downwards.
GATAAATATTACTATTTTCCCCTAATGACACTGATCTTGGTTTGTTGAAATCACGCCTGTCACTGCTTCTACCCTTTCATCATTGTCATATCAGAGGTATACTTACTTCATTTCTACTGGCTGCCACCTCTTCTTTTCTGCTGTTCTTAGTTTGATCCTTTTCCTTCCATCTTTTCTGGAAATCATGAAATTGGTTTTGAGACATGGGATGTGTTTGGTTGTAAGTAACAGAAAACCCACCTACAACTGCTTTAACATGTATGTAGAAATGTACACTGTCACACAACAGGAAACAGTACAAGATTCAGGGTTGGAAGATGGCCCAACAAGCCATAAGGATACAACAACCCTGTTGTCAGCAGATACCCTCTAATTAAAGATGGAGAAACCGTTGATATTTGGATCTACTGTTTCTTTGCTCATAATCCTGGAGTAGATTTCCTGGAGTCCAAATATTGACTGCAGCATCAAAAGAAGATGGAAGGAATACACAGAGTCACTGTATCAAAAGGAAATGGTAGCTGTTCAATCATTTCAAAAGGTAGCACACGATCAAGAGCCAATGATACTAAAGGAAGACGTCCAAGGTGCACTGAAGGTATGTGTTGGCAAAGAACAAGGCACTGGGAATTGAAATCTTTCAAGAAAGTGAGGCTGCACTGGAGGCACTCACTCATCTATGCCAAGAAATGTGGAAGACAACTATCTGGACAACTGATTGGAAGAGATCTGTATTTGTGCCCATTCCGAAGAGAGGTGATCCAACAGAATGCATAAATCATTGGACAATATCTTTGATATCCCATGCAAGTAAAGTTTTACTAAAGGTAGTACAGAAATGGCTGCAACCAAACATTGACAGAGAACTTCCAGAGGTTCAAGCTGGATTCAGAAGAGGATGTGGGATGAGGGATATCACTGCTGACGTCAGGTGGATCTTGACTAAAAGCAGAGAATATCAGAAAGGTGTTTACCTGTGATTTATTGACTACACAAAGGCTTTTGATTGTGTGGATCATGAGAAGCTATGAACACATTGGTATGAGTATTCCGGAACACTTAATTGTGCTCATGAAGCACCTGTACATAGACCAAGAAGCAGTTGTTTGAAAAGAACACAGGAACACCGAATAGTTTAAAATTAGGAAAGATGTGCAACAG
>NW_006408544.1:348690-435390 GCF_000296735.1 Chrysochloris asiatica | reverse complement strand
GACTCCCAGTGAGATAGTTTGGCAAAGCAGCACATCAATGCACTCAAGAATGGCAACAATTAATTGTGAGGTTGACCCAGGACCGGGCAGTGTTTCATTCTGTTGTGTGCATAGTGTGGCTATGAGTCGATGCTGACTTAATGGCACCTAATAACAACAATCCCCATCTCCTTTCCCTAGACCCATCTAGACAAGATGAAAACTATTCAGTGGGGATTCTACCCTCCCCCTCTAGCTCTGAAACTAAATTCACTCTTGAAAACTTGCAAGTCAGTCACTTCTTGCCTTATAGCCTCCATCCCACCCCATTTTCGGACAATGTCTAAGCTGCCCTTTCCTATCAACCCTATGTAATGAGGGGATAGACTCGATCCTTGATGTGACGACTTCTTCCTTCTAGGTTGGTGTTTTGAGTAAGTACATCCAAAACCAAAGATCAAGTTCATCAAATTGTAGCAATTTACACTTGTTTCCTTTATCACATATTTTTATCTTCAACGGCACACAACAACAACAACAACTAATCATTCAAGTACCCATTTGACCTAGCTAGCTGTAAGTTTGGGGTTCTTGCATGCTCCCTCCCACTTCATATCAGCTGGATGCTTCACTCTCAGCTCTAGTCCCCAGTGGCTAGGCCAGTACTCAAGGGCTTAGGAGTTCCCATGTCTTCCCATATTTTGGACCAGTCAGCCCTTCTTATTCTCTCTCTCATTTCAAGGTCAACATCTCAAGGTTGAACTCAACCCATGTCTTCATTACTGCCTTTCCCCAACTTCTACTCACAAGTAGACCAACGTGGTCACCAGTGAGCTCACAAGACTGCTTTTGTGTTCCCTTTGAGTTTCAGTCTTGGAAGGAGGTTTGTCCTGAAGAGCTTTGATGGCTCCCAGGTGAACATTTGCTTGTTCTTGTGATAGCCAAACAGTTTATTATTTTTATTTTTTTTCTTTCTTGATGGTTTTTCTTTCTTTGGTTTCTTTAGCCGCTCCAGGTTGGTCTGCATGTCCTTTCAGGTGGAAGGAAATGTCCCACCTCTGATGGTTGTGTATGGGGCTCAGGATTCCAGCTAAGGCCCCATACTCTCTACAAAGTCTCAACAAGAAGCCTATTTCACTGGGCAAATTATAGGCTGAAGATGGGCTTATAATTACAGGCTGTAATCATATTTCCCAATATTCCTTTCTATCCTACTTAAATGTCTACTTTACAATAGTAGGCAATGGAAATCATTATCCACAAGACAGTCAAGCTCCTTAACATTTTTCCCTTCTTTTACCCATTCTGACTATGCCTCAATCCCTGTATCACAGAGCCCTGTTTTTCCAAGGTTAAGTATACATCACTATTTACCTCTGTCCCATTTATTCCATGCAAACCTACCTAACTGTTTACCTATCTTCCTTATTCTTCCACCCCTCTCCTTCCACTTGCTTTTTTTTTTTTTTAATTTCTATTGTGTATTGAGTGAGCTTATACGACAGATCACCATTTTTACATTCAGCAAATCATTGTAATGTTACAATAACCTCCATGCACCCTTAGCCAACAGTATTTACTTCTATTAGCTTTTTTATTGGTGTACACATACCACATTGTAAATATATATTCATTTAAATGTCTAAAGGTCACATTTTGCAAGCCAGCCTCCTGCCCATAGTCACACTGCTTTTCTCAGTCCCCTGTTCCTGAAATGACAAATGAAATGCTCCCCCTTTTAGTTGCACCTCTTCTACCTACATTTACAGTTGTGACCATCGCCATTAGAGCTGAAAACTTGCAATTGTATCATAAAGTCTTATCCCCCTCATTACCAGACCCATCTGGACAAGAAGAAAACTATTCAGTTGGGTTTCTGTCTTACTCCTCACATTCTGACACTAAACACCCTCATAAAAGCTTGTAAACCAGCTTCTTTGTGCTTTCATAGCCTCCCAGTTTTGGTAGCTGAAGTCTAAGTTGCCCATCCCTGTCAGCCCAGTGTACTGAGGAGAAATGCTTTATCCTTGATATAGAGAATCCCTCCCTATTTGGTAGGAAGTTTGAGCAGCCTCATCCATAACCAAGGGTCCAGTTGATCAGGCTGTGGCAATTTACGCTTGCTCCCCATATCAAACTTCTTTATCTTCATCTGGTCCAATTCTGGTCAGCAAGCTAGCCACACTAGATCCAGTGGTTTCTGTCTGCAAGTACGGGAGTTCTCGCACGCCTTTCCCTTCTTCAGAGCCTGTGGCTACTTCATTCTTAACTTTAGCCCTCAGTGGCATGGTCAGTGTCTTTGGGCTCAGGAGTTCACACATTCCCCTGAACTTAAAACCCGTCAGCCCATCTTTTTCTCTTTCTCATTCCAAGGTCATCAGGTATCTATGAAATATGGCAAATCTCAACCCATGTCTTTTTTTTTGCAATTCCCTCTTTCAACTCAGAGTTGACCATGACAGTTGCCAGTGAGGTACTATGGTACTTTAGAATTCCACAACTATTGTAATATCCAAGATTTATTTCATCCCCTAAACTCACTTTTGTCCCCTGTCCCCTTGTGGCAGGGGAATCATCCTTAGAATGCTTGTTTTAAAGCAGGGCTGGGGAACGTCTGGTCCTACCAAGGCAACTTCCAGTGGGACTCGAAATTTAAAAATATAGGAGCTTTTTTCATAGCAACATAAATTTATATTAAGTACATCATAATAATAATGTGAATTTTGAGGGATAGGCAAGGAACATCCAATACAGGATAGAACACATATGAGTACATGATGAGGCAGACATGTATGTTTCTCATCAGCTGTCTGCAGGCCATCTGCCTGTATTACAGTGACTCAGAGGACAGTTAATGCCAGGCAGGCTGAAGTGTACACATTGTGAAAGTGTTAACACATTGTGGTGAAACTGGTGATGATGAGATGAGCTACGATGAGAAATTTCCTCACAATGCAAATGACCTTTCCTTCGATGATTGATGACGATGTTGTCGACATCTTTATTGACACAGAAGATAACTCCAATTCAATCTTTACCCACAGCATCCACAATCAACAATCTTTGCAAAAACGGAATCTCAGATGATGATTAAGGAAATTAGAGTACACAGAAAAGACCTCGAGTCAAGAATATGAATGTTGGATAGGTTCCAAATCCAAGATGCAGGATTAGAACAGTGATCAAAGCAACACACACACACTGGATAGTTATTAAAACTCAACTGGTGTGACACCTACAAATGGTGACTACAAAGAAAAGAAAAGTTGATGCAGAGTATCGATCTTTTAAAGAGAAATGGACAGATGATTTTTTTGTTTGAAGTCAAAGGCAAACTTGTGTGCTAAGTTTGTGGTGATGCGTAATAAAAAAAGAACAAAACTCTGTAGTGTCATTATAGCTCAAAACATGCTAAACTCATTGAACTGGGGGCCAAATGCATCTGGATAAAATCAGTGCTCTTCAGTGGAGTTTGGAATCACAACAAGCTGCTTTCACTAGGCCTAGTAGTTATAGACAACATTATTTAAATGAGTAATGAGAGTGCTAATCGCTAATCGCAAAAGATCTGAGCCCTCACGTAGAGGGAGAGTTTCTGAAAGAGTTCATGGTGGCTCCTGCAGAGTTGTTAGCACGAAACAAAGCAAAATTATTTCGGAGTGTTAGTTTGTATCAGAGAACCATCTCAGATTGGATTACTAATTTTGCAGAAGATATTGAAAACACCTTGACAGATTCTGCAGGAAATTTCCAGTTTTTCCCTCTGGCTTGTGATGAGACAAGGGAAATAGCAAATACTGCCCAACTGGCCATATTCATTCATGGGATAACTGCAGAGTTTGCCATGTAAAAGGAACTGCTATCACTGGAAGCCATGCAAGACACTACAAGAGGTGAGGACTTGTTTGAGAGACGTTTTTTTTATCAGTGGAAAAACTTGAGCTAACCTTTGACAAGTTAAGGAGCCTTACTACAGACAGAGCTCCAGTCATGGTTGGCTTGGAAAAAATGGTTAATTGCATTTGTCAAGAAAGAACAGAATCATCTCAGTTGTAATCCAGATGATTTAATTATATACCACTGCATCACGCACCAAGAAAGTCTCTGTGCACAGTTGTTGCCGCTCAACAGTATAATGAAAACAGCAGTGTCTTGCATACATTTTGTCAAAAGCAGACAGTTTAACAGTGGCCAGTTGAAGGAGTCACTGAATGATCTTGATTCTGAGTACAGTGATCTTGTATATCACTGTGAAGTGTGGTGGTTGAGTCCTGGGAATGTGCTCATGAGGTTTTGCAAACAGCGGAATGAAGGCAAGCAATTCATGGAGATGAAGGGAAAGCCTGTCGGGGAATTCAGTGATAGCAAGTGGCTGTGCGATCTAGAGTTCATGGACGTTACCAAGTACCTCTCAAAGCTGAACGTCAAGCTGCAGGACCTCAACCAGCTTCTCAGCTCCCTGCTTTCAAATGTGAAATCATTTTAAGCTAAATTAAGGCTGGAAAATGCAACTCGAAAGGAATAACTTGGTGCATTTACTCTGGAAGGACAAGAGTGAATATGCTGGTGAATGTGTGAAACTAATTGAGGCATTTAATGAAAGATTCAAAGACGTGAAAAGTAAACAAATGGAATTGAAAATCTTTGCTACACCTTTCAGTGTGGAACCAGATGATGTGCATGATAACTTACAACATGAAATCATTCAGTTACAAAGCAATGATAAGCTGAAAGCTAGGTACAATAAGTTCCCCCTGCTTGAGTTCTATAAATGTTAAGAAGCAATGATGAATTTCCCACTTTGACTTGATTGAAATATGTATCTGTGTTCGGAACAACTTACTGCTGGGAGCAGTTCTTTTCAAAACTTGCTATAGCAAAGAAGGAGCTCTGGTAGTGTAGTGGTTACAAGTCAGGCTGCTAACCTCAAGGTTGGCAGTTCAAAACTACTAGCTGTTCCACAGGAGAAAGATGAAGCTTTCTGCTCCCATAAAGATTTACAGCCTCGGAAACCCTATGCAGGGTCACTATGAGTCAGAAGCAACTCCACGGCTTACCACCACCACCACCACCATCGCAAAGAGTTGACTACACTCCAGACTGACTGACATAAACTTGGAAAAGCAGTTTCGAGTAGCAACATCATTGTTAGCTGCTATCATCACATACCTCACCAGAGAGATGCAGTTCTAGCCATCACATTAGGGATGAGTTAATTAAATGTTTGACCAAATATAGCAGACTAATTTTGAAGTTGATAATTTTGTATGGGCTGTGAATGATGTTATAAATATTCATATGGTTCTTGGCAAAATAAAAGTTCCCACCCCTGTTCTGGAGAGTCCTGGTATACTCTTCTCTCACTTTCCCAAATGTGAATATTTTATACAATCATGAAGTTTATCAAAACTAAGAAGTTCACACTAGTACAATACCATTAACTAAACTGCAGACTATGTTCTAATTTTCCCAGTGTTTCTGTAATGTACTTTTTTATTTGAAGATACAATCCAGGTTGTTGTTGCTGTATTGTTGAATCTATCTCAACACATAGCAACTCCATGTAACAAAAATAGATCTACCTCATAGGATGTTGTAAGTTTAATCTTTACAGGGAAGTCATGCTATGACACTGTAGGATAAGTACTGGACTGCTAACTAGAAGGTCAACAGTTCAAACCCACCAGAAGCTCCTTGGAAACCCTATACAGGGTCGATGTGAGTTGAAAATGACTTGATGGTACTTAACAATAGTAACAGACCTTTCCAAAAGACCTTAGGTACAAGTCTTTTACTTGTGGAGCTATGGATGGGTTTGAACTGCTTAGCCTTTGGGTTAACAGCTGAGCAGTTAACTGTTGTGCCACCAGGGACTCTAGGATACCTTGTAGTAGATTTCATTTTTCTGACTCCTTAGTCTCCTGTTCTGTGGCAGTCTCTTGGTCTCTTCTTGTCTTTTATGACCTCGACTCAAAGTACACTGGTCTGATTTTTTGTGTTTGTCTAATGTTTTCTCATGATCAGACTGAGGTTATCGATGTGGGGCAGGAGAAGCACTATAGAGGTGAAGTACCCTTCTCATAGCATCCTATCAGGGTGTCTGACACCCACATAACTTATTACTGGTGGTGCCAGCCATCATCACTTGGTTATGGTGGTGTCTGCCTGCTTCTCCAATGTGAAGTTAGTATATTTCTCTTTCCATACTCTCTTAATTACAGGCAAGTCACTACATCTAGCCCACATTCAAGGCGAGGGAAAATAAAACTTCACCTCCTGAAATTTGTGGGCATAATGTTAAAACCACCACAGTAAGTAAAAATATTTGTGGGGAGCTCTTATGAGGCTAGGCAGATATCCTATTGTTCCTTCAAGTTCTACCCACTGATTTTAACAACCATCAGTACATCTGAACTGTCGCAAGTTTTTCTCTGGTGTTTTAATAGTGAGTTTCTATTTTCCTATTTCCTTCTACATTTATTATTTAGAATTCTTCTATAAAGAAGAATCATCCCTGCTCTCTTATTTGTTTATTTATTCAATAAATTATTTTTCTCAGTATAGACTCAATGATATTTCCCCCCCTCTGAGTTATAATACGATCTTGTCATTTATTTTACAATTTAAATCTTCCCAACTGTGGCCATTGGGAGCTCTTTCAGGTTGGCTCCTTTTTACTTTTGACATGGCCCCATTCTTTCTCCTTTCCTTCCTTCCTTCTTTTATTTCCTTATTTTTTGAAAAAAAAAAATCACTTAATTACTTTTTAGTACCACAAATACTTTAGGCTTAACTTGTATTCTCTGTGCTCAAGCCCTAGAGTCCTCCATTTAGTCATTAGCCAGCCCTGTTTCCTAGAAGACTTTTAATTCACCAGAATTGACCAGAAAAGTCATGGGTGTACTCTAGACTTCTTCCAAAGGTTTGAGAATAACTAGTTCTTCAGGACACATTTCATAGGATAATGGAGGGTAAAAATAAAGTTTCTTCTTGACTGTATACAAGACACTTGGTTCAGTTTATCAGTGGTCCTGAATCACTGTCTACCTCATAACCAGTTACCACTGAGTTGCCGCCAACTCATGGAGAGCCCCTCTATGTCAGACTAGAGCTGTGCCCCATAGGCTTTTCAATGACTGATTTTTCAGAAGTAGATCACCAGACCTTTTTTCTGAGGTACCCCTGGGTGGACTCAAACCTGCACCTTTCTATTAGTAGCCAAGTATATTAATTATTTACACCATCCAGGAACTTCCAACTCACTGCTGTCAAGTTGATTTCAATTCATAACAACTCTATAGGACAGAGTAGAATTTTCAAGGCTGGAAATCTTTACAGAAGCATAGTGTCACATCCTTCTCCTGTTGAATGACTGGCAGGTCCAAACCACCAACTTTCTGGTTAGCAGTCAAGCACTTTAACCACTGTGCTACAAGGTTCCCTTCCCATTTGCAAAAATATATGGCACCAACAATTTCTCCCACAGCACTCTTTCTGCTTCTCTGTTGGGTTCAATAATTGATTGCAATGACCACACAGGACTTTGACATTATATTCAAAATTAATAGGGAAGTAAAGTAGGTTACAAGGAGCTCTGGCAGCATAGTGGTTACAAATCAGGCTGCAAACCACAAAGTCCAGCAGTTCGAAACTACCAGCTGTTCCATGGGAGAAAGATGAGGCTTTCTGCTCCTGTAAAGATTTACAGCCCCAGAAACCCTGTACAGGGTCGCTATGAGTCAGAACCGACTCCACGGCACATAACAACAACAACAACAAAGTAGGTTACAATTTGGGGTTAGAAATGATCAGGGAACAGTTGTTCCAGTGAGATGCTCATAGATGCCCACAAGACACACCACTCCACCATAAGCCTCAGACGGAAGGTGCTTGACTCTAGCTCCATGGGTCAGCAAACCTAGCTCCCCCACTTAAGTGCCTGGAATCACTCCCTTGACAAACAAGCTTCCTGCCCAAATTCACTCAGCTTTACTTGACCCATGGGTTGAGAAGTCCACTGCTCTGTCTCATGCTTTATTTCTTGGTTCTGCTGCTGCTGCTCCTCTGCCACTTCTCTGGTGTCACAACTTTTTGTCCCTGGGTCAAGGAGGTTCAATGTGCAGGGATCTCGGGGTCCAAATGGTATACTCCACTCTTTGCTCTTCTTCTTTGATGGTAGTGAGATCCCCCTCCTGCTTCTGAGATGGTTCATTCTATACCCATGCTAGAGTTTCAAATTTCTAAAATTTCAGTGAACTGTTAATATTCACAGCTGCATCATGTCATCCTATCGGTATCTTCTCCCACATTCTCTTAACCAGATCCAGCAGGATAAAAATGTTATTTGGTGAGAGTTACAGATCATGGCTAGAATAGACATGAGATAATTCTTTATACCACACCACTTCATACCACTCAAATGAGCTTAGGGGTGTGTATGTGATTTGGAGAGTGGAAAATACCTTCCAAATGTATCTTAGCAATTTAATGCTGCTACCGTAGACATCCTCACCACTGGACCAATAAATAACATTCTCATCAATGGAGAAAAGATTGAAGTTGTCAAGGACTTCATTCTTCTTGAATCAACTATCAACACTCATGGAAGCAGCAGTCAAGAAATCAAACGACATATTGCATTAGGAAAACCTGCTACACAAGACCTTTTTAAAGTGCTGAAAAGCAAAGATGTCAGCTTGAGGACTAACGTGCACCTGACCCAAGCCATGGTATTTTCAATAACCTCATATGCATGTGAAAGCTGGACAGTGAATAAGGAAGACCGTAGAAGAATTGATGCTTTAGAGTTATGGTGTTAGAGGAGGATATTGAGAGTACCATGGGCTACCAAAAGAACCAACAGATCTGTGTTGGAAGAAGTGCAGCCAGAGTGCTCCTTGGTCTTGGTCAAACTTCATCTCTCATACTTCGGACATATTGTCAGGATAGACCAGTTACTGGAGAAGGATATCGTGTTTGGTAAGATGGAAGGTCAGAGAAAAAGAAGAAGACCCCCAGCGAGATTAATTGGCAAGGTGGCAGCATCAATGGGCTCAAATGTGGCAACAATTGTGAGGTTGGCCCAGGATCAGGCAGTGTTTCGTTCTGTTGTGCATAGGGTCGCTATGAGTCAGTACTGACTCGATGGCACCTAACAACATCAACCACCATAGAAATACCACACGTGTATATCTTTAACAAACAGAAATTTATTCTCTCACAGTTGAGAAGACTGAAGTCCAAATTCAGGATGCCAACTCTAGGAGAAGGCTTTCTCTCCCCTTAGCTCATAGTTTAGGAGGAAGGACCTTGTCTGTTTTTCAATGTCTGTGGACCCAGTGTTCCTTGGAGATTTTCATGTGTTTTCTGTTAATTTTACCCTAGGTCTAGATGATTCTCAGTGCAGGGATCCCAGGTCCAAAGGATGTGCTTTGCTTCTGGTTCTTCTTTCTTGGTGGGACTAAAGTCCTTCCCTTCGTGCTTGCTTCTCTCTCCTTTTATTTCTTGTAAGATAAAAGCTGATGCAGGCTGCAACCCATGGGAACCCCCCTTCCATTGGAGCAGGGCCATGATTTGAGTAAGGATGTTACACCTTACCCTAATCCGTATACAACTGATTGACTGATTACATCCAGTCACATCATGGGGTATGATTATATCCTTGCAGAACACAATTACATCATTGTAAGAATCATGGCCCTGCCTTTGAGGGTGGGGTGGGGTACAAGTCAATCCATGAGAAAATGTAAAGGCTGATTTGCTGTGGCTCATTTTCTGAGAGTCTGTTGTTGCAGGGCCCACAGTCCCTGAAAGCCAGGAGGGGAACAAATTATTCTTGCTCTGAGGAGGATCATTTGGTCCCTTTGGGGACATGAGACTGAAAGATATTGATCAGAAAGGTTTGCATTGCAATACCCCAACTAAGAGCTTCTGCAGAAAAATTGATGCGAGGTCACTAGGTTTTGTACCTTCACAAGGATACTCTTTTTGTAAGGACTGGAGCCAAGCTCCTCCTGGGAAAACCTGTCGGTGGCCTGACCATACAATTGGCTAGAAACCCTGAGTTCAGACATCAAATTTCATTGCAAATCCTCTTTTAGGCTCAACAAAGTCAACAGGGTAGGTTTTAGATGTCTAGTGCAAAATTTAAACTAAATTTGAAATCACACAGACAAAAATACAAAACAAAGCTCAGCTTCCTCTCTGCCAGCTCTGAGATACAGCAAGTCCTCAGTGTAAAGGCGGGAAGACAGTTCCTGCTTCTGAACTGGAAAGTTTCCTTCTTCTCCTGCCAAGAAGGGAGCTATTACTTCGCAAGAAGGGAAACTGGTTAACAAGGGTCTGTAAATCGTAATAATTCTGTACATTTACAGATTGTTATAACTGCCCAACAGATCTCCAAGGGAGGTTTAGGAAGACAGGATTAGCTTGGCATGAAAGAGAGCAACATGGCTCAAAAAACAGACCTAGGCAGCAGTTTTTCAGTTTTTGACTTCAGTTTTAACATCTGTGAAGTGAGAATACATTATGCTTGCTATCTTCTACTTAGAATACCTTCATGAGAATGAGAAGTTGTTATAAGGAACATACACTTAGCTAAGATGGAGTAATAATGAATGAATGAGGGAATAATGAAGCCTGAAGCTTCCTGTTCATATCCTGAGAAACATCCACAGTGGGAGGAGCACCAAACTTGGGTTGTTGTTGTTAGGTGCCATCAGGTTGGTTCTGACTCATAGCAACCCTATGCACAACAGAGTGAAACATTGCCCCGATGCTGTGCCAACCTCACAATTGTTGCTATGCTGGATTAAGCCTATTACTACTGCCCCTGTGCCAGTCCATCTCATTGGAGGTTTTATTCTTTTTGGCTAACCCTCCACTTGACCTGGTATGGTATCCTTCTCCAGGGACTAGTCCCTCTTAATAACATTGTCCAAAGTGTGAGAGGAAAGTCTCAGCATCCTAGATACTAAGGAGCATTCTGGTTGTACCTCTTCCAAGACAGATTTGTTTGTTCTTCTGACAGTCCATGGTACTTTTAATATTCTTCTCCAACACCATAATCCAAATGCATTGATTCTTTTAAGGTCTTCGTTATTCATCATCCAAGTTTTACATGCATATGAGGCTACTGAAAATGACATGCCTTGGGTCAGGTACACCTTAGTCCTCAAACTGATATATTTGCTCTTGAACACTTTAAAGAAATCTTGTGCAGAAGATTTGTCTAGTGAAATACATTGTTTAATTTCTTGACTGTTGCTTCATGAGTGTTGATTGTGGATCCAAGCAAAATGAAGTCTTTCATAATGTCAATCTTTTATCCACTTATCATGATGTTATTTATTGGTCCAGTGGTGAGGATTTTTCTTAAATGATCAGATGTCCTGCCAGCTCATAGAATTCAAGATTCTGGCTGCTTTGGGTTCTTGACATACATAAAGACCTCAAGGAATATAAGTATATGCTGCCTGAGTAGATGAAGTGAGAGGAATTGGGTCAGGCAGTGTACTTGGTCCCTGGTGTTGGAAGCAAGATTCTTTCAGATCTGGGAAGCATGGCAGACCTGAAGGTTGAGAGTCCACAGCCCTGAGATCCAGTAAACATCTGGGCCCACAGAACACAAGAAGCCACTCATAGGGCTACAAGGAGGTCATTGTTGTTAAGTGGCATTGAGTCCATTCCAACTCATAGCAACCTTGTATAGGGTTTTCAAGGAGTGATTGGTGGGTTTCAGTTGTTCACCTTGTGGTTAGAAATTCAGTGCTTATCCTACAGTGCCAGGGGATCCATAGAATCCTCAGATATCAGAGATGGCAGGCTCAGACTCCTCATTTTTCACAGATTGAGGACAGATGTAAGTGTTGTCTTCTCTGGAACCCTTCTCCACACACAATCCCTCTTGCATCTTCCTGCTCTCTGTGCATATCTTCCAAGCCCGGTAGCCCACTTGATTGTAATATCTTTGTGAATGATACTAGAACTTCTCAGCTGGTGGAGAGAGGACTATGTTTGCTTGTTTCTGTATTCTCTTCAACACCCAGCTAGAATCTTCATTCCCAGTGAGGGCTCAGTAGCACTTTGTGGAACAGAATATAAAATCCTGAAAGAAATGTGGGTTCTGGAGGGAGGAATATAAACAGAAGTCAGAACTGGGGTGTGTGATGATGTCCAGATGAAGCTCTTAATGTGATGTGTTGTTTGGATTGAAGGTCAAAGTCCAGGAGGCCTGAGTGAGAGCCATCATGGGCAATGGGATCTGGGACTGACTGGCACAGAGGCTGCCTAAGCCATATCACAGCTAAAGCTAGTGGGCAGGTTGATACTACGTCCCCATTGAATGGAACAATCTTGGAGAACTTTTCATATTGTGGGGCTGCTTGGGATCACAGCCTCATAGTAGGAGGGGAGCCAGGGATGGCCCAGATCCAAAGCCAGGCAGATGAGGAGCTCCGCAACAGTTCCAAGAGGTGAGTCATTTTTGGCATGGCCCCAACAATGTTAGAAGTATATGGTGATGCTTAGGGCCCACTAGGACTCCTGGTGTGGCACTGTAGTTTAAAGGTAGTTTAAACCCACCAGTTGCTCTTTGAAACCTTCTACAGGGTCGTTATGAGTTGGAATGGCCTCCACACAACTTAACAATATCAGCAAAGGGCACACTGGGTAGCCCATGAAGGACCCCAAACCTAGTAGAAAATGGAGTGCTGGGCAGGAAAACCAAAGCAGATGCCCTGCCCTCTAGACCGAGACAATGTAGTGGGTGATGGAGGGAAGAGTTGGGAATACCATGATGCCAATGCTCCAGGTTGTGCCCAAATCACAATTAAGAGCATGTTGTTATGTGCCAACGAGTCGATTTAGACTCAGTGACCCCATGTGACAGAGTGCAATTGCCCCATAGGGTTTTGTTTTCTGTTGATTGTTTTTGGCTATAGTCTTTATGGAAGCAGATCTCTAGGTGTTTCTCCTGGGCCATGACCTGGTTGAAGTCCTGGCTACACCACCATTTATTATCTGTGTCTCCATTTCCACATGTTTAAACCAGAAAAATGGCACTATCTAGCACATATAAAGCTGGTGAGAATGAAATGATAAGGCACACATGGAGTGCCTACCATAGTCCTTGACACTCAATGCAAGCTGAGTAGACAGCAGGAGTTGTTATTTTTAATTACACTGCCCTAGGTTTTTCAGCCTCAGCACTGTTGGCATTTGGAGCTGGAACATTCTTTGTTGTGGGAAGCTCTCATGTGTGTCATAAGGTGTTTAGCAGCGTCCCTGGTTTCTACCCACTAGATGCCAGTAGCAGCCCCCAGTTTGACAACCAAAATGTCTCCAGACATTGTTGAATGTCCTGTGAGGGGACAAAATTGCCCCCACTTGAGAACCACTGCTCTAACGCCAGGTTGCTGGTCTCCAGACAATGAGTCTTTTTTCTAGACCTCAGGCCTGTCTGAGTCTGGCCCAGACACTCATCAGAGAAATCAGCTGTGAGGAGGCAGAGCAGAGGCTGGCCTTGGTCTAGGTACAGCAGGGGGTGAGTGAAGGGGCAGACTGTTGTGGTCCAGGAGGGATGTATTTCAGTCAGAGTGGGGTAGGCGGGCTCAGAGAGACAATCGGGGAGAAAGAAAGATAAGGCATTTCCTAGATAAGGACTCCCCCCAAACTGATGCCACTGCTACCTGTCACATCCTGTGCTGTCTGGACATGTAGGAAACCATCTAAGAGTAAGGGAAGGCATTAGGATGGGATATAAGTTGAGGTACTAACATGATTGAGCATCAGCTGAGTGCCAGCACCCTCCAAACCTGTTCACGTCTTCATTCACCACTCCAGTTTACTCAATGTCTACTCTGCACAAAGAACTGTTCAAAGTGCTGCGGATACAGCAGCGAACAAAACAGGCAGTACTTGCTGCCCTCATGAAGCTTCCATCCCAGTGGAAGAAATTGAAAATACAGAAATGTGCCACGTGTTGGAAGCTCCATAGGGGCACTGGGGGAGGGGGACTGAGAAGGTGTGTGGAGGGGTGCTTTCATATGGGGTGCTCAGGGAGAGCTTCACTGAGAAGATCTGAAGCTAAAAGTCCAAGTTCAGTTCCCTGTTTGCCTTGAATTTACCAATATAGTATTTGGGTGTTATTTTTAAGCATAAGTTAATTGGCATTCGATGTTAACTCCTAAACAAAGAATGTTGTGGTGAATCAGATGTTCTTAAGGACTCTGAGGTTTACAGACTTGCCCAAGGACTCTCAGCTAATAAGTGGAAGAGCCAGGTTTGGAATTGATGTTTGGTTGACCCAAAAGCTTGTCCTGTTTCCACTGTGCTGTTTAAAAACACATCAGAATTGAGCAACATCAAATGAGCGTGGGGTTAGATAGTGGGAACCTCCCTCTCTGGGGAGACCTCACAGCAGGAAAATAACTCAAGAGGAAGAAAGGAACAAGGTCATAGACTGAAGCAAGAGGGATTTATAAATAGCTGGAGAGATGAGGAAGGCTGAAAAAGCAAGTAGGCTGGTGGGGCCAGGGAGGAAAACCGAGGATAAATTAAAATACACTGAACTACTCAGTCCTGCTTTCAACACCCAGAAACCTGGAACCCCCAGATTTCTAGAAGCTCCTGAAATTCAGTAAAAACAGCAAACTAATTGCTGTCAATTTCATTTCAACTCATGGTGGCCCCATGCATGTCAGAGTAGAACTGAGCTCCATAGCGTTTTCAATGGCTGCTCTTTCAAAAGAGGAAAGCCAGACTTTTCTTTTGGGGCACCTCTGGGTGGATTCGATTAGCAACTGAGTGCATTCATCAGTTGTATGACCCAGGGAATTTAAAAAATAAACAAAGAGACATCAAAGAAACTTGAGCAAGGGCAGTGGAGAGGGTTGCAAAATCCAAAAAGCCAAGCCACAGAACTTTCTGAGTTTGACTTTCTTGGCAGAGGGTAAGAAATAATGCTGATGTTTACCCAAGAAAGCAAAGCCAGGGGCACCCAGCACCCATGCAGCTCCAACCTCCATCACACTAACTATTGTGATGACTCTTGAGTCGTGGAGAAAGGTTGGGACTGCTCCCAGAAGTGGGCTCTATGCTGAGCCAGGGGCATGTGTGCAGTATCACCTCTGTCGTGCCTATTCTGACTTCTGGGGCATTGTGATGACCTGTTAGAACCTACAGCTGATAGATTTCCAGAGCTTCTTTGCAAAGTCATCTCCTCACTAGATTAAGACCCCTCAGGACAGTATTTCGGGATCCTCTCTGTCTTCCCAGTACCTGGCATAAGGCCTTTCTTTTTTCTATCAAAATTGTTCAAACATAGAGTCTTAGCCCTTAGAGAATGAATTTTCTGTTTTTTAACAAGCAACAAACCCAGCAACTCAGATCCTCAATTGTCACTGAATTTCTCGTCACCTCAATTTTTTTTCAACAGCCCCATCTGCTGTTATTCCTCTGCTAGGTCAGTACTGACCTCACTTCCCTGGTGGTGCAGACAGTTTATGCTCAGTTACTAACCTAAAGGTTGGCAGTTTGAATTCACTAGTGGTGCCACAGAAGAAATGTGTGGCAATCTGCTTCCATAAAGATTAGAGCCAAGTGCTACTTTTGTAATCTATAAGATCACCATGAGTCAAAATCGGCTTGACAGCAAGGGGTTTGGTTTTGGAGTTCCTGGGTAGTGCAAAAGGTTAAGAGCTCAGGTACAAACCAAAAGGTTGGTGGTTCAAACTCACCTAGGGGCACCTTAGAAGAAAGATCTAGAGACCTGTTCACTAAAAAAAACCCTATGGACTACAGCTCTCTGCAACACATGGGGCTGGGGGCCATCATGAGCTATGAATTGACATGACAGCTACTTGTTTGTTTGTATGTTTGTTTTTCATACACCTACCTTCTTCTCTTTTCTCACTACTGATTTCATTCAGGCCCTTTTGTCTGGGCTATGATGATCGTCTTCCATCTTCCAACTGGTGATCCGTTTGTTGTTGTTAAGTGCCATCGAGTCAGTTCCAACTCATAGTGACCCTATATAGGGTTTCCAAAGAGCGCCAGGTGAGTTTGAACCACTGACCTTATGGTTCAAACCAACCTTGTTGTCTAGTGATTTATCCCACAGCGCCACACCACAACTCCAATCTTCTCTTCCAACCAGTGTTTTGCACTCCTCCAGGTTAAAATGTCCCCAAATCCAGTCTGATCATGCCTCCTCCCTCCTTAGGAACTTCCATTGGCTCCCCATTGTTTTCCTGGTTCATGCATTGCACTTCCCAAATATTCAAAGCTTCCTGTCATTTGTCCCCAGCCTAAGTCTTCCAATTTCTTCTGTGGTCCATATATAAGTATACCCTACTGGAGTAGTGCTGTGGGTTAATGCGCTAGACTGCAAAGCCGTTTGAACTGCAAGGTCGGCAGTTCAAGCTCACCAGCTGCTCCTCAGAAACCCTATACAGAGTTGCTATGGGTCGGAACCAGCTCGACGGCACTTCACAACAACACAACTCATCTTACTTTTTCATATACACCCTGGGCTGAAGCCCTTGCTCCATGCTTTCCAATCTCTGTACCTTTGTCCACTGCAGGATCCTTTACTGAGATAGCTCTTCCCTCCCATGGCCACATGGTCACATCTTATCCCTTAATACTAAGTCCCCAACCTCCATCCCTTTTATGAAGTCTTCCTGATTCTGTTTCAGCACGTCTGTTGGTATTGCATTCTTTTCTAAAAATCATGGTATTTGTCCCCAAATACCAAATTATAGTTCTAGCTTATTGATTGCAGAACTCAGTTCAGTAAAAATGCTTTTTGAGTGACGCCAGAGATGGAGGCAGAGACGATGATGTGGAGAGATGGAACGGCTGGGGACTCTGGACTCTGGGAAGGAGAGGGTCTGTGTGTTCACAGCCAGGGGGCAGGCTTGCAGGGTGTACCCTTTGGCCGTTTGATGATGCATGCAGGGAATTGTAATCATTGCAATGAAATGAAATAAGATAGGATGAATGTAAAGCTAATGTTCTCCCATGTAAACTATCACATAATTGACAATAAAATCTTTTAAAAAAATGCTTTTGAGAACACATCCCAACATGTACATATTTTATGTATTTATAAATTAAACTATTGTACTAATACATTTTTTATATTCTAAGACAGAAAAAAAAAAACAAACCTAGGAATTTATAGAAGGATGTGATAAAAATAAATTAAAATAGAAGCTCTGACAATTTTTTCCTCTACCCAAAAAGCTGGAGTCCTGGTGTGGTTCTGTAGGATAAGCACTGGACTATTAACCGTAGGTCAGTGATTCAAACCGTCAGTTTTCTTCTGAAATCCTATACAGGATTATAAGCAGGAACTGACTCAATGGCACACAACAACAACCCAAAGAACTATGTGTGTACCACACTTTAGAGGCCACTAGTCCAATGAATGAAGGATGTTCTGGCTGCAGGTGGGTAGTGACTTTGGCTGCTGGTGGGAGCATCCTACTGACAATGGAAGCAGATTGGAGGGCCAAGCAAGTTATTGCTATCCACTGGCTCCAGAAAGGGCCCAGCAACTCAGGCTAAGTGTGTTGCTGAGGGAAGGTTCTGAGACCTCTGGGCAGAAAGAGACCGCAGCTGCGTAGGGTGGCTACCTTGGGACCCCAGTCTCCCTTCAAAGGTCGGCCACATCCTCACAAATAGAGGCCTCAAAGGAATAGGGCAGGCTGTCAGCCATGCTGTCTCCTGGAGCGGGACACACACTGGCAGCTGTTAGCAGAGATATAAACACATTGTGAAAGAAAGGCCCTTAACACTCTCCCTTCTAGAAATTAAAACTGGAGAGAAGGGACTTGCCCAAGGTGACCATGTAACTATCTGCTGTGTGAACTATCCCTGCACTTTGCATGTTAGTGTTCTTACTCTCAGACAGCCCTGTACCCCCATTCCAGTCCCCACTGAGCAGCCTGCAAACCCAACTGCCCAGGCCAGGCTGCTCCATCCTGATTGAGCTGGTTGGGCTTCAGGAAGGTGAGGCACCCTCCATTAACAGCTCCAGCCCAGCCCCAACACACGTGTATAAATATGCATGTGTGCACATGTATACATGTATACATGTATACACACACTAGGCAGGCCCTCTCTCTGTTAGGACCCCTTCATCATGCCTGGCATGAACACTTCCTTTCTGGCATGTTCGTTTTCTTTCCAATGAACAGAAAGGAGCTGAGCATTGTTTATATGTGAAGCAGAGATGAGGGTCATGGAAGAAGGACCCATCTGTATCCCTCTCCACATTCTCAGCCAAAAGAGGGCTGAGAAGTATCAGGGAACAAGGTGGCTGTCACTGCTCTGTCCCCTTTGACAAGGCTGTTTGACAAACTAGGACTAGAAAGAGTCTTTGTGGGATAATTCCAGCATATTCCTGGTTCATCTGTGGGAAAGGACCCCAAGATTCAAGCATCAGGCTGTGATCAGCACCAGAGAGTCAATATTTCAGTTAACAAGAAATTTATTCAATACCTGGTATATGATATTGTATCAATTACAACTCAATGGGAAAACAAAAATCTTTACAATTGGACCAATATAAAACATTATGATAAATGGAGAAAAGATTGAAGTTGTCAAGGATTTCATTTTGTGTGGATCCACAATCAATGCTTATGTAAGCAGCAGTAAAGAAATCAATGTCATATTGCATTGGGCAGATTTGCTGCAAAAGACTTCTTTAAAGTGTTAAAGAGTAAACATGTAACTAGGTGAATTAAGGTATGCCAGACCCAAGCCATGGTATTTCAATTACCTCATATGTATGCCAAAGCTGGACAATGATTAAGGAAGACTGGAGAAGAATTGATCTATTGAAATCATGGTGTTAGCAGTTAATACTGAAAGTATCCTATACTGCTAGAAATGTACACAAATCTGTCTTGGAAAAAGTACAGTCTGAATGTCCCTTAGAAGCAAGTATGGCAAGACTTCATCTCATGTACTTTGGAAATGTTATCAGGGGAGACCAGTCCCTGCAGAAGGACATTGTGCTTGTGAGGGTCAGTGAGAAACTTCCCACTATAAAAGACTCCATTAAGAGAACCAAAAGATAAACTATGGATTGGGAGAAAATATTTGCCAATCACATATCTGGCAAAAAGATTTGTATCAGAACTCTCAAAACTCAACAGCAAACCCCAAGCAATGAAACTAGAAAATTGGCAAAAGACACAAGCAAACGTTTTGTAACATTTCCTCTTCTTGGGGTCCTGCCCCCATTCCAGTGTTCTCCTTTGCTAGTTTTTCTGTTTCTTTTTTCTTTCCTTTGTGCTTTATTCTTTCTTTCTCTGCTTTTCTTTTTTTGTTTCTTATTTCAGTTTTTCTATTTCTCTTTTTTTGTTTCTTCTCTTCTTTCTCTTATCTTTTTTGTTTTTTTTCTTTACGATTTCTCTCTCCCATGCCCCTTCCCCTGCCAGTTTTGCTGATTGTATGTTTTTGTGTTTTTTTTTTCTCGGACGGCTTATGTTTTTTGAGTCATAGCTAAGTATTCTGTATCAATTTCTGGGTCCCGAAGATGTTCTCCAAGTTTCCTTTAAAATTTTTACATTCTACATTTAAATCTATGACCCATTTCGAGGTAAATTTTATACAAAATCTGAGGTTTAAGCTGAGGTTCATTGTTTTGCGTATGGATAGCCAATTGTTTCAGCAGTGTTTTTTTGTTTTTGTTTTTTCCATTTCAACATTTTTACATGTAGAATTCAGTGAATTAATTATATTCATTATATTGTATATCCATCACTTCTATCTGTTTCTAATTTTTTCCATCACCCTTAATAGAGACTCATTGCTCCCTATGCCATAACTTCTCCCTGCCTCTTCCTCCTGTCTTTGCTAACCACTAAGAAACTTTGGTCACCCTGCATTTGCCAATTCTAGATATTTCATATGTGTTCAGCACCATTTGTTGAGATGACTGTCCTTTCTCCATTGACTTGTTCTTGCAGCTGTATCAGAAGCTAGATTACCATACTTGTATGGAGCTATTTCTGAGTTCTCTCTTCTCTTCCCTTGATCTAGCTGTCTAGCCTTATTCCAATACCACATGTTCTTGATTACTGTAATTATGTAATTAGTCTTAAAATCAGGTCGAGTGATTCCTTCTATTTTATTTTTCTTCATCAAAATTGCTTTAGCTATTCTAGTTCCTTTGGCATGTACTTTTGAAAGGCTTTTGAGAACACTGCCAAACTGGCCCCCAAATGTGGCACTAATATAAACTTCCTCTAGCAGTGTATGGGAGTGCTGTTTCCATACACCCACACCAACACTGGGGTTATCATTCTTTTAAATCTTTTTCTATCTGATAACAAAAATTATATCACATTCTTCTTTTAATTTGCATTTCTTTGGTTGTCTGTCATTTGAATCTAAGCAAGCAACTAGTCCCCTAGATCTGAAGCATAAAAGTTGAGTACCTATGAAACTTCCCATTTAAGGTTTTAGAAGTTTCCATCGGAGAAAGCAGGTAGGTTTATATGACATCTGTTGCTAACTCCTTTTCCTCTCTGAAGGTATTGCTTGTTCTTATTCACCTCATTTTCTGGAGATAAAATCATCTGTTCTGTTAAGTCAGCCACATGAGACCCCTCCAGGTTAGCATACTTCGGCTGGCCACCTGAAATGAGCCAGGCCCAAACATATATCCAGAATATCCAAAGGTTGACCACTTCTTACCTCCATTTATATTTCCCTGGTTTGCACCTCTACCATCCCTAGCTTCTATACTTATTCCCCTAGAATCTATTCTCAATCCAGAAGGCAGAGGGATGTGTCTAAAACCCTCGGTCAGAGTCTGTCTTCTGCTCAAAACCATTCTTTCACACCTAGAGTTAAAATCAAAGTTCCAGAAAGGCTGTAAGTCCCTGATGATCTCAGTCCCCATGCCCCCACACTCTCTGCTTAGCCACCAGCTTGAGCCACAGTGGCCTCCTTGCTGTTCCAGAATGCTGTGTGTTCTTGGTCACCTTTGCTGTTTCTCTGTATGGAAGATGATTCCCTCTGCCTGCGATGTCTTCTCCAGATTCAACATAGCTCACTCATTCCACTTCACCCTGTTCCAGACTAGAACCCCCACCCATCACTCCCCTTACTGTTTTCTGATACTATATACCATACAAGGGGGCTTGAAAAAGTTTGTGGAAAAAAATCCATTCTCTTTCAATGCCATTTTTCCACAAACATTTTGAAGCCTCTCTTATTTTACTGACTGATTTGTCAGTTTATTTACTCTCTGCTGTATGGCTAACATCTAGAATATTGTGTGACATATAGTCTACTCATAAAAACATGATGAATGAATAAATGAAGAGCTAGTCCTGGTGCAGCGCAGTGGGTTCTTGCACTGGACTGCAAAGTTGGCTTGAACCACAAGGTCGGAGGCTCAAGATCACCAGCTTGGAAACCGTATAGAGGGTTGCTATGGGTCAGAACTGACTCGATGATACTTAACAACAACAATAACCTAGTAATAAGTGGCTCCATGCAGTAAATACTAGACTGCACAATTTGAGCCCATCAGCTGTTCCTCGGGAGAAAGAAATTTTCTGCTCCTTCAAAGATTTAAAGCCTCAGAAACTCCATACAGAGTCTCTATGAGTTGGAACCAGTTTGAGGGCACATAACAACAACAACCAATCCCTGGAATCCCGATGTGGTGTTATAGGATCAACACTGAACTGCTAACTACAAGGCCAGCAATTCAAACCCACCAGTCACTCCTCTGAAACTCTTTTCAGGGTCGCTATGTGTCAGAACCCACTCGAGGGTACTTAACAGCACAGTAATAGCAATCAATCCCTGGTGTCCTGGTGTGGTGCTATAGCATAAACACTGGACTGCTAACTGCAAGGTCAGTGGTTCAAACTCACCAGCCAGTCCTTGGAAACCCTATGCAGGGTCTTTATGAGTCGAAACTGACTTGATGGCACTTAACAACAAGAAGAACACTTAGGTTGTCCAGCAGAGAGAATGGAGAGCACGTTTTTTAGGCCATTTTCCTGAATCGTTACTTTTCTTAGTCAAGCTCTGAATAGTATCTAGAGACCCAATCGTTCAAGGTTTTGCTGTCTCCAGCGGTTCTCAAATGTGAACAGGCCACAGAATCACCTGGATGACTGTTTTTAAAACATAGACTGCTGATTTGGTAGGTCTGGGATGGACCCCAATTTGCATTTTTTAACAAGTTTGCAGATGATGCTGATGCCACAGGCCTGGGAACCACACTTTGAGCACTGCTAGCCTAGAGCATCCTGATTTTCCCCAATGTCTCAGGTTGGGTTGGGTACCCAGCCTCTATGCTCCCTGGATCTTCATCACTGCACTGACCACATTATAGGGATCATAGTTCTTCTTGGGTCTTTCTTCCCTATTCACCAGTGAACCCTGGTACAGAGATTACTGTTCATTTCAGCATACCCAGTACCTGACTAACTGCTCAACATAGAGGCCTGCAGTTAAAGTTCTCCAGAAGAACGTGTGAATTACTAAGTAGTCTCCACTAGTAATTGGATAGAATCTGTGTGTGCTGACCAGCAGAAAAGCAAAGGGCAGTTGTCACTTTGCAGTTTGAAAGTTGAAAACCATCCTTAGATTTATTCTCACCTCCTCTAACCATCAGAGTCTGGTGGCATTAAGCAGACACTCAGAAATAAAAGAACAAACCAGCTGAGTGGGATCCTTTGGCAGATGAGACCCCCCCCCCAAAAAAAAAAAAAAGGAGTGACTTTCTTTCAAGGTCAAACCCCTAACCCCTTAGTAATGACATAGGTGTGGCTTGAACCCATAAGCACACTGACAGCCTCCGGTAAAGGAGACAGACTTTAGAAACTGACCTGGGTTCTCCACCCTTCACAGTTGTGGGCAACTCCCTTCATCTCTTTGGGCCTCTACTTGCTCACCTGTAGCATGATCAGGATACCAACCATGTGATGTTATTGTGTGGTTTAAATTTGATCGTATGTGTGAGTGGACTTATCACCATGCCTGACTTGTGGAAGGGGGCATAAGCACTTGCTAAATTTAGCTACATTCCCTGCTTCATCCCAACTTTTGCTAAACCATTCAATAGCCCACTTGTTCCCAACTCAACACTGGTATCCCACAAGTAGGGGATGTGGCTAGGCAGTGAAATCTGTGGGCATGGTTTGGCCAGGTGAGTCTCAGTCTCTGAGAAGAGAGATGGAAGAGAAGTTGAAGAAATCTTTCTAGTTTCTTCCAGGAAGAACACACACCTGAAGGGTGCAGATGGTGTTTCACGTGGTGTGAGGCCTAGCTCACATTTTTTAACTTCCCTTCCCTCTTCACCACATCCTCCTGGGGTTTTCGGGGTCAGGGTACAAGTGGAAGGTGCACTCAGAAGTTAAATATAGAAAGACACCTACTCATGATGAAGTACGTGGGCTGAGCCTTGGGTGAGGGGGCGTAAGCACTTGCTAAATTTAGCAGGCCTGACTTCCTCTCCTCCCCCCTTGCATGCTATTATGCAAAAAAAAAAAAAAAAAAAAAAACAATGCTGCTTAGTCTCCCTCTGAGGAAGCATTCAAGGGGTGAAGATGGGAACTTGGAAATGAAGGCTGTCAGTTAATCGTGGTCCTTACCCATGGATGGTACATCTGCTATCACTTTTCAATCTCATGCCAGTTCTGCAAGTTGGGCATGGAGGGTATTATGCTTTCACTTTACAAATGAAGAAACTGAACCCCAGAGAGAGGCTAAGGGACTTGCCCAAGATCATCTGCGATGAAGCCCAGATCTGAATTCAGGGTTTCACACAAACTCCCATGTCAATTCTTCAGAACCCAGCCCGAAGCAGCTGATAGATAGCACCTGATCCTCAGATGTTCCCCAGGGTCCTGAGTGGTTTGCTAGCTGTCCGTGGGAATCCAGTAAGGAACGTGACCAATGAGTGGAGGAGCCAAGCCACGCTTCACAAAGTGTGCTCTGTGGTCCATCTGAGGACTTAAAATGTCGAGGCTCAGCCCATCCCAGGCTTGTGGAATCCGACTCTGCATTTTAACAAGGTTCCTAGGTGATGTGTGTGCTCATTTAAGCTTAAGAAGCTTTAGCCTGATGCTTTGAGTGGTACTCTCTCAGAGGCTCAATTAGTGGAATTTCAGACTGTGGGCATTCATTCCTTCACTCCCTCATCTACTCAATTGCCATTTATTGATTAACATCCAAGTTTGAGGCCTTGCACTAGCAGCTGTGACAGAAAACAACTCAGTGCTTACAGTGTGTCTGATGGAGTGTTTTAGCTTTATTAATTTTTTTAATCCTCACAAAAGCCCTACGTGCAGGTATTTTTATTAAGCACAGCTTATAGAACAGTTGGTTCAAACCCACCAGCTGCCTCTTGGAAACAATCTACAGGGTCACTATGAGTTTTCAGAACTGACTCGGTGGCACTTAACAACAACGTAGTTGAGGAAGCAGGCTAGAGGTCAGGTGACATGCATGAGGTCAGATCACTTCTTAAGTGGTTGAGCTAGTTTCCACCCTGGCACCTGGCCCTAACCATGAGGCTCGTCTACATCGAAGGTATTCAAGAACCAGGGCAGCTTGGTCCCTGGCCAAAACTCCAAATTTACAAATGTAAATTTGTAGTAGGGTATGACTTTGTTTTTGGCTTGGAGCTACAGAGCCATTGATTTAAGTAACATCATATGCAGACTTGATCAGAGCCAGCAAGTCCCTGAGTCATACAAACAGTTAAAGCACCAGACTGCTGACTGAAAGGTTGGAGGTTTGAGTCTAGCCATTGGCACCTTGGAAGAAAGTCTTGATAGTCTACTTCTGTAAAACAGCCACTGAAGACCCTTTGGAGCACAGCTGTGCTCTGAAACATACATAGGGTCACTATGAGTTGAAATTTACTCAACAGCAACCGGTTATGAGAGCCAGAGCTGCTCTGGGTGGAAGAGGTGAACCCTGAACCCGTTCCCTCCCCTCCCTTTCAGGTCCCACTCTTTGCTGTGGCCCATACAGTAAAGAGACACTGGATCAGAACTTCATACCAAGGAAACATTAGAAAATATAAAAAGAAAATTAAAATGACTTACAATCTACCCCAGAGATCTCCACTATTCAGATTTGAGTATCCCTCCTGACACACCATTCTCTATGCACGTATGCAGTTTGGTTTTAAAACATATTATATCTACTAAATGTACTGGAGTCCTGGTGTGGTGCTGTAGGATACAGCACAGGACTGCAAAGTCTGTTGGTACCACAAGGAGATGGTTCAAACCCACCAGCTGCTCCTTGGAAATCCTATACTGGATAACTGTGAATCCGAACAGACTCCACTGCACTTAAAAAAACAAACAAACAACAAAAAAAAAAAACAACACTAAATGCACTGGGAAACACTCTGTAAGCCAAGTACTGGTCTTTGAACCACAAGGTCAAAGGTTCTAGCCCACCAGCCACTCCATGGAAGAAAAATGAAGGTTTCAGCTGCCACAAAGATTTACTGCCTCTGAAACCCTTAAACAGGGTTGCTATGAGTTGACACTGACGCAACAGCACTTACCAATAACAAAAGTAACTAAATATGCCACTATTTTTCAGTTATCAATACATCATTATTGCTGCGCTCTTTCTTGCACACACACACAAAGAATTCAGAGAGCTACTGAAGCCCAGAAGAAACCCTTGGGCCAGGAACCTCTGTTTCCTTGCTCCTCCCTCCTCCCCACTTGCTGAAACATGCCCTCAGGGATGTGAGAGGAGCTAGAAAGGAGGCTGAGTAAGTGGCTATTGATGCCAGGATGTGACCCACTTCTGCCCGAGTGCCTAATCTGAGGTAATGCATTTCCACCAAACCTCTCTTTACACCCACACTGGCACTCAGTGCGTATTCACTGTCAGGAACTTGGAAGCAGGAAGGTCTCCCCTTTGTGACTGAAAATAGAAGCCCCTCATTCTCTCGAATCTGAGTGCAGAGGAGAAGGACAAACATGTGTTGACTGGAGGAAATTGCTTTTGCGTGAACACCACGTTTCTCTTGAAAGCAGATAGACCTTATTTATTGATCCTGTTTCAGATTCTCTTCCAAGATGAGAGCCAACTCATTGTGAGCTTAACCCTCTGTTGAGTGCTAGGCAGCAGGCCAGATGCTCTGGCTGCAATCGTACACTTGAATTCCTCAATAGCCAATGAAATAGCTGTTGTTAGTCCCCTTTTACAGATAAGGAAACTAAGGCTTAAAGAGGCTCAGGAAGATGCACAAAGGATAGATAGATGACAGAGACAGTGTGGTGTTCTGACTAATAGTCCTGGCACAGGGGAATGATGCAGGGTCAGATCCCAGTGATGTGCAGGCCAGCTTGGAAGCCAGGTGGGTGACCTTTCTGAGCTCGTGTCTGCACTGTAGAATGGTGATTGTAGTGATGTGAATATCATAGAGTTAGTGTGAAGATTAGTTTAACTGAAACCCTTAGAACAGTATCTGGCAGGTAACAAACACTCCTTGCATATTGTTATTGTTGTTGTTAAGTGCCTCAAGTTGCACCTGACTCACAGTTAACATTATATAGAGTTTCCGAGGCTGTTTCTTTGTGGGAGCAGAACGTCTTCTCTTTCTCCCATATAGCAACTGGTGGGCTTGAACCACTGATATTGTGGTCTGCACTTAGCAACAAACAACAGCAGAAATATAATCACAGCATTTGTTAATTCAACTTTTCAGGTGTATTTGTTGTTGTTAAGTGCCATCAAGTCGATTCCGACCCATAGCGATCCTTTACAGGGTATCGAAGGCTGCAAATCTTGACAAGAGTAGAAAGCCTCATCTTTCTCCTGCGAAGCGGCTGGTAGTTTCGAACTGCTGACCTTCAGGTTCGCAGCCCGATTCATAACCACAACGCTACCAGATGGTAGGCTTGTATAGTTCAGTGATATAAAAAATGTTGAGTCACTAATATAGACTGATAACTGAAAATATAGTACATTTAGTTAGATGTAACAAATAACACCAAACTGTATCTGTGCCTAGGGAATGGTCTACCATGAGAGATACCCAAATCTGAACAGTGGAGATCTCTAGGGTGGATTATAAGGAACTTTTGTTTTCTTTTTACACTTTCTAGTGATGCCTTGGTACTGAAGTTCTGGTCCAATGTCTCAACACACTATGGGCCTTCCATTCTGAAATATCACTAGACAACAGCCTTGGGTCCAATCTCCCTTCTCTCTCTGTCCATTCTTTTTTATCCCCCTGTTATCTCCATAAGGAGCTCTGGTAGCGTAGGGGTTACAAATCAGGCTTCTAACCTCAAGGTCGGCAGTTCGAAACTACCAGCTGTTCCATGGGAGAAAGATGAGGTGTTCTGCTCCCGTAAAGATTTGCAGCCTCGGAAACCCTGTGTAGGGTCACTATGAGTCGGAACCGACTCCACGGTACTTAACAACATTATCTCCATATTCTTTAGTCCATGGTCACAGGAATCTCGTCGCAGTCTGGTTGCCCCAGAAGCTGACTCCGAGCCAAGGGTTTGAATACAAGCAGTGTGTTAGGAAATGCAGTCTCTATATGATGCAACTGTCAGGCCCTCTACTACTAACCAAAAGGGTGGCAGTTCAAGTTGACCCAGAGGTGACTTGGAAGAAAGACCTGGTGATCTATTTCCAAGAGATCATAGCCACTGAAAACCCTGTGGAGCAGAGTTCTGCTCTGACACACATGGCATTGCCATGAGTCAGAGTTAACTCGTTGGCAACTGATTGGGGGTTTGTTTTGTTTTGTTATTGGGAAATGTGGAGCATGAGGAAGAGAAGAGAAAATGATACTAGGAAACAAAAATGGTCAATAAATGGTACATTATCTGGCTGACCGCCATGGAAAATGGTACAAAGATTGTACCTCAGAGTTATCCTGGCCAAGAGGTAGGGGACACAGAGTCTTTATGCCACACACCTATCAGCCATGAGTCAGGAGCTGGCCGTGAGGTTGGAGCATTGACTCGCAGGTACTTCCAGCCCTCATTGCAGTCAGGCAGACAGAGTGAGTCCCAGAACCAAAATGCAATTCTGGCCAGTAGGTCAAGTTGACATGCCAGGAAATGCCAGTGGGGTCAGGAGAGATGAAGCAGATGGTGGCATTATCTGCTACAGACCTGGTCGGCAGCTGCAATCTCTGTGGGATAAGGCCTCTTGCCCTCATGCATTGCTTTCCTGGAGAGCCATTCTTAGGTCCCATGCTCACCGGCATAAATAACATTAAGTCCCTTACACTCTCCTTAGCAGCAGGAGCATGTCTGAGAGTTTGAAAAGGACAGAAGAACAAGTCCCCATTGATCTTTCCTAAGCCGAGAGGAAAGAGCAACAGCTTCAGAGACAGTCCTGGATCCTCTTTCCTTGGCACGTACGTCATCTTGTATAGCCTCTGATTTCTGAACTGAAAATGGGGCGATAGAAAGATGGCATGAAGAGTAAATGGATAATGAATGGAAGGTGATTGGCAGAGCCCAGGCATTTGGTAACCATTGTTGTTTTCATGGAAGATTTTCTTGTCTAAATGCAATTGGTGGTTTATAATCTATGGCTCTTCACTGCATTAGTCACAGAGGGTAACCAGGGGGCCAGCAGGCAGTACATCAAGATGTTTATTTATAGTGGGAACAGGAGGGGTGGTATAGCCCCCTCCAGTAAGACATCTTATTAGTGTTAGGAAGATCAGCTGAATCATCTAGGCCAGGGGCCCTCCACTAGTCCTTTATGATTTAGCTCTTAATTACTTCACCATTTATTAATTGATTCAGTAAACATTTATTAAAGATGAGTATGTGCCAAGCACTGTACTAGGTACCAGATCTTTTGGAGATATTAGGAGTTCTCAGAGCTCTGGCTGGAGGCCTATGAAGCAGGTGTCACAAACCCCTTCTCCCAGGGCTTTTTGTATCCCCTCCAGTGGTCAGCATGGAGCCTCTGGAAGAACATTCTCCCCATATTCTCACACCCCTATCACCTGCCTCTCCACCCCCAGCCCCATTCAGGCTTCTGTTGTTCCACTTCTTCCTGTACTCCTCTGGGGTCTTAAGGGACATGGGCTGCCTGGAAAGGTGAAACCAAGAGCCTAGGTGTGGACCCTCTTTGTTCAAGGAAACAAAACAAAATATCTATAGCAAATCATGATAGGAGTCCGAGTCCTTTTCCTCAGCTTCTCAAATGTGGGTACCCATGTCCCAAGGGTTGTGTGCCAGTATATCATAGTGCTTTCAACCACAGTATAGACTTGGTCCATCTTCCTGGACCATCAATTTCAGCAAAAGAGTTGAAGGCATGGATATTTCATGGATGTATATAGACATATCTGTACCTAGGTTGTGGAATAGAATGTTGCATATGCATGCATTTTAAAACATAAGATTGAAGGCGTTTTGTGCTTGTGGGGACTGCTTTGGACAATGTCCCTGTACTTACCCAAGGGAACTCTCTCACCGTCCTCCCCCTTCAGGGTAGCTTTGGTAGAAAAGTTTGAGAATTTCATCACAGTGATATCCACGGCCCCTTGAACTCCATCTCTTCTGTAGGGCAAGTAGGAAGAAGAAAGGTGTTGAATTGGCATATTCTGGACTTTAGTTAAACTTGAGGAGTAATTTTTTGGACATTAGAGTTGTCAGGGGATTGAAGGATATCATTATCACTGAGTCACTTCTTAGGAGAAACAGAAGAAGGACTATCCTTTTATAGTCCTGGGTCTCCCAGCATCCAGTTGGAGCTTGGAGCCTGCCAGAACCATAATTGATGAGAATCTGGCTGATGTTGAAAACTTCCGAGAATCATGTCTCTGTCTTCTTCACTTCCTTCTGGCTCCTGATCAGAGACCTTCCCAGCCACACTTTGAAGCTCTTCTGCTTCTCCTATCCCTGTTTCCCTGCCTTGCATCCCCCACCCCTCCCTATTCCTCACATAGGCTTGTTTTGCTTCACAACATTTGGCACTGTAAGATAAGTACTGGACTTCTAACCACAAAGTTGACAGTTCAAACCCACCAACTGTGCCTCAGAAACCCTATACAGGGTAGTTCTAAGTTGGAACAGATTCACAGTGCTTCACAACAACAACAGAGTAGATAAGTGTGTGTTGGAACATAAGTTCCATACGAGCATAAACTGCTTTCTAGCTCACTCCTCAAAAATGTGTGTGCTCTTGGAAACCCCATACATCTTCTAGTTTGTCATACTGTGGTGGCTGTGAGGCTGAAAGTCACTAGGGTTTCCAAAACCAGCAGGGTCACCCATGGTGGATAAGTTTCAGCAGTGTTTCCAGACTAGGAAGAAGAAATAGATGGTCCATTTCTGAGGGCTTGTTGTTGTAGTTGTATGCCATTAAGTCGGTCCCAACTCATAGTGACCCTGTACAGGGTTTCCAAGAGCAACTGGTGGTCTTGAACTACCCACCTTGCTATTAGTGCACTTACTAGTCCAGTGCTTATCCAACAGTGCCACACCAGGGCTTACTGAAGGATTTGCTCCTGAAAACCTTATGAATAGCAGTGAAACATTGTTTGATATAGAGCTGGATGATGAGGCCCTCTTCCAAGCAGAGTCTACCTTCATTACTTGGGTGGAGCAAAGGGTTTGGGACTTTCAATTGCTGATGGGGCACAACTCAAAATGGGAAGAGAGAGATAGCTGTAAACATCCATTAATAATCAGAACATGCAAAATATGAATCTAGGAAAATTGTAAATCACCAAAAATGAAATGGAACTCATAATGATGGATAGCCTATGAATTAGTGAGCTGAAATAGACAGGTATTGGTCATTTTGAATCGGACAGTCACGTGGTTTACTATGCCAGGAATGATAAATTGAAGAAGAATAACGTCACATTCATCATCAAAAAGAACATTTCAAGATCTGTCTTGAAATATAATGCTGTCTGTGATAGGCTAATATCCATATATTTACAATTACAAAGAAGACCAGTTAATAACGCTATTAATCAATTTTTTGCACCAACCGATAAAATTAGGGAAGAAAGAATTGAAAAATTCCACCAATGTCTTCAAGGAGCTCTGGTAGCGTAGTGGTTACAAATCGGACTGTGAACCTCAAGGTCAGCAGTTCGAAACTACCTGTTCTGCTTCTGTAAAGATTTACAGCCTCGGAAACCCTGTGCAGGGTCGCTATGAGTCCAAACCGACTCCACGGCACTTAACAACAACAACCAATGTCTTCGGGAGTCCTGGTGTGGTGCTGCAGGGTTAGCACTGGACTGCTAACTGCAAGGTTAGTGGTTCAAATCTACCAACTGCTCCTTGGAAACCACTATATAGGGTTGCTATGAGTTGGAACCAAGTCGGCAGCATGTAACAACACCAAACCAACTTCTTCAGTCTAAAATTCATCAAACATGTTATCAAAATGCATTGATAGTTCCTGGTGTGAAAAATATGACCTTGGTAATAGAAATGATGATGGAAATCACATGATAGAATTTCTTAAGACCAATGACTTATTCATGCAAATACCTTTCACAACATAAACAGCAACTATACACATGTACCTCACCAGATGGAATACACAGAGATAAAAATTGACTACATCTGTGAGTACATATAGCTCAATATCATCAGCCAAAACAAGACTAGGAGTCCTACAGAACAGACCATCAATTGCTCATATGCAAGTTCAGACTGAAGCTGAAGAAAATGAAAACAAGTCCACAAGAGCCAAAATATGGTCTTGTGTATATCCCATCTCAAGAACAGGTTTGACATATTGAACACTAACAACTGAAGACCAAGAATATCATATATGAAGAAAGCAAAGGGTCATTGAAAAGACAGGAAAGAAAGAAAAGACCAAAATGGATGTCAGAAGAAATTCTAGAACTTTGTCTTGAATGTAGATAAAGAGAATGGAAGAAATGATGAAACAGAAGAGCCAAATTGAAGATTTCCAAGAGTGACTTGAGTACACAAAGTAAAATATTATAATGAAATGTTGCAAAGACCTTGAGTTAAAACGTCAAAAAGGGAAGAATACATTTGGAATTTCTCAAGCTGAATCAACTGAAGAAAAATTTCAAACCTCACGTTGCAGTGTTTAAGGATTCTGTTAAACAGTACAGGAAGCATCAAAAGAAGCTGTAAGAAATACTGTAATCAAAAAGAACTGGTCAGTGTTCACCTATTTCAAGAGGTAGCACATGATTAAGAACCCATAGTATTGAAGAAAGAAGTCCTAGCTGCACAGAAGGTATTGGCAAAAAAGCAAGCCTCCAGAAATTGATGGATTACCCATTGAGATGGTTCAACAAACAGATGCAATGCTGGAAGCATTCAATCATCTCTGCCAAAAAACATGGATGACAGCTATCTGGCTAACCAAATGGAAGAGATCCCTATTTGTGCCCACGCCAAAGAAAGGCAATCCAATAGAATGTTGAAATTATCAAACAGTATCATTAATATCACACACTTATAATTTTGATAACTATAATTAAAAATAGTTATGGCAGCACTTCCAGAAATTCAAGCTGGATTCAGAAGAGGATGTGAAATGAGGATATCATTACTGAAAGCAAATAATATCAGAAAGATATTTACTTGTGTTTTATTGAGGCATTCTACTGACTGTATCCTAACAAATTGTGAAGAACCGGGATTCCAGAACACTTAATTGTGCTCATGTGGAAACTGTATATAGATCAAGAGTCAGCCATTTGAATAAAACAAGGAGATCCTGCTTGGTTTAAAATCAGGAAAGGTATGAGTCAGAGTTACTTCCTTTCACCACACTTACTCATTCTGTGTAAGGAGCTCTAGTAGCGTAGTAGCTGTAAGTTGGTCAGCAGTTTGAAACTACCAGCTGTTTTATGGGAGAAGATGAGGCTTTCTGCTCTCATAAGATTTACAGCTTTGGAAACCCTATACAGGATGGCTATGAATCATACCAACTTGACGGCACACCACCACCACCACCACCATTCATTCTGTATGCTGAGCATATAATCTATATAAAGAGGAACATGGCATCAACATTAGAGGAAAGCTCATTAATAACCTGTGATATGAAGATGATACAACCTTGCTTGCTGAAAGCAAAGAGGACTTGAAACACTTGCTAATGAAGACAAAAGAAGACAGCCTTCAATATAGATAACAACTCAATATTAAAGAAAAAAATCCTCATAACTGGACCAATAAACAACATCATGATAAACAGAGGAAAGCTTGAAGTTGTCAAGGATTTAATTTTACTTGGATCCATAATCAATGCTCATGGGAGCAGCAGTCAAGAAATCAAACAGTGTATTGTATTGAACAAATCTACTGCATAAGCCCTCTTTAAAATGTTAAAGAGCAAGTGTTACTTAACTCAAACCAAGCCTGTATCCATCAAGTTGATTCTGACTCATTAAAAACAAAAAATAAACAAACCACTGTCTTCAAGTTGGCCTATAGTGACACTAAAGAACAGAGTAGAAATGTACCCATAAGATTCCCAAGGCTGTAAATCTTTATGAAAACAGACTGCCACATCTCTCTCTGGCAGATAGACTGGTGGATTTAAGCCACCAGTGCTTTTTCCACTGTGCCACTAGGGGTTCTTCATAGCATCCCAGGAAAAAAAAAGGGGGGGGAGAGACCCCTAACAAGATGAATTAACACAGTGGCCACAACAATAGTCTCAAACCTAACAACGATTGTGAGGATGATATAGGACCGGTAGGTCAGTGTTTCATTTTACTGTACACAGCAGGATCATCATGAGTCCGAACTGACTTTATGGCACCTAACAACAACAATCTAAAATCTTGCTTAACCATAATCTTCCTGACCAATACCATCTATTGAATAGAATTTTCCATCAAAATCAGTTAAATTGAAAAGTCTAAACTCTTATTGGAGTCCTGGTGTGGCGCTGAGGGTTAGTGCACCAGACTGCAAAGCCCTTTGAACTGCAAGGTCGGTGGTTCAGATTCACCAGTCACTCCTCAGAAACCCTATACAGGGTCACTATGGGTCGGCACTGACTTGACGGCACAACAAAACTCTTATTAGACAACTTACCTCCAAAACACAGCTTCCAAGGAGTATCAGGAAGTCAGCTTTGTTTGATCCAATCTCCTAGAGCTTCCACATCCTGGCTGTCTAGCCAACACACTTGACAATGGCCTTACTTGGGACACATCTGTCGCCCTCAAGACTGTGATCCTCTAGAATCAGGGACTTGGTTTGACTCAACTCATCCCTTCTACATACCAGGTACTTAGCAAAGGATTGTGAACTGAATTTCAAAAGTCTGCCTCACCTCTGAGCTCTAGAGAGAAATAGGGAAGGATTCTTTGTGCTCCTAAGACGGAGAGCGACCACAGATGAGAGGATGTTTGATAAGTGTTGAAAGAGAGTTTTCCTGGTTAATCCTCTTCTGCTCAGAACATCAGAGAGCCTCTCACCTTACTTTCCCCCCCTCCATTCCCCAAGTAGTCTGCTTGGTCAAGTTTGCCCACATTTATATGAGGTACCTGATATTCTGCATGCTGGTGAAAGGAGAAAAATGCAACCACCAAGTATCCGCTGAGCCCCACTAAGCATCAGGTACCTGAACCCAGGTACAGAGAGGAAACCAAGTCTGACCTTACCATACATGTTGGTGGGGAAGAGGAGGGGAAGGCTTACAAGTCAGACAGTATTCACAAGTGAAAGACAGGGAAGGAGCCCCTATGACCTTCTCTAGCTGATTCAGGGAAAGCTTCTTAGAGCTAGGGCGCATTGCAAGTCCTGTTGTTGTTATTCAGTGTCATTGAGTTGGTTCTGACTCATAGTGACTCTAGAGCAAGCCTTGTATGGCAGCTTTTCCTCTGCCATCTCTCCCATCCTGAAGTGGGAGCTGTTCAGCAAACACTGATTGTGCTTGGAATTGGTATGTTTCACCAGCCACTCACCAATCACTGACTGAGCATATCCCATTCATTCATGTATTCATCTGGTTGTTGGTTTATTCATTTATCTTG
This sequence comes from Chrysochloris asiatica, assembly GCF_000296735.1. Classification (NCBI taxonomy): domain Eukaryota; kingdom Metazoa; phylum Chordata; class Mammalia; order Afrosoricida; family Chrysochloridae; genus Chrysochloris; species Chrysochloris asiatica. The sequence continues at coordinate 400,403 of NW_006408544.1, read as the reverse complement.
TGCCTGTCCTAGGTACTGGAAACTTGGCAGCACTGAACAAGACAGGCAAAGGCCTTTCCCACTCTTACAGAGCTTGCATTTGGGGTTGGGGAGTGCTTGGTAAATGAGTCATAGCTTATAATTTGGTGGATACCTACCATGTCCCAAGCCCTGTGAAAGTACTTTTCATATAGTTTCAGTTGGCATTTTGAGTGACAGTTCTTTATTGTGCAGGATGTGTTGCTTGTTGTAAGATCTAGCACCTCTAACTCCTGCCCCCCACTATCGTTCCCCAGCCACCCAATATACTCATTTTCAGTTAAAATGCCTCTCATGATGTGGTATCTAGATTCCATTAGAAACATAGTATGATTCATTTAGTCCTCACAACCAGTCCAGAAAACTGGTTTGCAACAACCCCATAAAACTGATCCCCATTTTACAGAAGCTGAGGCACAGAGACCTGTTGAAAGTCACACAGAGTAATGGCCTTGCTCCCTGGAAATCTGACTTCAGACACTGCACTCTGAACTACTTGCTCACATGCATATTGTCTCTGAAATACCCAAACTGGAATCCTAGGCAATGAGGGTTGCTATGATGAAAATCAGTTAAGATGATATGAGAGACGGAGACACGCTGAAGGAAGCAATGTGTAAAGTATTGTGCAGACCCGGTGGGGAGAAAAGAGAGAGACACTCTGTGTGTATGTGTTAGGGGAGGGGAGGGGGATGTGTGTGTGCACATTTTGATGTTTTAGTGAAGCCCTTTCCCATCTGGAAGATACCTGCTCATTAAGAAAAGCATTCATCAGAAGACTTGGATTAGAATGGAGGAAGGGCAGTGCCCAGCAAGCCAGACTTTTGGGAAGGAAGGCACATCCAAAACAGTGATTAATGGCTGCCTGTAGTGTTTATACAATGAGCCATGGTGGCATGGTATTTAAAACACTTGGCTTCTAACTGAAAGGTCAGTTGTTCAAACCCACCAACCACTCCAAAGGACAAGGACGTGACAGTCTTGTTCTGTAGAAATGTACAGCTTTGGAAATCCTCTGGGGCAGCTCTACGTCTGCCTTTAGGGCTGCAATGAATTGAAATCGACTGAACACAGTGGATATTTGAGCTGCATGATGTGTGTGTGTGTGAGCCATCAGCAATGGTATGTGGGAGCTTTTGAAGCTTTTGTGTCTTTTTTGTTTTGAAGTGCCCTGTGGTTAGCATATAGTGGTGGTGGGAATGGTGTGCCATGGAGTCCATTCCAACTCAGAGCAACCCTGCATAGGGTTTTCGAAGCTATAAATCTTTATGGGAACAGAAAGTCTCATCTTTCTTCTACAGAATGGCTAGTAGTTTTAAATTACTGACCTTGAGGTTAGCAGTGAAATACATAGTAGTTATATAGTAGGTGTTCAATAAATGTTGGATGGATGGATGGGTGGATGGATCAATGGATAAGATTTGGTACCAGTCCTACCTGTAAGTTCTGGTTGCATAGACTGGATATATTCACAGACCAATTCATGATGATATAGAATTAAGAACTAAATTACAAGTAGAGACTGATTCTAAAAAGCAGATGGTTATCTTGCCACAAATCAAGTCAAGGACAAGAGAGCGTTTTCTGTCATTTTTCTTGGCAGACCAGTATAAACAAATGCCCTAGTCTCAGAACTTTTTAGACAGCTGAAGGGAAGAACTCAGATTTGTTGAGTACTATATGTCTGGCATTTTACAGCCATTGTGACTTTTTGGTTTCAAAGTCATCCTGCATATTACGAACCAGGACGGTTAAGGTACTCAGATAGTGAAGCTGTGTGCAGCAAGTCAGTCAGTGGCTGAGTTGGAAATCAAAACCAGGTCTGTCTGTTTCCACAGCCACATCTGTCCCCTGACACTTCACAAGAAAACAGACAAACCAGGCAGTGTTGCTTTGGGCAGCAGGTGACTCACCTGGATCATGGTTATCTGTCTGTGGGGAAGAAACCTCAGGACTAGGAGAGCGAGAGCGGGGAGGATTAAAGAGGAAGGAGCCCGGGTTTGTTTCCGTTGTGGAGCCTAGTGAGGGCAGCTGAGTCAGCAGCAAACAGGTGGGGGCATGGGGATGGGTCAGGACCTGGGGAGTGAGTGTACCCAGACCCTGCTGCAAGTCAGAGTAGGTGGAGTCCCCTTCCTACCTCCTTCCATTGCTCAGTCCAGTCACTATCTAACACATTTTAGGGGAGGGGGAAAGGAGGGGGACATGCTAGGGGTCAAGGAAGAAGGAAGGGGAAGAGGCAGCTTGTCTTCCTTCTTTGAGGGCAAACAGACCTGTGTTCCTACCACAGCTCCTCTCTGTTCTGGTTGTGTGATCTGGGCAAGTCACTTTCCCTCTCTGAACCTCGTCACTGGGTTGTCTTAGAAATTAAACATTTGACTAAGGTCAGTACATTGCCCTTGTCTGAGGAGGAGGTCAGAAGGCTGACTGTTCCTTTCATTCTTCCTGTGAGGTCAGCTCTCCCAGGGCCACTAGTCAGCTCAAGTGGCATTTGGAATGGAGTCACTTCATGGGCACTAAAGGTGGGTTTCTAAAAGCCTTGGAATTGAGGAAAGCAAGGCCCAGAGCAGGAACAAGGTTAACTGGGGTCACAGAGCTAAAGGGGAATAACAGAGCCAGACCTAGAACCCAGGACTGCGACCCCTCATGCAGTTCTCTGGTCCTCATGTGCCTGTCCCCTGCCTCCTAGGTATCTGCCATGACTGGGCAGAGTGGGGACTTCCTGAACATTGGTTGTAGGAATGAATGGAGGAGAAAACATGAACGCTCCTATCCCAGGGCCTGAACAGTGGTGAGTGCTCATTGAACATTTATAGACTAAACATAAGAACAAAAAGAATATCATACCCAGAGGCAAGCACCCATACATGTTCATTTTCTTCTTCTCCCTCACTCTTTGCTCCCCAAAGTGATGATGTAGACTCACCTTACCAAGGCTGGATATGTAGGCAGTGCCATTGCAGAACTTCATTGAGCTTCCCTAGTCTGTTCCCTCCTCTGTCATCCACTCCAGATTCACAACGTGGCACTGTGTATGTGTGAGGGAGAGGGATGGCAGAGCTGTACCAGGGCAGGACATGTCCTCGGTGACCCTGCCCCACCTCAGAGCACTCATTTCTCCCTGGAAGCCCTGATCCCCAACAGACTTTGCAACAAAACTGCTTTCTAGATGACTTTAGAGGCAGAAAGGCCTTCAGAGGAATGAGGCTCAGAGCCATAGAACCCAGGAACAAGGGTGGTAGCCACCGTGCCACCAGTGCCCGTTTCCTCATTCCATCAATGGCCAGCAGTGAGTAGAAAATGGGGACTAGAAGTAGGAGGATCTAGGTTTGAGTCATGATATTGCCACTTCTTAGCTGTGTAACTTTAGGCAACTTATTTTGTTTCTCTGACCCCATTTTTCTCATCTCTAAAATGGGGAGAGACAGCTTCCCTCTTCCCCTGTGTCATGGGGAGTGGGGTGGGAGGGCTGGGTATGCCTGGATTTGGGGTTGACTATGGAAATATTTGAGTTGCATTCATGTCAGAGTGTGGCGTCACTGCCAGAGGACTCTCCCGAAGACTTTTGCTTCGAAAGTGGCCTGGGGGCTCTGGAGAGTCTGGGCCCTATCTCTTACCCCCTGAAGGGCCTTAAGCAAGTAAGTCACTTGGTTTTTGACATCCTCAGTTTTCTCATCTGTAATGTGGGAGTCACTACCCATGTCTACCTGTAAACGCAACACTGGGAACCCCCAATTAAGAAGTGCTTGCATTTACATTAGGTGCATTTGGGTGCATTTGGATAGGACTCAAGAAGCCACGATTTTCTTCCACGAGATACAGGTGGCTGTGGGCTGGATGGGGGGAATATGTAGAGCAACCCCAACTCTTTCTCTTATGAGCTGTGAAACTGAAGGTACATTGCTAACCCTCTCTGATCCCCAGATCCTCTGATCTAAAAAGAGAGTTCCTCATGCCCAGAACTCAGTGGGAGCTACCAGGACCACACTGTCACAACTGCTGATGCTAGCGCTTCCGCTCCTGGAAGGAGGGGCCCCTGTGGTTGGTTGCTTGCTGCCCCAACACAACTGTGTTCCTCTGACCTAACTCAACCTAAGCATGGCCCCAGCGCCAAGCATTTCTCTGAAACCGCCTGGCTTCCTGGAGTTCCCCGTTTGCCACCCACAGCTCTCTGCACGTGACTCTGTGTTGAAATCCTATTCCAAGCTGCCCAGAAACCCCCACCAGACAGGCTAGACAGGGCGTTCCTTGGGTACTGCTACACTTGGAGGCAGCAAGTCAGGGGACATCGATTTGAGTTCTTGTTTTCAGATGTTTCTGTTTCCTCTACAGCAGCAGTGGGTAGCTGAGGGACTCCGGCCTATGGGTGGTTAAGAGATAGTTCCACAGTGTCATCATATTGGTGATGTAGGAATGTCATGAAACGTTGTGGTCTAACATGCCATGACTCATTACAAATTGAGAAAAGACACTTGGAACCACCCTCTCAGGAACCTCAGTACTGCTGTGGGTGTTTTCTGTACACAGATTTCTTTAACCTGTTTATTATTGATTGAATTGTGTCTCTTCAAAATATATGTTAGAATCTTAATCCTTATACATGTGGATGTACCATATGTTTCACATATGTTGTTGTTGCTGTTGTTAAGTGCCATGGAATCAGTTCCAACTCATAGGAACACTATGCACAACAGAACAAAACATGTGCTGTACCATTCCCCACAATTGTTATTCTTGAGGACTTTGCTGCTACCACTGTTGTCATTCCATCTCATTGGGGATCTTCCTCCACTTCACCAAGCATAATATCCTTCTCCAGGGACTAGTCCCTCCTGATGATATTTGCAAAGTATGAGAGGTGAAGTCTCATATTCTGGTTGTATTTTTTTCCAAAACAGATTTGTTCTTCTGGAAGTCCATGGTACTTTCAATATTTTTATTTTTTTTCCAACACCATAATTCAGATGCATCGATTCTTCCTTATTCATTGTCCAATTTTCACATGCATATGAGGCTATTAAAAATATCATGATTTGGGTCAGGCACAACTTAGAATCAAACTGATATTTTTGCTCTTGAACATTTTAAAAAGGTCTTGTGCAGCTCATTTTGCCCTGTGCAGCAGTACATAATTTGATTTCTTGACTGCTACTTCCTTGAGTGTTGATGGTGGATACAAACAAAATTAAGTCTTTTGACAGCTTCAATCTGTTCTCTATTTGTCATGATATTATTTATTGGTCTAGTTGTGAGAATTTTGGTTTTCTTTACATTGAGGTGCAATCTATACTGATGGCTATGTTCTTTAATCTTCATTACACAGTGTTTTAAGGCTTCTTGGCCTTCACCAAGCCCATCACAGGTTGTCAATGAGTCTTCCTCCAGTCCTAACGCCACATTCTTATTCATATAATCCAGCTTCTCAGATTATTTGCTCAACACACAGGTTGAATAAGTATGGTGAAAGAACATAACCTTGTGATACACCATTTTTTTATTTTAAACCATTCAGTGTCCCCTTGTTCTGTTTGAATAACTGACTCTTGTTCTGTGTACAGGTTCTTTATGAGCATAGTTAAATGTTCTGGAGCACCCATTCTTCACAATGTTACCCATAGTTTAGCATGATCCACACAGTTGAAACCTTGTACCTAGTCAATAAGAATGTAAGCATCTTTGTGGTATTCTCTGCTTTTAGTCAAGATCCATCTGAACATCAGAAATCATACCCTTAGTTCCATGTCCTCTTCTGAATTTGGCTTGAATTTCTGACAATGTCCAGTTGATGTACTACTACAGCAATTTTTAAATTATCTTCAGCAAAATTTTACTTGCATGTAATAGTAATGCTATTGTTTGAAGTTTTCCACATTCTATTGGGTCATCTCTCTTTGGAATGGGCACATATATATGGATCTCTTCCAATTAGCTGGCCAGGCAGCTGACTTCCAAATTTCTTGGCATAGATTAGTGCGTACCTCCAGGGCTTCATCAGTTTGTTGACAGATTTTAATTTGTATTCCATCAAATTCTGGAGCCTTGTTTTTCATCAATGCCTTCAGTGCAGCCTGATACTTGATCATGCGCTACCTCTTGAAGCGGTTGAACAAAAACCATTTCTTTTTTATAGTGACTCTGTGTATTCCTTACATCTTCTTTTGATGCTTTCTGAGTCTTTAAATATTTTGCCTGTAGAATCCTTCAATATGTTAAGTTGAGGCTTGACTTCCCCCCTCCCCCCATTTTACCTTTGGTTTTCTAACTCCAGGTCTTTGCGTATTACATAGTAATACTTGATGGTTTCTTCTCAAGCTGCCCGTTGAAATTTTCTGTTCAGCTCTTTGACTTGCTCATTCTTCCCTTCCCTTTAGTATCTCTATGCTTGAGAGCCAGTTCCAGAGTCCTTTCTGGTATCCATTTTGGTTGTTTCTTTCTTTCCTGGCTTTTTCATGACCTTCTTTCTTCTTATATGACATTCCTCATATCATCCCACAATTCTTCTGGTCATTGGTCATTAGCGTCTATTCTGTTCTTGTGATGGTCCCAGATACAGGTGGGATAAACTCAAGGTCATATTTTGACTCTCATGGACCTATTTTAATTTTCCTCAACTTCAGCCTGAATTTACACCTGAAATTGGTAGTCTGTTCCACAGTCAGCCCCTGGCCTTGTTTTGCTTGATGATATTGACCTTTTCCACTGTCTTTCCCCACATTAACAACCTGTGATATGCAGATAATACAACCATGCTTTCTGAAAATGAAGAGAAATTAAAATACTTACTAATGGAGATCAATGACTATACAGCCTTCGATATGGATTGCACCTCAGTGTAAAGAAAATAAAACACCTAATTACTGGAGCAATAAATAACATCATGATAAATGGAGAAAGATTGAAGCTGTCAAAAACTTCATTTTGCTTGAATCCATCATCAGTGCTCACAGAAGCAGCAGTCAAACATCAAACAATGCATTGCATTAACAAATCTGCTACACAAGACCTGTTTAAAAATTTCAAGTGCAAAGATGTCAGTTTGAGGACTAAAGTGCACATGACTCAAGTTATGTATTTTCAGTAGCCTCACATGCATGTGAAAGTTGGACAGTGAATAAGGAAGACTATAGAAGAACTGATGCATTTGAGTTATGGTGTTGGAGGAGAATATTAAAGTTATCATGGACTGCTAGAAGAACAAACAAATCTGTGTGGGAAGAAGGCAACCAGAATGCTCCTTGGAGGCCAGGATGGCCAGACTTCGTTTCTCATACTTTGGACATATTATCAGAAGACACCAGTCCCTGAGAAAGTATATCATGCTAGGTAAAATGGAAGGTCATCAAAAAAGAGGACGACACCAACAAGATGGATCAGCACAGTGGCAGCAGCAATGGGCTCAAAGTTACCAATGATTGTGAGGAAGGCACAGGACCAGGCAGTGTTTCATTCTGTTGTGCAGAAGGTTGCTATGAATTGGAATCAACTCAACAGCACTTAACTACAACTTCCCACAGATAGAGTCAGTTTGATTCCTGTGTGTTCTATCTGGTGAGGTCTATGTGTATAGTTATTGTTTATGTTTTCTAAAAAAGTATTTGCAGTGAATAAGTCACTGGTCTTGCAAAATTCTATCAAGCGACCTTCAGCATTGTTTCTGTCACCAAGGCCACAATTTCCAACTACTGATCCTTCCTCTTTGTTTCCTACCTTTACGTTCCAATCATCAGTAATTATTAATATATCTGGATTGTATGTTTGATCAGTTTCATACTGAAGAAGTTGGTAGAATTCTTCAATTTCATCCTCACTGGCTTTGGTGGTTGCTACATAAATTTGAATAATAGTGGTACTTACTGACATTTCTCGTGGGCTTATGGATACTACATTGTCATATTGTACTTAAAGATATTGAAATTGTCTTTTTGACGATGAACGTGACTCCACTTCTCTTGAATTTGTCATTTCAGGCATAGTAAACAATATGACTGTTAGATTCAAAATGGCCAATACTTGTGCATTTCGGTTCACTAATGCCTAAGATACTGATCTTTATGCATTCTAATTCATTTTTGACAACCTTCAATTTTCCTTCATGTGGCCTCCCATGTAAATAACACACACAGGAAACTAATATGTGAGGGAGTTGTGTAGTTTGCAAAAAACAAAACTGGTGGTTTGCAAAACAACAACAACAACAAACAAAACTGGTTGTTCTGTGGGTCTGGCTCAATCCACAATGATCCCAACTCACAGCAACCTTATGCGCAACAGAACAAAACACTGCCTGGTCCTGTGTCATCCTCACAATTACTGGTAAGTTTGAGCCCATTGTTGCTGCCACTGTAACGTCAGTAGTTACAGTTTACCGGTGGCTTCTCAGGAGAAAGGTGAGGTGAGGTTGTCTGCTCCCATAAAGATTTATGATCTTAGAAACCCTCTTTCTATAGGGTCACTAGAAGTTGGAATTGACTCAGTGGCTGTGGGTTGGTGGTGGTGGTTATGTGCCGTGGAATCTGCTCTGACTCATAGCGACCCTGCAGACGGTTTCTGAAGCTATAAATCTTTACAAGAGCAGAAAGCCTCATCTTTCTCCTGTGGAACAGCTGGTAGTTTCGAACTGCTGACTGTGAGATTAGCAGCCTGATTCATAACCACTAGGCTACTAGAGCTCCTTGGCAGTGGGTTTTTGTTGTTGTTACGAGCCGTGGAGTCGGTTCCGACTCATAGCGACCCTGTACAGGGTTTCCAAGGCTGTAAATCTTTACAGGAGCAGAAAGCCTCATCTTTGTCCCATGGAACAGCTTGGAACAGCTGGTAGTTTTGAACTGCTGATGTTGCGGTTCACAGCCCGATTTGTAACCACTACACTACCAGAGCTCCTGGCAGTGGGTTAGGTGTACATTGTTGTTGTTGTTGTTGTTAAGTGCCGTGGAGTCGGTTCCGACTCATAGTGACCCTGCACAGGGTTTCCGAGGCTGTAAATCTTTACGGGAGTAGAACGCCTCATCTTTCTTCCACAGAACTGTTGGCTCTGAACTGCTGACCTTCAGGTTAGCAGCCCAATTCGTAACCACTACCTACCAGAGCTCCATGTTGTTGTTGTTAAGTGCCATTGAGTCGGTTTTGACCCATAGTGACCCTGAACGGGGTTTCCGAGGCTGTGAATCTTTACAGGAGCAGAAAGCCTCATATTTCTCCCGCGAAGCAGCTGGTAGTTTCGAACTGCTGACCTTGCAGTTCACAGCCCAATTCAGGTACACTACCAGAGCTCCTTACCAGAGCTTCTTAGGTGTGCATTTGTTTTTGTGTTGTGAAGTGCCATCGAGTCAGTTCTGACCCATAGCGACCCTGTATAGGGTTTCTGAGGAGCAGCTGGTGAGTTTGAACTGCCGACCTTGCAGTTCAAACGGCTTTGCAGTCTGGCGCATTAACCCACAGCGCCACACCAGGACTCCTGTGTGCATTGTTCTTGTTAAGTGCCGTTGAGTCGGTTCCGACCCATAGCGACCCTGTATAGGGTTTCCGAGGCTGTAAATCTTTACGGGAGTAGAAAGCAAAACAGTTGGTAGTTTTGAACTGCTGACCTTGCGGTTCGCAGCCCAATTCGTAACCACTATGCTACCAGAGCTCCTATGTGACTAAAAATACATTAATCCTGCTGGGTATAGGGTTTCTTTGTCAAGGTAATGAAGTTAATCAGTGCAGGTTTTGTCAGGCTCATCCTACACCAGCTAATAGAGTGTAGGATGACCCTGAGGAGCAGCATAGATAGAGATAAGGAGGAACAAAAGGGGGAAGACATATGTTATCTGATGACAAGGGAGGCACATGAATGAATCTACAAGCCCAGGAACTTCAAGGATTGTGGGCTACTAAAATGGAGTCCTATTGTGGCATTGTAGCAGAGTGGTTCTAACCTCAAGGTCACCAGTTAGAAACTACCAGCTGTTCCGTGGGTGAAAGATTGGGCTTTCTGCTCCCATAAAGATTTACAGCCTTGGAAACCCTGTGCAGGCTTGCTATGAGTCGGAACTGACTCCATGGCACATAACCACCACCATTGTGGCACTGTAGGATAATCACTGCACTGCAAGGCTGGTTTGAACTGCAAGTTCGGTGGTTCAAATTCACCAGCCATTCCTCAGAAACCCTATCTAGGGTTGCTATGAGTCTGAACCGACTTGAAGGCACACATCATCTAAACCCCATTCTTAAGGACAGAGGAGAGCAGGGGTTCCAGGGATGTGACATGCCTGTAAGTCCTTCCTGCATTAGCTCACTTTCTGCCAACACTGTTACCCTAGTTTCCTGATGAGAAAACTGAGGCTCAAGGTATAGAGTTGATTAGCCCAAGGTAATTCAGTTAGTAAGCTGTAGAGTCTGGAATGGAATCCAGGACTTTCTGGCCAGCAAAGCCACTGATTTCACCCTGGGTATGTTGGTGCTTTTCTTCTAGATCCTAGTCCAGGTGCTGTCAGCTGTGTGACCTTGGGCATGCCACTTGACCCACAGATCCTCCAGTTGCTTTCTCTGCTTTCGAATCAATTCAGTATTTCTCAAATCCTCCCACAGAGGAGGATAAATGGATTTCTTTGAAGCTTTGTATTTTCTGTAAAACATCCTCACACATTTTGTATTCTTTACCAAAAATATATTAGGGCTTGTTTCTTTGTTTTTGTTTCTCCCCTAAATCTTCAAGTTGAATTGATCCTCTGAGAAAATGCTCCATGGACCCATGGCACAATGCTGAAGATCCTCACCTGAGTTGAGATGTCTGGGCCTTGAGCAGGTCCATCAAAACTACCTGTGGTTTCAGTGAAGCCTGAGACTTGGAGTCAGTGGAGCTCAGGCACTGGGTTTGTGTGTTTTGGGAGCCACTGTAACCACATTGTGAGGCCATGGTAGGCCCCCTCTCCGAGCTCTCATGCAGCACTGGCTTTTCCTTGCCTGTCCTTCTCAAGGGCAAAGACCTGGACCAGCTCTAAATCGGGTATTCCTTCCTTGGCAGCCCACAACTCAGGCCTGGGCCGGAGTTGGGTAAAAAAGGACCCAGTACTCCCAAGAGGCACTCAAGCTGAATTTGGGTTTCATATGTTACTGGTTGGGACCTTGGGCAAATCTTGACTAAGCCTATGGTTCTATAGATACAGGCATTGATACACACTCTTCTTCACAGGATTGTGTTGGCAGCAGGGCCAGGAAAGTGCCCAGCATGAGGCCTTCCATGTAGAGTGTTCCAGGACAGGCTCTGGACTCCCACTATATTTTAGGGCTGCTCTGGTAGTGTAGTGGTTACAAATCGGATTGCTAACGTCAGGGTCAGCAGTTCAAAACTACCAGCTGTTCCGTGGGAGAAAGATGAGGCTTTCTGCTCCCATAAAGATTTACAGCCTCAGAAACCCTGTACAAGGTTGCTATGAGCTGGAACCGACTCCATGGCACATAACCACCACCACATCCTCACAAGTCTGTAAGCCATTTCCCCATAAAGAGTTCTTAGATTTCCATGGTCACCAAAGCCTTGGTTAAGATGTAGATGTTTCTTAATAAAACTTAGTTGTTGTATAAAAATACTGAGGTTGAGTTCTGTACCCCACCTTCCATTTAACTAGCGATGTGACCTGTTACTAATTATTTAACCTCTCCAAGAGGTAGCATATGATCAAGAGCCAATAATACCGAAGTAGGAAGTCCAAGGTGCATTAAAGGAATTGGCAAAGAACAAGGCACCAGGAATTGATGGGAAAAAAATTGAAATCTTTCAAGAAGTGAGGTGGCACAGGAGGCACTCACTCATCTCTGCCAAGAAATTTGGAAGACAGCTATCTGGCCAACTGAAGTCAGTGGAAATTATCAGACAATCTCTTTGATATCCCATGCAAGTAAAGTTTTACTAAAGGTAATACAGAAATGGCTGCAAGCATACATTGACAGAGAACTTCCAGAGGTTCAAGCTAGATTCAGAAGAGGCTGTAGAATGAGGGATATCATTGCTGATGTCCGATGGATCTTGACTGAAAACAGAGAATATCAGAAAGATGTTTACCTATGCTTTATTGAGTATGCAAAGATTTTTGATTGTGTGGATCATGACAAGCTATGGACAACATTGTGAAGTATGAGTATTCTGGAACACTTAATTGTGCTCATGAGGAATCTGTACCTGGACCAAGAGGCAGTTCGAATAGAACATGGGAACGCTGAATGTTTTAAAATTAAGAAAGGTGTGCGACAAAGTTATATTCTTTCACCATACTTATTCAACCTGTATGCTGAGCAAATAATCCAAGAAGCTGGGTTCTATGAAGAAAAACGTGGCATCAGGATTGGAGGAAGACTCATTAACAACCTGTGATATGCAGATGATACAACCTTGCTTGCTGAAAGTGAAGAGGACTTAAAACATTTACTGATGAAGATCAAAGGGCACAGCCTTAGGTATGGATTCCATCTCAATGTAAAGAAAACAAAAATTCTCACCACTGGACAAATAAATAACATTCTTATCAATGGAGACAAGATTGAAGTTGTCAAGGACTTCATTCTTCTTGGATCAACTATCAACACTCATGGAAGCAACAGTCAAGAAATCAAAGGACGTATTACATTAAGGAAATCTGCTGCACTTTTTGAAGTGTTGACAAGCAAGGATATCAGCTTGAGGACTAAGGTGTACCTGCCCCAAGCCGTGATACTTTCAATAACCTCATATGCATGCAAAAGTTGGGCAGTGAATAAGGAAGACCGACCGTAGAAGAATTGATGCTTTTGAGTTGTGGTATTGGAGGAGAATATTGAAAGTGCCATGGGCTGCCAAAAGAACCAATAGATCTGTTTTGGATGAAGTGCAGCCAGAGTGCTCCTTGGAGGCCAGGATGGCCAAACTTCATCTCTCATATTTCAGACATGTTGTCAGGAAGGACCAGTCACTGGAGAAGGATATCATGTTTGGTAAGGTGAGGTCAGAGAAAAAAGAGGGAGACCTCCATCGAGATGGATTGGCCAAGTTGCAGCATCGGCCAACGTGGAAATGGTAGTGAGGTTGGCCCAGGATCAAACAGTGTTTCGTTCTGTTGTGCATAGGGTCGCTATGAGTCCATACTGACTCAATGGCACCTAACAACAACCTCCCGAAGACCAAGGATGCAAATAAGTTTCTATAGACAGGACTCTAAGACCCTCAGAGTCTAGTGGGAAAACAGATGGATCAATGGGCTAGTAAGACTCAAGATAGTAAACCTATTGGCAGAAGTAGGTCCTGGGATCTTGGGGACACCTAGGTAAGTTAAGAACCCTCTGTTGTAGAGGTAGGGGTCTCATGAAAGTTTGTAAAATCATCCAAGAAAAATGAGCCCAGACAGTAGGAACGGCAGGAGCATGTGCCAAGGCAGGGTGTTAAGCCCCTCTCTGCCCAGAGACAACCCTGGCCTTACTTCCTAGGGATGAGATAACCAGACATAGTTTGTAAGAGGCACAGCTGGGCTTTGACCACAGACCAATCTGACCCAAAAAGCTATGCTTCTATTTGGGTATTCTCACTGGTGAGCTGGGAATGAGGGACCACACTTCCCAGCAGATGGAGAAAGGAGCGGAGAAGGCCTTGCTGTGTTTATGTTTGGTGTCTGGAGGCTGAGTGGGCTGGGCACAGGGCCTGAGATGATAAAGGCAGCAGGATCCTGGAGGAGACAGCAGGAAAAGGGCTTGGCCTAGTCACATCAGCCTCTCTGTGTGGAGAAAGAGCAGGATGCCTTCTGATCCTTCAACACCTCATTTGGGCCGTCATCTCAGTGTGGGTGTTTTTACACCCTAATCACCCACTATTGTTGGGTGCCATTGAGTTGATTCTGACCTATGATGATCCCATTTTACAGAGTCAAACTGCCCCATTCTAGGCTGTACATGGTTGCTATGGGTCTGAACAGACTAGAGAGGATGGCACTTAACAACAACAACAAATCTTAATGACAGTAGATCACCGGATTTTTCTCCCATAAAGCCTCTGGGTGGGTTCCAACAGTCAGCCTTTTGATTAGCAGATGAACACTTAACCACTGCACCACCAGGGTTCCTTAAGCACACATTATTGTTGCTGTTAAGTGTGATCTTAGTCAATTCTAACTCATAGTAGCCCTGTAAGGGGTTTCCAAGGTCTGTTTCTCCCTGTATACGCAACACATGAATAGACTTTCTGTGTCTTTCCTGACTGGCATTCATTAATGAGTCTGGGCGTCTATGAATAGTCTGCTGAATGAAGCCATAAACGTGTGGTTTACTGGTTCTTGTTGTTGTTAAGTACCTTTGAGTCGCTTCACAGGGTTTCCGAGGCTGTAAATCTTTACGGGAGAAGAATGCCTCATCTTTCTTCCGTGGAACTGCTGGTGGTTTCGAACTGCTGACCTTGAGGTTGGCAGCCCGACTCGTAACCACTATGCCACCAGAGTGCCTTTTACTGGTTCTTAGTACTGCCTCAATTGGAAGTTGTTGTTGTTAAGTGCGATCAAGTCGTTCCAACCCATAGTGACCCTGCGTAGGGTTTCCGAGGAGCAACTGGTGAGCTTGAACACCAACCTTGCAGTTCAAATAACTTTGCAGTGTGACACATTAACCCACAGTGCCACATCAGGACTCCAGTAAATATGTGGAGTCACAGTATACTTGGAGCATGGAAGGGGGCATGTGATGTAGCCTTCTGATGTCACAGGTGGGGCCACTGAGGCACAGAGCAGCTACTTTTCTCAAGACCCCTGGCTAAATAACACAGTGCTACCGTCACACCCTTGCTTCGCTGAGTGAGCCCTCCTCCCTCTACCTAAAGCCAGCAGTCTTACAGTCCCTGGGACCCCATCCTCTCTGGCCCATAAGCCTCTTCCAGAGTTTGCAGAGGGAAGTTGGCTTGTTATGTCATCAACAGAAGTACCTTCCAGGTTCTGCGCAAGGACAGACTCTGAACAGCATAGGGGACCCAGCTGAAGACTGGGCCATGGGGACTCTTCATGTGGCGGAGGCATTAGGCAGGGTCAGAATTCTGGAAGATTCCAGACTGCTTCCTAAGTGAGTGTGTAAGGGGCTGCTGTGCTAACCCCCCAGCTCCCAGACACCCCGGGCAGGCACTGGCTATAGATGTAGCCTCACTGAATACAGAAAGGTGGCTCTTCAGATGCAGGTGTCTCCCTCTCACACCCTACAATTTTTTTTTTTTATAATGAGTTGTCACTTTGACAATGGAGCTAAATGTTGGGGCTGATTCAATGTTGTTGCCTTCTTTTTTTTTTTTTCCCCCTCTTTCCTTTCTATTTTTCTTTTTCCTTTCTCCTGTCTGCTTTCTTCTCTCTCCAGCCTCCACTTACTGGAAATGAAATCTCCAGAGCATGAATGACAGGGAGGGAGGGAGGCACCAAGACAAAGAGAAGGCTTTGTCTGGCGGTGAATTTAGATAGCATGTGGGTGGCTGGGTGCAGCACAGACTTCCTTCACCCACCTGTCACGGAGCTTGCCTGGTGTTGGCGGAAAGGCAGAGATGGGTTTAAGTCTCTGACAAGGACTGCGTCCCAAATGACAGACCTGAAAAGAGAGCCCCAGCATGTCATTCCCTTGAGGGGAAAAGGACAAAGTGATAGGAAGTGGCTAATTTGGGGAAGGAATCTGGATGCTCTTCGTTTTGAGCAGCGAATAAGCAGGCATGGGGAAGATGCTGGTTTGTGTGACCTAGGTTTAGCTTCTCACCACAAACTCCCACATCACTGCCACTCAGCTTCCTCATAGTTAAAGGAACACTAACACTTTCCTCCTAACATTGTCAAAGGGATGAAATCAAACTTGGGAAGTGATGCCTCGTTCTCATCACCATCACCGTCATCTTCTCTACCATCAGCAGCAGCAGCAGCATAACCAGCGTTGGCCTGGCTCATGATGTGCCATTGTCCTAAGTGCTTATAAATATGAATGTGTTATTTGCAACAGAGTCCAGTTGATTCAATTGATGTTCAATAGGTGTTATTTGCAACAGAGTCCAGTTTCTGCTTTGGCGGTAACTTCTTGGGCAAAATGACTTGGCCTCTCTGGGCCTCAGTCTTCTTGTCTGTGAAATGAGCATAATGATAGTACCTTCTTCAAAGAGCTGTTGGAGGTTCAACTGTGTTGAAGTCCAGGAAGTGCTTGAAAGCCATACTGAACTAATAGGCTATTCGTTACTGGTGGTGATGGTTTGGTTGTTAGAGGAGGTGGAACAGCATCTTGACACTGGAGAAGGGAATGTATTTGGTGCCACAACTCACACTGAAGGTCCTATATGCATCCCTCTCAACACCTCACAATCCAACTGCATCATTGCATCACTTTTCCTTCCACATCCTACTGCCCTAAATTTGTTTTTCCTTCTGCTTTCCACATCTCACCTGGTGTCATCAGCAGCCATCCAGGGCCCCCACGTCAGCAGCCTGTGGATGTTTTCTTCTGTTCTTCCCCTACCTCTAAGCCCCGTCCCAGTTCAGGGAGACTGGGAGCCTCCATCAGACCCATAGTTCCTCTGCCCTGGAGAATAGAATGGCAGCCATCTCCTGCCTGGTCTCTTGGCTTCTGCATCTCCTCACCCCACAAGCCACCATTCATCCTGGTAGCCTAAAGGAGGATTCACCAGCATGACCCATAAACCCCCTACTTAATATCCTCTAGTGGTAACAAGTTATCAGTCATGATGATGCTTAGTGTGTATTGACTGTGTCCAGTGCCAGCCTGGGTGCTGGGCATAGGAGGATGGTTGGAAGCATTTGCCAAGAACCCACTTGATATATTAACTGAATAAATGCTTATCACTCATCATCTGTGGGCCAAATGCTGTACCATGCACATGCCGGTTAGCTCGTTTATCTCATCCTGCAAGTGGGTCTCATTACCTCCAGCTTTCAGAAGTAGTGTGCGTGGTGGGTGCCTGGTTCCCATATTGTGGTCTCTGAGGCCAAAGGCATTCTCCACTCACCAATCCCAGAAGACCATCCCACACCAGGCAGCACAAGTGAGCCTTAGAGGAACCCACTCCAGGTCTGATGGGTGCAGCTTCTGCACAGTGTCCCGAAAGGGCACAAGGGTGATCCATATCTGCAGAGGGATCCAGGGCAGGGGGAACAGAGAGAGCTACAAGGCAGGAAGGAGCATGATGGGAGGGAGCAGGTGAAGTCTGCAATCACTGGCACAGGAAGAAGCAGGGAGATGAGGATAAAGCCTCAAGAACAAACAAGTAGTCTAAGAGGAGAAATAGCCCAGTGGCCAATGAAGGGCATTTCAAGGGTGTTGTTGAGATGCTGTTGTTGACATTCCTGTGTCCTCTATCACAAAGCCCTTAATGGACATTTGCCTGTCTTTCATTGGAAGCTCAGGCTTCTCCTCTTAATGAAGTCTTCTTCCCTGACCCTTCTCCTGAGGCAGAACCAATCCCCCACCCCACCCCCAGCCATTTATTCTACTGTTCCCATACACTCTAGGTCAGGCTTGCCCCCCAGGGCAGGGACTCAGGTGAATGGCTCTGGCCTCTTGTGTTTTGTGTGTGACTGAATAAGAGATGGGAGTCCCAGCTTCCAGGTCTGGTTCCATCCCTAACCTTTGAGAGTCTCCGCCTCCAGTTGGACCTGGATTTCCTCTGTGTATAGGGAGGGATTGGCTGGCCACTAAGGACACTTCTCACAAGCACTGAGGTCTGTAGTATTAAAGAGGGTGGGCAAGGAGGCAGAGCCACAGGAAGAATCTCCACCCTCCACTGTCAAGAGCTTTGCTTTTCATTTAATTAACATCACTGGACCACAAGGTTGATTTGAACCACAAGATTGGTGGTTCAAACTCACCAGCTGCTTCTTGGAAACCCTATATGGGGTTGCTATACTGACTCGACAGCACTTAACAGCAACAAAATTGAACCCCTGAGAGTTAGGCAGTTAGCAGTGGACATTTGGGTTTCAGAATTCAAGGTCATCTCCATCCCATCTCCATCCTTCTGCTTGCTTTCTCCATTGTCACCCCAGCACTTGGTCTCAGCACAGTCCCTCTTGGCCTACTGCTCCAGTGAAGCCAGGAAGATACCACCAGGGCCTAAGAGAATCATGGGAAAGACCTGGATTATCAAGAACTGATATGCAAAATAAGGAGTCCTGGTGTTACAGTGGTTAAGCACTCTGCTGATACTGAAAGGTCGACAGTTCAAACTTACCAGCAGCGCTGTGGGAGAAACATGTGACAGTCTGCTTTCACAAAGATCACAGCCTTGGAAACCACATGGCATAGTTCAATTCTGTCCTGTGAATCACTGTGTGTGGGAATCAACTCGACACCAACATGTTTTTTTAGTATGAAATTGTAATGACATGAGAGTTCCTCCATGTGACTTCCCAGCATGCTCCAAACTGCTTGCAAGATGTTTGCAAAATGAATCTTGCCTTCAGCCAGTTTACGTATTCCATGAACAGATATTGAGCGCCTGTCGTGTACCAGGCCAAGGGCTGGATCCTGGAAACATAGGTGAACCAGACCCTGGGGACTTGACAGGCTGGAGGTGATCTTGTTTTCTGTGGGGGCTAGAAACCTGGTGACTTGTGCCCTCCTAATTACCCCAGGTTCCATCTAACTACAATAGAGATGACCTGGAGAAGAGAGGTCTCTAGGCAGTGTAACTTGGGGTGCTTAGGGGTTCTGTAGAGGGATAGGAGAAGGGTACTTGTTCAAGAGTTGAAAGAACTCTTGGAAGCCAAAGGAGGCCTGTTTTGGATTTAGTTGTGTCCACCCAAAATATGTGTTGGAATTCTAACCTCTGTATGTACAAAATGTACAAATATGGTGCTGTAGGATAAGCACTGGACTGTGAACCTCAAGTTCAGTGATTCAAACCCACCAGCTGCTACTTGGAAGTCCTGTGCAAGGTCGCTATGAGTTGGATCCAGCTAGCCAAACAAATCTGTTCTTTAAGGTCACTTACTTGTGGTATTTGTGTTATAGCAGCACTAGCTAACTAAGACTAGGACTGAATTTCATGGTTCAGGGACTGTATGTTGGGAACTAGAAGGAGATTTATTAGGGAATTGGTCAACCACAGTTAGGGAAGGACCCCCCGGTGGTATAGTGGGCCACACGTTGATTGCTAACCACAAGGTCAGCAGTTTGAACCAACCAGATGCTCCGCGGGTGAAAGAGTTGCTTTCTGCTCCAGTAAAGATTTACAGGCTTGGAGACATGGCTGCATGTCTACATGGAGTAACTGAATCGGAACCTCCCTGACAGTGGGTTTGGTTTAGTGAATTAGTGTGGGTGTGTATGAAACCTAGTCACTACTAAGTGATTGTAGGAACTAGGTTTAGGACACACCCTACACTGAGTGACAGGAGTCCTGATGTGGCACTGTAGGATAATCACTGGATTGCTACCCACAAGGTTCAAACCCACCAGTCATTCCTTGGAAACCCTATACAGGATCGCTATGAGTCAGAACTGACTGGACAGCACTTAACAACAACTCTGAGTGATATAAGGAGCAGCATAGACACAGAGCAAGCACCAACTGGGGAAGACAGATGTGAGGACTGCCAAGGAACTGAGAACACCAAGGATACAGAAGCTGAGAGAAGGACATTCCTCAGAAAGAGAGCCTTCCCTTAGAGTTGGCTGAATTCAGACTTCCAGTTTCTCTGGTAGCGTAGTGGTTATGAGTCAAGCTGCTAACCTCAAGGTCAACAGTTAGAAACTACCAGCGGTTCCGTGAGAGAAAGATGAGGCTTTCTGCTCCCATAAAGATTTACAGCCTCAGAAACCCTACACAGGGTCACTCCAAACCCTACACAGGGTCACTCCAAAGAACACCGACTCCAAAGTACACCACCACCAACTGTGGGCAAATGCATTTCTGTTTTTTAAGGTCACCTACTGGTAGCGTAAGGAGCTCTGGTAGTGTAGTGGTTACAAATCAGGCACATAACAACAACAACAATAACTGGTAGTGTAGTGGTTATGAATCGAGCTGCTAACCTCAAGGTTGGCAGTTCGAAACTACCAGCTGTTCTGTGGGGGAAAGATGAGGCTTTCTGCTCCCGTAAAGATTTGCAGCCTCGGAAACCCTGTGCAGGGTCACTATGAGTCAGAACCGACTCCACAGTACTTAACAACAACAACTTGTGGTATTCTTGTTATAGCAGCACTAACTAACTAAGACTAGGACTGAATTTCATGGTTCAGGGACTGTATGCTGGGGACTAGAAGGAGATTTATCAGGGAATTGGTCAACCAAGGCAAAAAGTCCAGCAAGAACAAATTTTAGACATCCTAGCTTAGAGGTTGTTGGGCTCAGGCTGGGGCAGGTGAGGGTGGGCCTGAGAACAAATCCATTTAGTCCTAGAATGTAACCCTGAGCAAATTTCTTAGCCTCAGTTTCCATAGCCACAAAATAGGAACAATAATTGTAGCTATCTCAGGAGGGTACTGTTGAGGACACAGTTTCAATATAAGAGCTATTGCTTCTCCTCATTCTCTCGTCTTCCACCCCCCAGTTCCAGCCCTGCCCTGTCCTCACCTCCTTTCAGCTCTCAGAACTCCTTCATCATCTCCTCCACATAGTCTAGCTCCATCCAAACTCTCCCATCACTTCTGCTGCTTCTTGTTGTCAGTCTCTGCTGCCTCCGACCTCTGAGAGGACAAGGACCACATCTTATGCTTTATCTATATCCCACACACACCCCTGGAGTGCCCAGTTTAGTGCTGGACCCTTCCTTACACAGAGAAACAAGAAACACTCTTAGTCAATGGAGTCATTCACATCTCTCACCAGTACTTCCTGAACATGATTTTGTTGTCTATTGCTTGTCAGAAATGACCCCAGACCTTTGCAGCTAAAAGCATTAGACATTTCTGTAGTTCAGAAACTCAGAAGCAGTTTAGTTGGGTACTTCTGGCTCAAGGTCTTCCTTGAGGTTGCAGTCAGATGTGGGTTGGGGCTGCAGTCATCTGAAGACTTTCCTGGAGCTGGAAGATCCACTTGCAAGATGAGTCACTCCCCAAATGACACGTCACTGCTGACTATTGGCAGGAGGCCTCTGTTCCTTTCTACATGGGTGTTTCTACAGGACACTTGAATGTCTTTATGATATAGCACTGGCTTCTCCAAAAGAGAGTGACCCAAGAGAGAGGGAGGCAGAAGTCACAAAGTGTTTTTATGACCTAGCCCGGGAATTCACATTCATCATTTCTACAATATCATATTGGCAACACATCTCCATTCAATATGGGAGGGAGATGCAGGGATGTAAATATCAGGAGATAGAAATCACTGGGAGGCATCTTGGAGTCTGGCTCCCATAAGCACCTGCCACGGAGGTTGAGTTTTCTATATTGCTCACCCTGAGTTCTAAGCATGGAGCTACAGTGTTTACAGACGTCTTCAAGGCCCCAAGAGTGGGCTTAGGGGTCCTAGAAGGTGTTTTATCTGTATGGTAGACCCTGAAAGCTGACCATTTAGGCAGCCTTGAGTTGCTTGAGGACAAGGAGAATCTCAGTATTGGAAGCCAGGATGTCTTACTCTTTCAACCATCTTTCATTGAGACTTGCTTTCAACCATCATACACAACTAACTGCATCTGTTTTCTAGCAGGTAGTGAACGCCCTGTCTCTAGAGGTATATAAGTGTCTTCATTATCTCGTGCTTCTGAAACAGAAATACCAAACACTTACGGCTTTAACTATCAGAAAACTATTCTCTCACACAGTTTAGGAAGCTAGAAGTTTAAAATCAGATCATTAGCACTGAAGAAATGTCCTTTCTTTTCAACATCTATAGGCCCAGCATTCCTTGGGAACTTCCATGTATCTTGACATCAATCTTTCCCTGGATCTAGGAGCTTCACAGTGCAGGGACCCCAAGTTCAAGGATGCACTCCACTCCTGGCTCCTCTTTCTTGGTGATAACGGGTCCTTCTGAATGCTGCTTTGCTTGTCTAATTTCTTTTATGTATTGACTCTAGATACAGACGAATCCTGCAGATTTTGTCTGGCCTGAATAACACCATAAAGGTGAGATTTACAGCATGTAGGATAGTCACACCAGACCAGAGCTGATCACATCAGATCACATCATGGGACTGATTACATCATATTAGATCTCATCATGGAGGTGATAACTACATCTTAACTGCTAAACCTCTGAGAATCCTGGTCCAGCCAAGTTACACAAAACCTTAAGGATGTACTTACTACAGTGCTACGGGGCAAGATTTTAGTAGGGTTCTCCTCAATTCTAAGTTTCTAGGACTCCCCACTGTCTTTGTGACTTCCCTGGAAGAGTTGAACCCTTGCTCCTCTTCACAAACACATCCCGACCCCCGGCAAGAAGACCTGGATCACTCCATTTGATCCCTTGAAACAGACTCTGGCTTATGAAAGCTGTCTCTTTGTCTTCCCCCCTACCTCCTACCTGTGGGGTCTGAGTGCTCGGAATCCTGGCTTCCCGCCCACCCAGGCCGCCCACATCCCACATGGGAGCCTTCCCCGGATAATCAGGACCATTAGAAGCCTCCTAACGCCACCTGACCTCAGGCCCATGATGGGCCCCTGTGCCGGCTGCCCATGCATAATTAACACCCAGAGCATGAGAGAACTGCTGGGATGTATTACACTGCTCTCCCCAGCGCATTAGCCCACAGCATTTGCAGTATCCCCCAGGTGGCTCCATGGTGCCCCCCACCTGGCTCTGTGCCAGCATCCTCAGGCCTGCCTCTGCACCCCTAGTGAGTGCTGATGAGGAAGCAGACTCTCTCAGCACCTGCAGCAGGGTGGACTGCAGCAAGAACAGCAGGGACACAGAGTCCAGGTCCAGGAGAGGCAGGCTGGAGGCTCACTACATCACTACACCACCGCCACAGCTGCAAAGCCAAAGCTCCCGAAGTAGAGCACCCTGGCCTAGGTCACAGTGAGGGGGACAGCAGCCTGGTCACCTGGATCCCTGAATTCTGAGCCCTCCTGCACAGTGAATAGAGGGGGCTTCTGTATGAGAGAGGGCTACTTATTCTCCTGATGGATCACTTAGAAAGCAGAGGAATTCCAGTGAATTTCTCTGCATTCTCTTTCCTAAGGGTCAACATGCTCAGCTGTGACTAGCTGTATGACCTTGGACAAGCCACTCCCTCTCTTTCCACCTCAGTGTCCTCATCTAGAAAATAGGTTCAGTAATCTTCGCACTGCCTCCCTCCCTCCTTGGGCTGCTGTGAGACACACATGAGGTCATGAGGGAGACTGGGCACACATGTGAAGGATATATATATATATATATATATATATATATATATATATATGCATAATACACACATATATATACACATATGTACATTATATATACACATATGTTGTTGTTGTTATGTGCCGTGGAGTCAGTTCCGACTCATAGCGACCCTGTACAGGGATTCCGAGGCTATAAATCTTTACAGGAGCAGAAAGCCTCCTCTTTCTCCCGCGGAGCAGCTGGTAGTTTCAAACTGCTGACCTTGTGGTTCACAGCCTGATTCATAACCACTACGCTTAGTGGGGACAGTGGTTGTGAGATTCCAAGGCCACGAGATTGAATTCAAGCGGTCCTGGTCTCAAGCCCAGCTCTCTTCCCAGCTACTGGTGTGCTCAGTGTGGGCACTTCTCCCTTTCTTCACCTCCCTTTCTTCTTCTGTGAAATAGAAATAGCGTTGGGAAAGAGTAGGTTAGAATCTCCCATTGCTAAAGTTCTTAGGGGATCCGTCAGACTCAAAGATAAATGATTGATACCAGGTCCATTTCTAGCAGTGAGTTTGGGAAGCGGAGGTTCAGAGTTCTGAGAAGCACATAGTTCCCAGAGGAACAATTAAGGGATAGGCGTAGTGAGGGGGAGCTTTGCCAACTACCTCTCTTATTTGGGTTTCTTCCCCAGTTGCTGGTGAGTTGGAGTGAGCTGCTTCAAGTCACACAGCTGGCTGAGGGATAAAGTGAGTCCAGGTGGGTTTGTCACTCCACATTGTAATGTAAGAAGTGGATGTGTGAGAAAGGGAAGGGAAGGGATCCATTGATGGATCACCTTCTGGGTTCTGGGTTCCCTGCTCAGGATATTTTCCCTAAGATCTCTTTTCATCCCACAAGCACCATGGAAGATGGGTGGGTTATTGTGCCCATTTTACAGATAGAGACACTGATGCTGGGGCCAGTAATCAGCAGCTCTGAGGGTGGTGGAGCCAGTGGTCTTATTTTGGCTTGTTCCTGGATATCACGTGGCTGAGGCAGCCTGGGTAAGCCCCGTCAGTGTGGGGAGCCATGACTGAGCATGAGAATGCAGACACATGGAGCCTGTGGACAGGTAATGTGACCTCAGATCCACAGCTGCCTTTTATGCAAATGAAACCCTCAGCAGTAAGCAGATGCACTCAGAGAAACCCCCTTCCACCCTTCTCTGTGGCCTCAGCCTGTGCCTTGTGACCCCCTTCACCACAGCAGCTGCCCTCACTCTATCCCCTGAAGCCCCAGCCAGAGCAGCTCACAAGGGCACACTCCTCCTCAGGGGAGTTCCCCAATCCCATCTGTAGTGCAAGCAAACATCTGGCTGTAGGACGCAGCTCTAGAGAAGCCAGCCCTGCAGCCGAGGGCCGACAGAAGCCTCCCCCTAGACATTCCTGTGTCACTACTGGGACCAGTTTGAGCACTATCAGTGAGTCTCCACACCTATGAAGACAAGTCCAGCCTCATCCATCACCTGCCCTTCCCAAAAGCCCTCCTCTGCCCTGCCTCCTTGCTTCTGCTCTGCCTGTTCCCTTGAGAATACCCTTGACCCTTTTCCACCGGACACACTCTTGTTGCTGCCACCTTAGCATAGCCAGCCCCACATTCCCTCCAGGGCTCAGTGTTCCCAGGCTCTTGTGTTCTCTGTCTTTACAAACTTGACCATGACCTTGTAGAATCGCCAGCTCCACACTAGGCTGGGTGCTGCTGAGGCTGATGTCTTTGTGTCTGGCTCTGCACACATACTGAGTGCTTTACAGGACAGTCTCAATCCTCTCAACCCTAGAAGGCTGTTGTTGGGTGCTGTCAAGTCAACTCCAACTCCTAACAACCCTATAAGGCAGGTGTGTTCTCCTCTGAGGAAGGGGCCCCAGAAAGATCATGACAGAGTTGGGGTAAGGAGCTAGGAGCTTATCTGCACAGAGTAGATGTTGTTTGTCGACATCCAATTGCCTCGGACTCAAGACAACCCCATGTACAACAGGATGAAGTAGCACCGAGTTCCACACCATCTTACAATTATTGGCATGTTCAAGTCCTTAGTATCACTGTGTATTTTGAGGGCCTTATAACCTAGAGTGAATAAGGAAGACCGTAGAAGAATTGATGCTTTTGAATTATAGCATTGGAGGAGAATATTGAAAGTGCCACGGGCTGCCAAAAGAACCAATAGATCTGTATTGGAAGAAGTGCAGCCAGAGTGCTCCTTGGAGGCCAAGATGGCCAAACTTGGTCTCTCATACTTCGTACATATTGCCAGGAGGGACCAGTCATTGGAGAAGGATATCATGTGTGGTAAGGTGGAGGGTCAGAGAAAAAGAGGAAGACCCCCAGTGAGATGGATTGGCAGAGTGGCAGCATCAATGGGCTCAAGCGAGGCAATAATTGTGAGGTTGGCCCAGGATCAGGCGGTGTTTTGTTCTGTTGTACATAGAGCCACTGTGGGTCCGTACCGACTCGATGGCACCCAACAACAACAAACAACTTAGAGGGGTTCATCCTTCTAGCACTATTTCAAAAAATATTCTGTGATCCTTAGGGTATTTTGTTTTGTTTGTTTCCTATACAGTTAGCCCTTGAACACAGGTTTGAACTGCATGGGCCCACAGGATGTTTTTCCTGTTGCTATTGCGGTGAGTTTGTATGTCGCGAGTATCCACTTAAAATGCCCTGTGTGATGCTCCCCATAAGCAGTTCATCTCTCCTGGGTCTACAGTTTGTCAATTATAAGTTATAGTTGCATTTTCTACCCTTAATCCCTGCATTCTTCAAGGGTCAACTGTATTTGATTTGATTTGATTTGATTTGTGGTGGTAAATTCATGTTTAATAAATCGTTTGCCCTTTCAACATTTTTCCTGGGTACGATTCAGTGACATTAGTTATTGTTTGGTTCAAACTCATCAGCTGCTTCTTGGAAACCCTATACAGGGTCACTATGAGTCGGAACTGACTCGACAGCACTTAACAACAACAATCTGTTTCCAGACTTTCCCATCATCCTTGACACTTAACAGAAGCTCAGTGTCCTCTAAGCAATTCCCCTTTTTCTCCTCCCTCCTGCATCTCACTGGTAACCACTAATAAACTTTGGTCTCTATACACTTTCATATCTTAGATATGTAAGTGGAATCATACAATGTTTTTTCCTTTGTGATAGGCTAAATTTCCAAAGTAGGTTGCCAGGCCTTTCTTCCTAGTCTGTCTTAGTCTGGAAGGTCCATCGAAACCTGTCCACCATGGGTGACCCTGCTGGTGTATAAGTACCAGTTACATAGCTTCCAGCATCACAGCAATGCATAGTACTAAACCACCACAGTACAACCACAGTACAGCAAACTGACAGACAGATGGTGGCTAGGGTGGGTGAGGAGCACTAAGTGTTAAGAATTGTTTGTTAAGGACTGAGATAGTGATGTTCTCCTCTCAGGAATTCAACACAGGCTGCTCTGAACACTTACTCTCTTTTACCCCCAGCCCAGGGCCAGACCTGCCAGGGGGGCTGCCTATCCTGCTCTGAGCTTTGGATCAGGCGATCCCCCGCCCCCACCCAGCATGTGATGGACTCAGGGTGGGTATCCTGTTTAATTTGAGGGAACTGAGGCACAACAATGTCTGATAAGTCCCAGAATCACCCAACAGTAAGTATGACCAAGATTTCAGCCCAGGGCTCCACTCTGTGTCCCTTGCTGCTCCTGCCCTGACCAGTGGGAGGGACCTTCCTTGCCTGATCTGCAACAGCACAGTTGGTCATCTGCCTCCAAGCCCCCAGCACTCTGAGAAGAGAGGAAACACCAGTCTGGGGGGGATTCCTCCGGCGTCGCCGCACCCCTCAGCTACTTCCTCTGGACACTCTCGTTTTCTTTGTCACTTGTTTTAGTTTCTGCTTTTCTTCCCTCGTTCCTTTTTTTCAAGGCCACTTTCACTTCCGTCAGCCTGTGTCTCCCCCAGCCCACCCCCACCCCTGTCCTTTCTACTCAAATCCCATTTCCTAGGATTCGTAGCAGCCCAGTCTACTGGGGTGGGATTCAAAGATGGGAAGAGGCTGTCGCCCTGAACCCCTGCAGTGGGAAGGCAGAGGTGGGCTCTAAGTGACCCAGGAGCCAAGGCAGTGAGTGGTTCGAACTCCAGCCCTCCCTGTGGCCTTAGGCAGTCTGCTTAGCCTTTCTGGCTGCATCTCCTCATCTGTGAAATGAAAACAGATAAGTCAGTCTCTCACCAGCCATTTGTCTAGTTTGTCATCTTGTGGTCACTTAGATGTTGCTGTGGTGCTAGAAGCTATACCACTAGTGTTTAAAATATCAACAGGGTACATTCATGGTGGATAGGTTTCAATGGAGCTTCCAGACTTAGACAGACTAGGAAGAAGAGCCTGACAATCTACTTCCAAAATTCAGCCAAGGACAACTTTATGGATCACAGTGGAACATTGTCCAACTCATTTGCTTTGGATGCACCATCAGGAGGAGCCCAGGGAGACCCTCAGTGAGACTGAGTGGCACAGTAGTGGCAACCATGCCAGCGCTTGTGAGGTTGATGCAGGACAGGCACCTGTTGTTCATCCTGTTGTACGTAAGCTAGCCTTAAGTTCAGTGGCAGCTATTTATGCAGCTATTGAATCAGCATCAAGGGCTGTGAGGAGAAACTCAGAGAGCTCAGGACCTGCCTCTGAGGTTAGTGTGCTGAGGTCTCCTATGACTGTAGTCACCTCCCATCCAAGACAGTCTTCACTGGGCCCACATCGAGTCAAAGGCAGAATTGGCATCTCTATCCTCTGTACTGAGTCACCAAATCCTGCATGGTAGTAAGTCTGAGAGAGAAGGAAGGATTATCAGTTACGGATTCCATAAAATTGGGTGAAGCCTCAGCCAGAAGACTGAGCTCAGAGAGGCTAAGTAGCCTTTACTTTTTATCCGCTCTAGCATTCCCAGCACAGAGAACACCAGCAATTACTGGTAGGCCACTGAGGACAAGATGCTGAGTTACTGTCTGGGGCACTCCGCTGTGGTTGTTGGCAAGTTCCTCCTTCTGTGAGGTGAGATAGCTTGTCTTCACTTCCACCCTCTACCTTTGGCCATCCCCAAGGGAACCAACTTCTTCTCCCATTGTTGCAGCTGTTTGAACATTGCACTCAGGCCTCTCCATGCTGACCCCAACCTCTCTGCTCCATCCTGATTGTGATTGTGCTCTCAGACTTCTGAGCCTAGCTCCCCCAGTTCAAATCCTGGCTTGGTTGCTTGCTACCTGTGTAAACTCAGGGAGGCTTCAGTTCCCTAAGTCCCCAAAGGGGTCAGCCATAGCTGATGTGAGTGGAGGTGTAAAATACTAGCATGTGGTGAGTATCCAACAAATGTCACCCACTGCCGTTGTTGCTGATGAAGACCAAATATCACAAAAATGCTTTAAATATCTGCTCAAAAGACATTATTCCCAGACTTCTTTCAAAGCCATGTTTCCTGCTGAGTTCTATTTGGCAACCTCACTCTTACAAGGTGGAAAAGGTTGTCTTGACTCCTGAAGGCAGTCAATATTGAGGGAAGAACTCTGGTTTTGGAATTAGACATGTGTTCAAGTGCCAGCTCCACCCAGACCAGTTGAACAAGATCCACTTACTGAAAAGACATGTGTCTTTTCTAAAAGGCTTGCAAAGCCCCAGCTTCTATCTACTTACAAAAGTGCTTGAGATATGAAAAGAAAACATTTGGGTTCCAAAAATACAACAACAGCACCAAAAACCTTCTAGTCAAAATTAAGGTTGAGTTGATATATGAAGTCTTCCTTGTGTGATTTGGTTTGGATGACAGAAAACACTCCTTCTGACAGCTAGTGCCTTGCCTTGTAAAGAGTCCTGCTTATTGACATTGATTACTGAGAAAACAGAGCCCATTGTGAATCCTACAAGTTACAGGAAATCATTTCCAAAGTGAAATGATTTTAAAAGTTCATATTTTTTTTCAACAAAAGAATGTAGTCAGTATAGGTTGCATTGTATATAATGTACAAACAGCCCCCAAAAGTAACAGTACGGAGTCTTTAAATGGCCCTGAAAGATGGGAATAAATACATCTGATTTCTAGGGTGTTTGAGCTTAGCACAGAGCTCTGAAAGTGTCCATCTAAGTTCTGGAAGTGTCTTTGGGGGGTGGGGACACTGCAGGAAGGGGCAGAGGACTACTAAACTCTACTTCTCGTGTAGATGCTGGCTTGTTAGCCTCGTTTCCCTGGCTACATCAGGCAGGTCTATGCATACCTGTCAGGCTTGGATGTCCATCTTTAGCAGGAAGAGAGCCCGCAGCTCTCTTGGCTGCTTGACAGCTTTTCTCTGTAAGGAACTACCATTCCCTTGTCTCTGTAACTGGGAGAGACTCTTGGTACAGACGGGGAGTTGCGGTCTCACATCCTGAGCAGCTTTGGGTGTGCCTATCCTGCGTGGACTTGGCTGTTTCATACAAAGTTTGTGCCATTGCCTTGCAGAGAGTATTGAATGCTGAGTTTCAGTTCTGCCTTTTTCATTTACCTGCTGTGGGACTTTGGGCAAGACACTTGACTATTCTGACCCTTACCTTCCTCTTCTGTAAACTGGGATGGTAATGGAGGGGAGGTGTCAAAGCCCAACCCAAGACACTCTTTGGTGCCACTCCTGAAAACCTAGAGAGGAAGATGCCTATTTGGGCTGTCCTTGAGGCTGTTGTGGTCCCAGGAGAAACTAAAAGGTGTACAGGCAGATGGTGACATTTGGAGTAAGTTGGAAAGCCTATTTACTCACCATCTCTAACACCAAACAGCTGATAAATCCAGGAAGGGTCAAGGAACTCTGATGGTCTCTCATTTCGCATCATTAACTAATTCATCAGATTATAAGAAGAAACCTATAGGAGTACTTTATCCTATGCTCTGAAGGCTCTTCCCTTGCCAAGCTAAGTCACTATCTGTCTCTTTCCAATTTTCAGTGAAAATTAAAATTATTACAATTGTCTCAATTTTCTGTTTCTCCCCATTGGTTTTTATTAAACTCTTGGCACATGCTGTTGCTTGACTGCTAATGAGTGTTCACAGGCAATAAAATGAGATGTACATGTTACAAACAAATATGAGAAATATCAGTATCAGCCAATTCTGCTGAGTTTTGCAGCATACTTGTTCTTATGGTGGAATCTGTGTGGTCATGATGTTATGGTACCATGCACATAGCAGATATGCTAGTAAATTTGTTCCTAGGTCATGTGATAGAGATGTTGTTGTTGTTGTTAAGTGCCGTCGAGTCGGTTCCGACCCATAGCGACCCTGTACAGGGTTTCTGAGGCTGTAAATCTTTACGGGAGCAGAATGCCTCATCTTTCTCCCACGGAGCGGCTGGTAGTTTCGAACTGCTGTCCCTGCGGTTCGCAGCCCGATTCGTAACCAGTACGGAGATAGAAGGTTAGTATTTCATGGAGGGTCCCTAAGAATTCCATGATTTTAAGTTGCAGCAATTGGATGAGGATTGTGGCAAGAGAAAGCAGGGGACCCAGGAAGGGATTGTGGTTGTTATTAAGTGCCATCGATTCGGTTCCAACTCACATGCTTATTTATATAATCCAAATTCTTGGATTATATGCTCAGTACTTAGATTGAGTATGTATAATAAAAGAATACAACCCTGGTGCTCACCTTTCCTGATTTTAAACCATTCAGTATGCTCTTGTTGTGTTTGAACGACTGCCTCTTGGTCTATATACAGGTTTCTCATGAGCACAATGAAGTGTTCTGGAATGCCCAGCCTTCATGATGTTGTCCATAGCTTGTCATGATCCAAACAATCGAAAGCCCTTGCCTAGTCAATAAAGCACAAGTAAACATCTTTCTGGTATTCTCTGCTTTCAGCCAACGTCCGCCTGGCATCAGTGATGATATCCCTAGTGCCACATCCTCTTCTGAATCCAGCTTGAATTTCTGGCAGTTCCTTGTTGATGTGCTACTACAGCTGTTTTTTCTTTGTCTTCAGCAATACTTTACTTGCATGTGGTATTAATGATATGGTTCAATGATTTCTGCTTTCCTTTGGATCACCTCTTTTTGAGATGGGTATGCTGGTAGTGGGTGGGGTGCCTTGGAATCGGTTCTAACTCACAGCTACTCTGTATAGGTTTTCTGAGGCTGTAAATCTTTCTGGGAGCAGAAAGTCTCATCTTTCTCCCGTGGAATGACTAATAGTTTCAAACTGCTGACCTTGAGGTTAGCAGCCTGATTCATAACCACTACACTACCAGAGCTCCTCTGAAATGGTCCTAGAATGCCCTAAATGCAAATCTCATCTCTAATATCTCCTCCTACCTCACCCTGTCAGAACAGACTCAATAGCATACCACCACCACCATACTTTTATAGTCAGTGGTTCAAATTCACCATCCAATCGTGGGAAACCCTATACAGGGTCGCTATGAGTCAGAACCGAGTAGATGGCATGTAACAAAAACAACTGCCTTGTGTTACCTACAATAGTGTGGCTGCTTCTAAACATCACCACGTTCCTCTCCAATCGATTTCCAGTGTACTGGGGGGACACTTGCAAGGGCCCTTGTGATCTGAACCTAGTTTGTTTTTCTCTCTCACTCTCTTTTCCCACAGCTCCAGGCAACAGGCATCCTAGAGTATGGGCCTGGAGAAAAAGTATCTGGCTTTTCATATGTGGTTTCCTTCTTCCTAGAAAGCTCTGTATTTAATCTCCCTCCTCACTAGCCTGCATGCACAATGACTAATCCCATCACAATATTCAGGTCCCAGTTTTGATGCCACTTGTGAGAAGCTTTCCTTAACTGCTCCCTCCATTCCTAAGCCTGGCTAAGTATCCATCACAAAAGCACTGTGGCCCCAAAGTCCTCTTTTTACATTTCTTTCTTCCCTGTGAGTCCCTGAAAAATATGGACTGTGTCTTGGTTTCCACTATATTCCAGCTACTATATACAGTAGATACTCAATAAATACCTATTGACAGTTTTGCAGAGAAGAAGGAAGGAAGGAGGGAGGGAGGGATGGAAAGAAGAGTTGTAAATTGCTGTGAAGTCGGTTCTGACTCATAGTGACCCTGTATAGGGTTTCTGAGGAGTGGCTGGTGAGTTTGAACTATTGACTTTATGGTTCAAATGACCTTGCGGTCCAGTGCTTATCCTACAGTGCCATACCAGGACTCCAAAGGGAAGACGAGACCAAAATGTTTTTCCTATCTCACAGTCCTGCTGGGGCTAGCCCTGATGCCTGTAGGAAATCCATGTCAACTCAATAAAGATTTCCCTAGTATCAGCCACATACCAGACTGTGCTAGGAACTGGACACATCAGAGTGAAGGGGAATGAGATGAGGGTGCTGCTCTTGAGGGAGGTCAGAGGAGCCTACAGCTGGAGCAAAGCAGACTCTGGGCAGCACTGCCAAGGAGGTGGACACTGAGAGCCTTAGAATGGGCAGGAGGGAGGGAGAAGGCCCACAAGTAGGGAAGATAGGGCTTGTAGGGTCAGGGTAGGCTGCCTCTGGCCCTCTCAACTGATTCTGTGGTGTGTGCACTGCTGGCTTCATTAGTCTTCAGAGGTAATGGGCTTGGTTCTTCATCACTGAAAGCCAATTTAAGCATTCCTCCCTGAAGGAGTTCACCATGGCCACTCTATGTTGCTGTTGTTAAGTGCCATCAAGTCGGTTCTGACTCATAAAAACCCTGTATAGGGTTTCCAAGGAGTTGCTGGTGTGAACCCCCAACTTTATGGTTAGCAGTCTAGTGTTCATCTTACAGCACCACATCGGGACTTTATATATGAGGGGCTTTCAAAAAGTTTGTGGAAAAATGCCATTATCTTTTCATTTAATTTTTCCATGAACTTTTTGAAGCTCCATCCTGTCTACCTTTCTCTGGCAAAGGCTACAATAACAGAGAGGTATGACACAGTGACCAGTCTCAGGAGGGACAATTTCAGCCAAGTCATTCCAGCACTGCCTCAATCTCACAATAGCTCCAGGTGGTGTGGAGCTGAGGAGAAATGTAGTAGACAGTTGTTGTTGTTGTTAAGTGCCATTAAGAGAGGATGTATCCAGTTAGGAGCACAGATTCTGGAACTGATGGCCAGCACTGTTACTGTGAGCAGAGTGATGTGGGAAAGTTACTCAGCCTCTCTGTGCCTCACTTTCCTTATCTGTGTAGATAATGGTATATCTCTCATAGTATTGTTGAAAGTGTTAAATGAATTACTTCAGGTAAAAGTTTAGAACTGTGCCCAGAATAGGATGGATTATGTAAATATTTACTATACCAAAAATGAAGCCAAACTCATTGCCACTGAGTTGATTCCAATTCATTGTAACCCTATATTCGGTTTCTGAAACTGTCAATCTTCATGGGAGGAGACAACCTCATCTTTCCCCTGTGGGTTTGAACCACCAGACTTGTGGATAGCAGTCCAGTGCTTCTCCTACAGCACCACCAAGGCTCCTTAAACATTTGCTATAAGGATTACTAAGTAACCTGTGCACTTCCCTATACCTGTGACTGAGGAGCTTCTTGACGTTAGAGCCGGTTCTTGGCCTGGGCAATGTGGGACAAGACACAGCCCGGCTTATTGGAAAGGACCGAGGGACCTGGAGTCAAGTTTGGGTTCTGCTACTTAACCAGGTATAGGACGCAGGCAAGACATCAAAGCTCTTCAAGGGTTGGTTCCCCAGTGTTAGTGAGGTTACCACTCAAGGTTGAGGCAATGCTGAGGAAAGGGCTGGAATGACTTGGCTGGAATTCTCCCTCCTAAGACTGGTCATTGTGTCATGCCTCTCTGTTAGTGTTGCTTTTGCCCTAGAGATATGGACTTCCAGGGAACCCCAGGGCTTTTGTAAGAGCCTCAGACTTTCTAGTTGTTGGGGACACCCACCCCTGGGCCTCACTGAGTTGTGTAATGGTAGCTTCCTGTTGGTCAGCAGCATCAATGCTGAGCTAGTCTTCTTTCCAGAACAGGAACACACCCCCTTGGGAGACATAAAAATTGAGGCACAGAAAAGAGAAATGACTCTGTTAGACTGCCTATACTTTTTTTTAGGTAGCAGAGTTGCTTATATGCTTGTTCATGGTAAAGTAAAAATGAGAGGCAGAAAGCACATCTTGCTCCACCTTCCTGACCATGTACATCCTCACTATTGTTCTATACCTTGAAATTCCAACCTCTATGCCTTTGTTTTTTATTGTTTTTTCTTTGCTTGATTTTGTTTTCTGCTTGGAATACTGTTCTTTCTCAGCAACAAAGTCTTTCTCAACTAAACCCTTCTAGTTCTCCATGGCTCAACTGAAACTCACTTCCTCTTCCTCCAGGAAGTCCTCTGGGATGCCCTCTGTGCTGCTTTCGTACTTAGTCATTCTGATACATCCAGGGCCTTCAATTCCAGCTTTCTAGCCTCGATCTCCCTCACAGCAAAAGTGCATTCTTCATCTGTTCCACTTGGCCAGGGGCTCTGTGAGGCAGGAGCAGGGGGCTTGCCCTCGATCCTCAGTTAAAGGCCCCTGGAGCTTTCCCTGCTTCATGTTTCCTGTGGTCTTGGTTCCCACTGCCGTAGTCTAGGTCAAGGATTTGAGGTTATAATTTCAGCTCATTCTTCTCTGTGTGTGTGAGAGACAGAGACAGAGAGAAAGGGAGTGGAAGAGAGTAGCATGTACTCCTTCCAGGCAACATGCATCATGTTTCTGTTTCAAGGCAAGAGTGAAATAACCCTTCTTCCCCATCAGTTAATATGCCTAGACCCAATATTCTTTGCCAACACCATAACTCAAATGTATCATTCTTCTACAGACTTCCTTATTCATTATCCAGTTTTCACATTCATATTAGGCTTGGGTCAGGCACACCTTGGTCCTCAAAGTGATGTCTTTGCTCTCCAATATTTTAAAGAGGTCTTTGACAGCAGATTTACCTAATGCAATACATCGTTTGATTTCTTGATTGTGGAGCCAAGTAAAATGAAGCCTTTCACAGCTTCGATCATTTCTCCTTTTATCATGATGTTAATTTTTGGTCTAGTTTTTGTAAAGATCACAGCCTTAAAAACCCAGTGGGGCAGTCTCTGTTCTGTCCTATAGGGTCTCTATGACTCATAACCAACTTGATGGCAGTGGATTTGGTTTGGTTTGGCTGTTGCTTATCATGCTAAGCACTTGACATATCTTCTCCTTAGAGAGACCTTCCCTGACCACCTCAATTCAAACACCTCCCCTGTTCTCTTTCTTTCCCCTTCCTCAAAGGATAATCACTTGACCTTGCAGTTCAGACTGACCTAGTAGTCCAGTGCTTATCCTACAATGCCACACACACCAGGACTCCCAACTGGCATATAGTAACTGCTCAATAAATGTGGGTTGAAGGAAAGAAGGGCAAAGGCCACATTGGAGAGGCTGCCCTTGACCCCTGAAATCTCTGCCCAAGTTATGGTCCCCAGATACAGAGTCACTTAGGGACAGCTCTCCATCTCCATGAGACTCAGACATCATACTGAGTACCTCCACATGGAACATGGAGACCAGAATTGTAAGCCCTGAAAGGAAGTTTCATCCCTGCAGCACAGACACCAGAGCAAGGGCTGGACAGCAAGGTGAGACTCTGAAAGAGCTGGCCGTGTTCTAGTGAAGTCTGAGCAGTTGCTGTGAAGACATGCCCATCTTTCTGACGTGCTGCTTGAGGTCTGCAGATCAGGAAAGGAGGAGAATTCTGTACCTAAGAGTGAGGGAGAAATGGAGGCAGTGGGTGGCTCACGCAGCCTAACTTCCCTGCCCAGCCCCTCGTGTCTCCTTGCAGCTCTCCTCTGCACCTCAGCTGCAGCGAGACCCTTTCTCGATGTCCCCATTGCAATATGGCCAGTCCACTCTCCAGGCTTTGCTCATGCCATGCCACCTGCCCAAGTTGTCCTCCCCTGCTCCTCTTTCAAGGAGCCCTGGTAGTGCAGTGGGGTAAGCATTGGGCTGCTAGTGCAAAGGTCAGCAGTACAAACCTACCAGCTTCAAGGTGGCAGGGGTGGGGGTGAGGGGATAAGGCAGTCTGCTTCTGTCAAGATTTACAACCTCCGACACCCTAAGGAGTTCTCCTCTGCCCTATAAGGTCACCTAAGGTACCCTATAAGGAGCTCTGGTAGTGTAGTGGTTACGAATTGGGCTGCGAACCTTAAGTTCAGCAGTTCAAAACTACCAGTTGTTCCACAGGAGAAAGATGAAGCATTCTGCTCCCGTAAAGATTTATAGCCTCGGAAACCCTATACAGGGTCGCTATGGGTCGGAACCGGCTCTGCAGCATATAACAACAACAACAAGGTGCCCTATAGGGTCACCAAGAATTGGAATTAACTAGGCAGCAGTAGACTTTTTTGTTTGCTCCTCTTTTCTGACCACACCTACGCATGAAACCTCCCTCTGATCTGGGCCCCTCCAGCTCTCCCCTCCTTCTAGGGAACGCTCAGGAGTCAAGATGAACACCTTCTGCATGTGGTAGGAAGCCATAGCAGGTAGGGCTGGGGAAAGAGCCCCTGTCTGTAATCCTGGACACTTGCACAGGCCTTTCCATGGGCCTCCCGTCTGCACCTGACCCATCTAGTTCCCCTCCAATGGTCCCTCCTGGCCAGCAGCTTCTAGACCAGTAAACCTATCACCTGTTCTCAGACCTTCCAGGTGCTTTCCACCTGCTTACCTCTGTTCAAGCGATTTCCTCTGCCCATTTCTATCTCTGTTGTCCTCATTCTTCAAGACCCGATTCAGTGGCCTCTCTTCTTTGGAATTCCCTGACCTCAAGCACATTCGTCTACCCCAGGGCCCCTCACTGTCACCTCCCTGGACTGGCAGCCCCCTGCTGTTGTTCATCCCTCATTCATTTGTACACATCTCCATGGCCTTTGGTGTTGACTTGAGGTAGAGATGTGCCAATGTAAAGGCTTCTCCTGGTGGATGGGGCTGTTGGGTAAGGGTATCGTGTGTGTGCCTGGTCTGGTACTTTACAGACACTAGCTTATTGGAACCCTACCACAACCCTAGGGTTTAGCCTTGGTGGCGCCGCAGTAGGTTAAGTGTTAGGCTGCTAATAAAAGAGTCAGCATTTCAAACCCACCAGCCACTCCATGGGAGAAAGCTGAGGCTGTCTGCTCTGATAAAGCTTTACAATCTCAGAAACTTTAAGAACCAGTTCTGTTCTGTCATATGGGTCTATATGAGTCGGAACCACTTTGACGGCAGTGAGTACCATAATCCTGGAATCAGCGTCGTTTTCCCTGTTCTAGAACCAGGGCCCAGAAATACTAGGGGCTTTGCTCAACAACAGCCCATAGGCCATGACAGGACTGGATGGGGGTCTTGGTGGAGCTGATTCTAAAGCTTTCTCCCATATCATACAACAGTTACATAGGTAAAATAGCAGGTCTCCCTCCAAAACAGGCCTGTTAACAAACTGCTTGTGCATTTTATTTGCTTGTCTTTTTGCACCTAGTTTTTCCCATGTGTTCCCTTTCAGCCCTGACAATCACCTGCTGATGTATGAGGGGCCACTGTCTCGTCCACTTCCCATCCCTCCTCTGGCACCCAGGCCCCAGGCGTCAAGCCCAGGTCAGCCCGAATGCTTCTTTCCAGGACCCCTCAGAGAGCTGGCCTCACCTGTGCCCAGGTCGGCCTTGGGCTGCCTCCCAGTGCTGACATCCGGCTGCAGATCAATATATCTGGCTTCTCTCTTCTCTCCTGACCATCTGTCTTCCCTGCTGGTCCCCTGGGAGTCTGCCAGGCTGGTTGAAAGCTCCCAGGTCGGGAGAAGCAGCTATTTTGGGGCCATCTGTTTGAGAGGTGCCTCCGGCTGGGGTTCCACAGCTGAGGGAGGCAGCAAGGGGCTGCCAGGAGAGGACAGCACTTAGGGACCCAAGAGCCACTGTTACCTTTAGGCTCAGGGCCAAGACATACCATCCCCCATCCCTGCCACCACCACCCCTCCCCCCAGTTTATTCTCCACCCCACAAACCTATGAGATCCCAGACCTTCCCACATCTTAGACATGTCACTGAGGCAGATGGTGTCAGAGGGAGCAGTTAAGTTTGAACTTCACCACCTCCCTCCACCCCCCACAATTTTGAAACCCATATACACACTCTTAAAATTGGGTTACCAGTGACAACCTGGCATATCATCTTCTTTTTATATTATTCTTAGCCCTTCTGTTGCCATAGCAACTGAACAATGCTTTTAAATATAGCAGTTAATTTTTTCAGCTCCAGCACCAAAGTTCTGGTGCTGTCCAGAAGGCCAAGGACTGGTGTCTTGTCTGGGAAGCAAGCCCTCCAAACTCAGCTCACCATAAGCTGACTCTCGAGTGTGAGAAAGTGCTGCTGGTGAGTGAGGATTGGGAGTCCTGAGGCCAGCAGGGGCCCTTTTTGTGCCTTGGGTGGACTCCCCTCCCAGAATCAAGCTGAAAAGAACCAGGTTCAAATCCCACCTCCTCTCCCAGCCCTGTGTCCCTGAAAGCTTTGCTTTTCCATTCTAAACTTCAGCTTCCTTATCTGTCCAATGGGGTGACACACCTTCACAGATTGCTAAGAGGCTTAAATGAACTCTACCTGGTAAGGGGCTGGCATGAGGCACATGGGAAGTACTCAGTAAATGCGGTCTTTGCTTCTTTTCCTTTCTTTCTCTCCTCCATGCCTTTCCTTATCTTCTTTCTGCCTCCATCTTTACCACCCTCTCTCTTTCACCTTTTTCTTACCACTGCTGCGTTGAATTATTGATGCTAAATTCCCAGCCAGTAATATCAGAGGGTTAAAATCCATAACCAGCCTTCCTCTGGCCTCCCCTGGCCCTCGTCCTCCCTCCTGGAGCTGGTGAGCTCATCGGAGTCATAAATCATACATCATAGCTTGAGAAACCAGGCCCCCTCAGTCTAGCCGCTGAGCAGGAGGTGGCCAGTGTGGGATGTCTCCTGGAAGGGTGGGCTGGCTCGGAAGCCATGAGCACAGCAAGTCCCATTAGTGGAAACTTCTTTGGGGAGGGGAGCTGACAGTCTGTGGAAGGGCTCCACCAGGAAGAACACCCTCCCCAATGACCGGAAGTGCCACTTCCGATTCACTCAGCTCCCAACACCCTCCTCCTATGCCTCTCCCTGCCCTTCCCCCAGCTAGCACACCAACCACCCATTTCTCTACATTCCAGAGCTCAGTATGGCAGGTCTGAAAACAACAGACAGCACCTATTTCTAATGTTCAGTGGCAGTCAAAATATGGCCTGGGTGGACCAGCAGGTGGTGAGCTCCCCATCACTGGAGAGTTCCACTAGAGGCAGAACATCTGGGGACAGGCTGTTGTGGGAAGTATTGGAGTAGCCAGTTACACATTTGATCAGCTCATCTTGACCTATTCTATAGGGAAATGATAATCCACCCATGGAATTTTGCAGAATCATGAGCACTGATGATTACTCTCCATTGCAACAACAATAACAATAAGAATAAACTGCCACATTCAGCTGATAAAGAAACTGACTTCATTAAGAATTTTATCGGTTTGTCATTGAGATGATTTTCTGTGTCTGAATTGAAATATGCTCCATAGGGTTTTCAACTATGGCTGGCTTTTCAGAAGTGCTCACCACATCTTTCTTCTGAGACACTTCAGGTGGATTCACAGCACCAACTTTTCCATTAGAAGCTGAATGCATTAATTATTTGCACCACCCAGGGATTCCTCCAGAGTTCTACAGTCCACATTATTTTTCATGTTCAACTTACCTGGCCAGAAGATGTATGCAGAAATATTTACTGAGCAGTGACTCTGGTAGCGTAGTGGTTACAAATCGGGCTGCGAGCCGCAAGGTCAGCAGTTCGAAACTACCAGCGTTTCCGCGGGAGAAAGATGAGGCGGTCTGCTCCCGTAAAGATTTACAGCCTCAGAAACCCGTACAGGGTCGCTATGAGTCGGAACCGACTGCACGGCACATAACAACAACAACAACAGTGACAAAGTATGCCTCCTCATGCTGAGCTCCACGTGGGTGGCAGGAGCCAGGGGCTATTCTCAGGAGTTGGTCACCTCATTCAGGGACCACCAGCAGACGCAGGAAAGGAAAAGGAATACACTCAAGCTAGCCATGAGAGTTAGGGGATTCTTGAAGAAGGAGTGATGCCTGGCTGGGGGCCAGGTAAGGGACAGAGGGTGACAATTCAAAAAGGAAAGGTACCTGCTCATACCCCGCCTACCACAAACCACACTCTCTTGTGTATATTTAATACCTTTCTGTATCAAATCCTCCCAGCTGTCTGAGAGCTCAGCGCAAGCATCTGGTTTGGACAGATCCTCTGTTGAACTTGTCAAGGTCACACAACTCAGCCTGGGAGGAACCACTTGCTTCTAACACCCAGGATTCCACATAAGTGGGAGGTGGAGAAGGGGTGGGATATACCTGCCATTTCTGGGTAACTGAAGCCCTGACTGCCAGTCTCCATTGCCTGATGCTAGCATAGAACACAGGCAGCCTGGAGGGATGGGTAAAGGGCCTGAGTCGGACCCCTGGGGAGGCTGGAGGGAGGGACATAGCTATAGTGCTGTGGGGGAGGGACAACAGTTGGCAGACACCCAGCTCTGGCTGTAGGACAAGACCTGGGCAGGTGCTGAAGCTATTGTTAGTTCTCTCTTGATCCCTGAGGCAGGCAACCCTGAGCAGAGCTTTCATTCATATGCTAAAGATAATCTGAGATCCTTAACATCAACCCTAAAACCTGGCAACTATCCAAGAAAAGTCCTGGTGTGGTAGGTTAAAGCGCTGGACTACAAGGTTGGCTTGAACCACAAGTTCGGTGGTTCAGACTTACCAGCCGCTCCTCAGAAATCCTATGCAGGCTCGCTACGCATCAGAATCGACTTGATGGCACTTAACAACAACAACCCAAAAAAGGAGTCCTGGTGTGGTGCTTTAGTATAAGCGCTCGACCACTAGGTTGGTTTGAAACACAAAGTCGGTGGTTCAAATCCACCAGTTGCTCCTCAGAAACCCTATACAGGTCAGAATCCACTCAAAGGCATTTAACAACACCAACCCAAATGCTGGCCAGCCCAAGGCACCCATTGTCTCCTTACCCCACTTTTCCTTTATAGCACTTGATGGTTGGTAGTGGTTGTGTGCCACCAAGTCAGGTAGGAATCATGTTGCTGTTGTTAAGTGCCATCGAGTCAATTCTAATCTATAGTGACCCTGTGTAGGGTTTTCAAGGAGCAGCTGGTAGGTTTGAACCACTGACCTTGCTGTTCAAACCAACCCTGTAAATCTTTATAGGAACAGAGAACCTCATCTTTCTCCCACTAAGAACCTGGTAGATTCAAACTGCTGACCTTGTGGTTAGTAGCTCAGCTCATAATCCACTGTACTACCTGGGTTCCTTTTGTTGTTGTTAGGTGCCATCAAGTTGGTACCAACTCACAGTGACCCGATGCACAACAGAACGAACCACTGCCTGGTCCTGCACCAACCTCACAATTGTTGCTACATTTGAGCCCATCGCTGCTGCCACTGTA
Source organism: Chrysochloris asiatica (assembly GCF_000296735.1). Classification (NCBI taxonomy): domain Eukaryota; kingdom Metazoa; phylum Chordata; class Mammalia; order Afrosoricida; family Chrysochloridae; genus Chrysochloris; species Chrysochloris asiatica. The sequence continues at coordinate 358,621 of NW_006408544.1, read as the reverse complement.
CCAACCCATCTCATTGGGGGTCTTCCTTTTTTTTTCTGCAACCCTCCATCTTACCAAACATGATATCCTTTGCCAGTGACTGGTCCTTCCTGACAATATGTCTGAAGTGTGAGAGACAAAGTCTGGCCATACTGGCTTCCAGGGAGCACTCTAGCTGTACTTCTTCCAACACAGATTGATTTGTTGTGTTGGCAGCCCATGGTACTTTCAGTACTCTCCTCCAACATCATACCTCAAATCCATCAGTTCTTCTAGGGTCTTCCTTTTACAACCCTTGACAGTATTGTAACATGTCTCTTCATTGTTATTATTATTCCCTTTCAGCCCAAGAAGACTGCAAACCCCAAGAAGGCAAGCTTTGTTATGTCTTTCTTTATTTCTTATTTTGTCCAGTGCCTGGTACACATAAGCATCAAGCCCACATTTATTGAATGAATGACTCACATGATTAAGGAGGGTGTGTTTCCTTCATGTTTCTGCAGCCCTGTCTGTGCCTCTCCTGGCACTTGTCACAAGATACTGTGATTGCACATGTCAGCCCTGTCTCCTCCACACACAGTGAGGTCCCTAAGCCATAGCATAGAGCATGGCCTCCGGTAGGTGCTTAATAGATGCTGGCTGAAGCAGTGAATAAAAGCACTCCCCTCACTGAGCTTCACTTTCCCCATTTGTACACTGAGAGGGTAACCTAGAGGCTTTTTTCATGTCCTCCCTGGATGACATTCTCAGCTCTGGAAGCTGCTGGCTGGCATTTCTGCATCTGCACCCTGGAGTGTTTGCCCCACTGTTTGCTGCTGCTTGTCCTGGCCCTCCAGTGCTGGTCACTGCCCAGAGTCTGCCTTCTCCTTGATGAGCAATTACAATCCCGGAATAGCCCATTGTTTAGAATCAGGTGCTAGGCACTGTATTTATTCTAGTGTGCTAAGTGTGCTCAGGTCCTTGCCAGCCACGCGGTGGGCATCACTCCGAGAGGTCATCTTTGGCACCAGGAGACAGCCAGCTCCAAGGGGCAATGGGAGCAAATGACTAAAAGAGACAAAAGGAAATGAATGGACCTTCACTGAGAACCAGGCTTTTGATAAAGGTCTTCCTATAGCCTTCACGTGCTCCTCGGTGTAAAGAAACAGCAGTCCTCACAAATGGACCAATAAACAACATCACAATAAATGGAGAAAGGATTGAAGTTGTCAAGGGTTTCATTTTACTTGGATCCACAATCAGTGCCCCTGGAAGCAGCCGTCAAGAAATCAAATGACATAATGCATTGGGCAAATCATCTGCAAAAGACCTCTTTAATATGTTAAAGAGCAAAAATGTCACTTTGAGAACTAATGTGCACCTGACCCAAGCCATGGTATTTTCAGTCACCTTATATTTATGTGAAAGCTGGACAATGAATAAGGAAGGTCAGAGAAGAATTGAAGCATTTGAATTATGGTGTTGATGAAGAATATTAAATATACCATGGACTGCCAGAAGAATGAACAAGTCTGTCTTGGAAGAAGTACAGAATGTCAAAACTTTGTGCTTATGTACAGATGACAAGTTATCAGGAGGGACCAGTCCTTGGAGAAGGACATCATGCTTGGTAAAGTAGTTGTCGTTGTTGCTAAGTGCCAGTGAATGGATTCTGAGGAGCAGCTGGTGGGTTTGAACTGCTGACAATGAAAAACAAGGGAAGAGATAGGTTGGCACAGTGGCTGCAGCAATGGGCTCAAGCATAGCAACAATTATGAGGATGACACAGGACCAAGCAGTGTTTCCTTCCATTGTACAGTAGACAAGGTCACTATGAGTTGGAACTGACTTGATGGCACCTAACAATAACAATAGAACCATCACAAAGGCCACTCAGCATGGGTATCCTTAGCCTCAATTTGCAGCTGGGAAGTCTGAGGCTCACAGAGATTCACCTTCCATGGAACTGCCTCAAGTAGAGAGTGTAAGAAAAGGAGCTGGGATTCGAACACAGGTCTATCTGGCTGCTAAGCCAGTTAGCTGGACCATGAGTGAATGTGGGCTGGAACTGACCTCTGAACCTCTAGCTCATAGACTGCCAGAGAGTGAGCAAAGGAGGGGCCTACCTTGTAGGTGCTATCATGGGGGCTGCATTTGCAAATAACCAGGCTCAGCCATATCTGGTCTTGACTGTTTGCCTCTTTGTGGCCTCTCCACGGCCTGCTGATTCTTCATGGGCTTTCCTCTCCAAAGGACATATCCTCAGTGTCAGATAGTAGCTGGACATGCTTTGGAACATGAGAGACTAGGGATTTAAGATCAATTGTCTTAGTTCTCTAGTGCTGCTATAATACAGATACCACAAATGGGTGACTTTGAAAAACAGAAATTAATTTTCTTACAGTTCTGAACATGAAAAGTCTAAATGAAGGCCTCAGCCATGATTCCTTCTTTGTCAGTAAGCCCAGATGTGCCTTGGTTCTGTGATATTCCTTGATTTATGGATTTATGGTGACTGCCTTCCCCTCGATGTGTATCTGTCTGTTGATGTTGGTCTTTTTATAACACTGACATGGTGATTAGGTTTAGGATCCATTCTACACTGGTATGGCTTCATTAACATAACAAAAGAAAACCCCTATTTCCAAACCAGGCCACATCCAAAGGAACAAGAGCTAGGAATTTAACATATCTTGGGAAATTCAATTCAATCCATAATATCAACTGTGCCCACAGAGACGAGTGAGCACTGGGAGGCAGATCCCGGGGTTGGCAGTGAGAAGAAGTTCAGTCTAGTCTGCAGTAGAGCAGCAAGTTCAGAGAGAAATGGACTGAGTTGGGTTTTTAGCGGAGCATCCAGGTACTGCTACTCACTAGTTAGTGGCCTTTGTCAGCTGGCTAATCTCTCTGGGCTTCAGCTTCTTCTCTGTAAAATAAGGATAAAGATAGGATCTACCTGGAGCACTGTTTCAGTGTTCAGTGAAGTAATCCCTGTAAAATGCTTAGACAAGTACCTGACAGAGAGTCAGGCTTTGGCTGTGAGACCACAACAGGTGGTACAGGCAGGTACAACACTGAAAAGCAAGATGGCTGCGTGGTCTTGGGAACAAGACTGGGACACAGTTTCTAGGGCTGGGAAATCTGAGCAAGAACCTCTCATAGGTGGGTATATGGGACCCAGATGTCAGAAGAGGAGAGCTAAGAGAGAGGAGAAGCAAACGCTTGTTTGGGAAAGAATTCATTTATGGTTTCACACATGTTTGCCCTTTTAAAACAGAACTATGGAAGATAGAACTGGAATAACCTTACAGATGATGATGACAGCGCAAGGTCACACAGCACATTAATAACACACCCCTAGCTTCTCTATGGATTCCTTGTGTGATGCTGTGGGCTAATGCGCTGGACTGCAAAGTTGGTTTGAACTGCAAGGTCGGTGTTTGAAGCTCACCAGCTGCTCCTTGGAAATCCTATACAGGGTTGCTATGGGTTGGAACCGACTCAATGGCACTTATTAATAACAACACCCTTCTCTATATCTGTTTCCCTTTTGGTTACATGAGGGTGGTAGATCAGATGCCCTATAGCATCTTTCTAGCCCTAAAAATGGCTCCTTGGGATTATATCTGTTGTTCCTTCAGTGTTAGAAAAGGGAAGTGCAGGCTCTCAAGAGGTAGGGTGTACAGATGAGAAAGGCTGCAGAAGGACATGTCCCCCCAAATCCCTGGCTGATGCACCAGGAACAGATATTGAGAGGTGTGTTGGTCCAGAGGCCATCCCTTTAGACCTGAGTCAGACTGTCTTTCCCAGGCACTAGGATTGCTTGCATACTGTCAGATTCAGATTGTCAGAAGCTGGAAGCTCGCTGGAGCAATCCAACATTTTGGTGGGAATTACTGCATGATCTAAAGAGCTCTGGTAGCGTAGTGGTTATGAATTGGGCTGTGAACCACAAGGTCAGCAGTTTAAAACTACCAGCTGCTCCACTGGAGAAAGATGAGGCTTTCTGCTCCCGTAAAGATTTACAGCCTTGGAAACCCTGTTCAGGGTCACTATGGGTCGGAACTGACTCGGCGGCACTTAACAACAACAACTGCATAATCTAAAATCTCTGTAAGTCCCTGTCTTCCCCTGCTCCACTCTAGGCACTGTTCCTCCAGTGTATGCCTGTCTAACAACATGAGTCAAACCTGGTCAAAATGGTCAAAATCCCCTCTGGGCCAGCAGAGGCAAGGGTTCGACTGGCCTCCCTGAACTCTGCGTCTGGCGTTTCTATGAGTGGGTGAAAGGGGTGTCAATTGAGATACAGAGCACCCCTGTTGCCAAGTCTATATAACTGGGTTTGCTGCTTGCTGCCTCTGTTTCCCTGTGTTAGGCTCCAGTTCCCTCCAAGAATCAGAGCCCCAGTGAACTTCAGACCCTGAGCTCTTGACTAGCTAATATGCTTCCACTCAATCCTTACTTTGGACTGGGTCGTGTTTCCCATGCTCTCATGCTCTTGGCTGGGTTCCTGTCCTAAACAAGGAAGATGACTAGGAAATGACACTATCATTCTGACTTCAGAAACTGCCAGCACCTGGAAACTACCTTGTTACTCAGTGGTAATCATGTGCCTGGAAGATTGGGTGACCTGGAAGAGCCTCATATATATACGTCGTTCAGGTTCATGCCTCTCCTTGGCTTTAGGAAAGCACCCAGGAGTGGTCCTGCTTGGACCCTTATATGCTTGACTCAGTCCTCTGGATGCTCCTTTCTACAGATTTCTTTCTGCCCCTTCCTGTTCCTTGATGGAACCGTCCCAGCATGGTTAGGGTGCACATTCCCAGATTTGAGGCTATGTATGAGGAGTCTTGGTGTGGCGCTGTAGGATCAGCACTTGATCACAAGGTCAGTTTGAATCTCAAGGTTGGTGGTTCAAACTCACCAGTTGTTCCTCAGGAAAACCCTATACAGGGTTGCTATGAGTTGGAAACAACTCAACGGCACTTAACAACAACTATAACATGAGGATGCTGTGGACTGCAGGTAACAGAAACTAACTACATGTGACTTAAACAATTGGTAATTATTCAGAGGAATGCAGCAGTGTTTTCAAAGCTGAGTGACTTAGAAGCCTAGTGATATTAGGGATCTGGGTACTTCTCAGTTTACCCCACTGTAAACTCATTCCGCATCTGCGTTATGTCACCCAAAGTTTTGCAATAGCTGCAGTAGTTCCAGAAGCCGTATGCATACATGATGTTAGATGCTATAGTGGAGGAACATCTTTCCAAGAACCTTTTTATTAGCAAAGAAAGACTTTCCCAAAAACCTAGATGAAGACATTCCTTAGCTGTAAAATGGGAATAATAAATTCTGCTGGCCAGAGTCAGTCACATGCTCATATCTGAACCAATCAGTGGAAACTGGAATGAAACCACCATTGCTAGCTCAGGCTAATCATGATTTGCCCTCCCTGTGTCTGGAGAAGGAATCACCCAATAAAAGTAGGCTCTGTCAACAGAGAAGAAAAAGGGGAAATAGTTCCTAGATAGCTCCTAGTATTAAACTGGAACTTTTTATGTTTGCTTTTGGTGCCAGAGCTCATACTCACAGGCCTTTGTGCCAAAGGAAACCATTTAAATGTCTTCCTTTCTTAATCCAATTGGGCTCTTTAGTTGTAAGCAACAGAAGCTGAGATCAACAGAGGGAGTATATGAAAAGGATAATGAGACTCTCACAGAATTGAATTGACAGGAAGAAGAAAACCAAGCTCAAAATAGGACTCAGGACTCCCGCAGGGACCAGAAAATAGGAACCACAGCAGTCTCATCAGGACCCTCAGATGGGAAAAATGGTTCCCAGATGCAGCATCCAAGAAGAGTTTCTGAGATTCCTAGCTCAGGCTCATGCCCTCGTCTATGATTCAGGAAATCATAGAGCCATAATTTACTGTCTACCAAGAACAGGAAAGCTAATTTTCCCCCAGATAACATCAGGTGATATTACAATAGTAGGGAGAAAGGTTGCTGAGTGGCCCCAAACAGCAAATGCTCACACAGCATATGCCCATCAAATGCATGACACCAGAGATCACATGCACGTTCCTTCCATGAAGGTAAAAGATGAACAAACTTAGTGCATGAGGATGGTCACTCACAGCAGGAGACACATAAACACTCTCCATCAGTGGTCCACAAAAGTCCACCTCTGATGTCACCCTGTTTGGGCAAGGATTCTATCTGTCCTTATAGTGGCTCCCTGAATTACTCACTGGAGCAACAGCAAGATATAAAAAATAAAACAAAACCATGCATCTGGTTTTTATAGATTTGTCATCCAAGGCTCAAGTTCAGGGTGAGGAGTGCCATGGAGAGAGGAGCACAATCAAGAAGGTATAGTGTTGTTGTTGTTTGGTGCGGTCCCATCAGTTCTGATTCCTAGCCACACTTTTACACAACACTGCTTGGTCCTGCACCATTTTCACACTTGTTTGTTACATTTCAGCCCAGTATTTTTGTCATTATGTCAATCCGTCCTGTTAGGGGTTTTCCTTTTTTTCACTGACTCAATTTTACCAAGCATGATGTCCTTCTCCAGAGACTGATCCCTCCTGAAAACATGTCCAAAGAACAATCTTGTCATCTTCACTTCTAAGGGACATTTTGACTGTACTTCTTCCAACACGGCTTTATTTGTTCTTCTGGCAATCCATGGGACTTTCAATATTCTTCACCAACACCATAGTTCAAATGCATTGATTCTTCTAAGGTCTTCATTATTCATTGTCCAACTTTCACATGCATATGAGGTAATTGAAAATACCCTAGCTTGGGTCAGACTCACCTGAGACCTCAAAGTGACAGCTTTGCTCTTTAACATTTTAAAGATAGCTTTTGCAGCAGATTTGCCTAAAGCAATACATCATTGATTTCTTGACTGCAGATTACAGGTTCAAGCAAAATGATGTCTTTGACAATTTCAAACTTTTCTCCATTTATCATGATGTTACTTATTAGTGTAGTTGTGAGGATTTTTATTTATTTATTTTTTACATTGAAGTGGAATCCATACTGAAGCTGTAGTCTTGGATCTTCATCAGTAAGATAGAAGTTCTTAAGTTTTAAGTTCTCTTCACTTCCAGCCAAAGTTGTATCATATTATATAATAATATGTATTTTGCAGGTTATTAATGATTTCCTCCAATCTTGATGCCATGTTCTTCTTCACATAATTCAGTTTCTCAGGTTATTTGCTCAACGTACAGCTCAAATAAGTATGGTAAAGAGATACAACCTGGTTACACACCTTTCCTGATTTTAAAGCTTCCAATATCCCCTTGTTCTATTCTACCAACTACCTCTTGATCTAGGTACAGGTTCCTCATAAGCACAATTAAGTTTTCTGGAATTTCCATTCTTCACTTCTTATCCATAGTGTGTTATGATCCACACAGACGAATACCTTTGCACAATCAATAAAGCACAAGTTACCATCTTTCGGGTAGTCTCTGCTTTTAGCTAGATACATATGACATCAGCAATGCTATTCCTCATTCAATGTTCTCTTTTGAATCTGGTTTGAATTTCTGGCAACTCCCTGTTAATGTACTGATGCAACCATTTTTAAATTATCTTCAGTAAAATTTTACTTGCATGTGATATTAATGATATTGTTAGACGGTTTCCACATTTCATTGGCTCAAAATTTTTTAATGAGCACAAATATGGATCTCTTCTAATCATTTGGCCAGGTAGCTGTCTTCTAAATGTCTTGATTAGATAAATGAGCACCTTCAGTGCTGCGGAAGTTCACTAAAGCATTTCAGTTTGTATGCCATCAATCTTGTAGCCTTGTTTTTCTCCACTATCTTCAGTGCAGTTTGAACTTCCTTTTTCAATACCATCATTTCTGGATCATATGCTACCTCTTAGAATGTTTGAGCATCAACCAATTCTTTTTGGCACAACTCTGTGTATTCCTTCCATCTTCTTTTGATGCTTCCTGCATCGTTCAATATTTTGCCATTTGCTTTTGTTATTAAGTGATGTCGATTTGGTTCCAACTCATAGTGACCCTGTATAGGGTTTCTGAGAAGCACCTGGTAGGTTTGAACTGGCAACCTTTAGGTTAGCATCATGTGCTTATCCATTTTTCCCATAGAAGCCTTCAATATTGTAAGTTGAGGATTGAATTTTTTCTTTAGTTCTTTCTGCTTGAGAAATGCTGAGCATGATATTCCCTTTTGGTTTTCTAACTCCATGTTTTTGCATATTTCATTATATTAATTGGCTCTGTCTTCTCGAGCTGCCCTTTGAAATTTTCTGTTGAGAAATTTTACTTCCCCATTTCTTCCAGTTGCTTTAGCTTCTCAATATTAAAAGCAAGTTTCAGAGCCTCTTTTGACATCCATTTTTGTTTTTTTTTGTTTTTTAAGTTTTTATTGTGAATTATGTGGGTTTACATGGGAGAACATCAGTTTTACATTCATCCTATCATATTTTGTTTCATTGCAATGATCACAATCCTCTCCCTACATCATCAAATAACCAAAGGATACATCCCACAGGCCTGCCCCTCCCTCCCCCCATGGCCATCAGCACACAGCCTCTCTCCCTCCCTGAGTCCAGTGTCCCCAAATGCTCCATCTGTCCATGTCATCATCTCTGTCTCCATCCCTGGGGTCACTGCCTCTCTGGGTAGGGTCACGCTCTCCACTATTCTCACTTGTTGGTTCCAGGGACCTCCACTCATGGGCTAATCAATCACTCCCTTCCTTTTGTCAAAAAACATCTACTTCTTCATTTCCGACCCTCACAGTCAGTCCTGATGGCAATTATTCACTATTGTACCACAAAAGTCTTATCACTGTTTCCTTCTGCCAGCCTGGTCCCAACAGATTGGGAATCATTCAGTGGAGGTTCTACCTACCCCTGCCCCATCTGGAACTAGGCTCCCTCTTGAAAGCTTGTAAGCCAGTCACTTCTTGCCTTTATTGCTCTTCCCCCACCCCCAATTCTGGGTAGCCAGTGTCTAAGTTGCCAATCCCTGTCAACCCTGTGTACCAAGAGGGTAGGAGTGATCCTTGCTGTAAAGATTTGTTCCCTTTTTTGAGCTACTACATCCATACGTATAGGTAAAGTTCATCAAATTGTAGGGGGTTACTCTTTTCTTCTTCTTCTTCTTCCCTCTTCTTTCTTTTTCTAGTTGAGTTCTGATCATCCAGCCATCGAAGCCAGGTCAAATGGGTACTATCTCCAAGTATGGGCGTTCTTGTGTATCTCCCCTCACTTCATATCAGCTGGACGCTTCACTCTCTGCTCTAGTCCTCTGTGGCCATGTCATTGTTTCTGGGCCCAGGAGTCCCGGGTCATGCCATAATTGCTGGCCATCCAGGTCTCTACCTGGGTTCATTGGAGTCTATTGAATGGGATTGGTCTTAGATCCCAACTTCATTGTTGTTTTTTCCACCTCTTCCCCTTATTAGTGACCAACATAGTTACCAGCCAGACACAGCCTGCTCATGTATTCCCTTTGAGTCTTAGTCTTGGAAAGGAGTTTGCTCTGAGGGGACCCGAACACTTGCCTTGATGACTTCCAGGTGAATAGCTTACTTTTTCTTGTATTAATCAATCATGCTGCCATTATTGTTTCTGATTTTTCATGCTGGTCTTTCTTCACGAAGTATCTTCTCTTCTTCTAGCCGCTCCAGGCTGGTCTATTCCTCCTTTCCACTGGAAATTTCCTACCTCAGATGATTCTGGATGGGGTTCTGGTTTCCACCTATGGTCTTATGCAATGCAAAAGCTCCACAGGAGGTCTCTTCACTAGGCAATTTCTAGCCCCCTTTAAGGTATTCCAATCAGTTATAGGCTGAAGACTTACAAGCTTTCTATTGTTATGTTTCTCGCTACACCCCCCACCCCACTCAAGTGTCTAATTCACAATGGTAGGCAAGGGAAACCAAGATTCAAAACACAGCCAAGCATCTTAA
>NW_006408544.1:346682-347595 GCF_000296735.1 Chrysochloris asiatica | reverse complement strand
TAAAAAGAAGCTTTATTGTTTTCATTTGGTCCACCACTTGGGCAAACAGGGTCTCCCAGGCATTGACTATGCTGCCTCTGTCTGGAGAGCAAGGTTCAGGCAGAAGGTATGCGGGAGAGCAGGGGAATGCTGAAGGCCCTTCGCAAGTTGCGGGCCTCCATAGGCTCTTCTTAGTCGTGCTTGAGAATGAGCCTCTCAAAGAGGTATTCGCCCAGCCCTGCCTGGGGACCAGCTATCCGACGGAGGTTGGTCAAGTGGTTGCCCATCTTCTTGATTATTTTCACCTCCTCATCGAGGAAATGAGTCTTCAGAAAGTCACAGAGGTGGGAGTCTGTGTGGGTAGCACCCACAGTGTGCAGATCCAGAAGAGACTGGTTCAGGTTCTTCTTCATGGCCAGGGCATCCTATGCCCATTTTTTAATTGGGCTATTTGTCTTTTTCTTGTAGAGGTGTTGTAGTTTCCTATATATTTTAGAAATGAGTCCCTTATCTGATGTGTCGTTGCAAAAGATTTTTCCCATTCTGTGGGTTCCCTTTTACTCTTTTGGTAAAGTCTTTTGATGCACATAACTTTTTAATTTTTAGTATGTCCCAATCATCTATTTTGTCTACCTTTGTTTGTGTAATTTTCAAAATGGTTGGTAGTCTGTGTATGTCCTGAATTAGAGCCCTCACATTTGTCCCTATATTTTCATTGATGACCTTCATAATTTTGGGATTCACATTTAGGTCTTTAATTCATGCTGAGTTCGTTTTTGTATAGGGTGTGAAGTAAAGGTCTTGTTTCAGTTTTTTGCATATCGCTTTCCAGTTCTGCCAGCACCATTGTTAAAGAGACTATCTCATCCCCATACAATATACCTAGGCATTTTGTCGAAAATCAGTTGACTGTATGTGGATGGGTTAATTTCTG